>NC_046227.1:6805070-7120855 GCF_009819885.2 Catharus ustulatus | reverse complement strand
CCCACCAAATCCTCATTGGTTTACACAGTGCAAACCATGCCAAAACCAGCAAATTTCAAAACAGTGAAGTAGGAGTGGGTGTGTTAGAAAAGAGAAATTCAAGATACTTTTATATTTCAAGGTTTCCTTAGGAGACTCGTTGCTCCTGGATTTTACTTCTAGAAGAAACAGCTCTGCTCATGTTTTCTTGCAGAGAGGATTATGGCCATACAACATCCTGAGGGCGGCATGTTCTAAGAGATACCACAACATTACTAATGCTCTGTTAAAAAGTTCTCTCCAATTGGTAGAGAAAAAAGGCCAGTTATCAACATTGCAGGGTTCTTTTAATTTCCAGTTAACTTTGCTAGGTTTTTTTAAAATAACAATCAACTCATGAACTGTGTTTTACCAACAAGCTGTTTTTAGGAATCAGTGCAGTCTCATGTTTCCCAGTAAGCTCTCCCTGTGCTCTGATCATCTCAGATTAGTGTCAGAGAAATGGAGTCATAAAGAACAGAAACCAGTCTTCCATCTACAATAGTCTGCATCCAAAAAACTATGGATAATACATAGTATTAAATACAGTTCACTTGCTCACGGACAAATAACATCCCTGGTATTACTTTCCATCAAACTGATTTGATTTTCTGAACATGTCATTCTTCACTCACATGATTACTTTTTGAAATAAATCAGAGCAAGTGTTATCTTTTCTTCCCAACAAACACAGAAAGTACACGAACTGAGTGTTAGAGAATTGGAAGTGGAAGAAATTGGGTAAAAATCAATGAGTCTTGTTCAATACTTCTGTTATGAGTGTTTTCTGAAGCTTTTAATCATGATTTCAACACATAGTTACACGTTATGAAATCAATGAGACATTCCACTTAAAAACCAAAATGCTGCAAACACCCAAATAAGGTACTGATAGATACATACCTTCCTCTTAAATTGAAAAGTACTTCAAAACTTCATGAGATTTGGATACTTGAGAACTGAGGTGGGAGTACAATCCAGATTTATTAATTTTATATCTGCATATGCCAGATAACTTCATAAAAGCTGTGCAAATTTACTTCAGGTGTCAGTAAAAAAACAAGATAGGGAATCCCATAACCTTTACACTCCAGTTACAGAGCAGAGCAATTTTTTGCTTGCTTTGAATCAAATAACCGATAGTTCTAAATGAGAATTTTCTGCTGAGATCCAAATCAAAATAAAATGGGTTTTCTTAAAAAACAAAACCAAAATCCAACATATGTGGTATTAAAACTTCAGTTTCCTGCAAGTGTTCTGACTGACCTTAGAGACCACCAGCACAAAGGTGGAGGAGGTCCCAGAATAAACAACAAACAGAGCACAGCTGGAGAGGGCACTTAGGTACATAGCAGCCTAAATCAGTGGAAAGACATTTTGGACCAGGAGTCTTCCTAACCAGGCTGAGAGCAGACTTCCTTTAGACTGGAATTCTCCATTCTTTTCCTCTGCTCCAGAAGATGCTGGTGCTGTTGTTTCTACAGTTAAACCATCTTAGAACCATTTTCTTTATTCTAATTCTTTCTCTGCACAGCTGCACTGACACCTACTCGCCAGATCTGCTCTCAAGCAAGACAATGAAACATGAAAGATGAAGGAAGTTGCTTTTTTCTCTCAAAGAGCAGAAATGAACAGACATTGTTCAGTGCTTTGAAAAAGCCTCATGGTTTCAGCTTGCTTTTAAAACAGATGGCACAGTCACCACAGCAAGTCATCCTCCCTCTCAAGAAGTGTATTATAAAGCCAAGGTGCCTGGCAAGGCTATTCAGTTAAATGGCAATACATCCTTTGGACAAGAATTCAGCTGGAATACAAAATAAAAACACATTCAAAACCTGGCAAGTGTGAGAATGAGACTCCACTTGCCACTGAAAACACTTGTTCTCTGTGTGACAATGCAAAAGAAAATTGCAAATACAAAAGCAGGGAACACTCATGTAGAAATCTGAGTCCTGGCTCGTGAAATAAATATTTTTATATATATATAAAGAAACAAATTTTTAATATTAAGAATTTTCACATTGATTTTTATTAAGACTATTTTAAGAAAGGTTTTTATATTAAGAAATACTAATCATGAATGTCATCGAGAACAGCCCGCAATAGAATTTTATTGAATTGTACTCTCAGTTTCAGCAAGTAATTGCAGATTACTCAGTTTACTCTGAGTTATGCTGATGGCTACATAGTCTCTCCTCCTTTTCCCAAGCCATCTTCAAAACTGGCATTTAGGTAACTATCTAAAACCCTTTAGGTTCTAAGGTATTTAGGTAAGATGCATTTCCTGCCAAAGGATGTCATTAGACAAATTGGAGCATTACTTATATGAACTTATCTCACTGTAATTAGGGTAAGAATGTAAAAGAAAGGCTTCTGGTTTAACTGTGCAAAAATGCCATTACTGTTTACCACATTTCCTGAGTATCTGACATTCAATGTATCCAGCAGAAAGGGTTGTTACTTATTGCCTTTGATATTGTTCAAAAGAAATGTGTGCCATTAATTTCAATACTATTGTAAGCATGCAGCCTGATGTTAAATTCCTTTGCACTCAAAATTTGCATCCATTAAAAAAAAAAAAAACAAGCAGAGAAGGAACACTAGCTTGCTTTCTAGTAAACCATAGTTCCAAACAAGAATCAACTGGCCATTAAAACCAGAACATTTTCACCTGCAAAACAGACATTTACTAAGTTTGTCGTCTTTATTTCATCTGGTAAATCTACATTTCTGCAGTTATCAAGTTAAAAACAAGACAGGATGTGCTGTGTTCTAAAGGTATGAGGAGAAAATAACTTAATATTTTCTTACCTTTGCATTATAGGGAATATAATGCTTTGATAAGGCTTCAGGAGTGTGCATCCATGTTTTGTCTACAGAAAAGCAAAATAAAAGAAGCACTGAATAGGTTATTCAACTGTTAACTTAAGTATAATAATATCTCTGTGGAACAGTTCAACAATCATCCTTTTACTCAAAGAACCAGCTGTCTGAAGTTGTTAGAGGGACTGGAGGGAAATATCTCACACCTTCCCAAACACTTGGAAGAAAGAACCCGGTTCTTTCTGCTGGGCAGACTTTCTATTTTACCCAACTTGGTTTCCCTTAAGAGCTACAACTCCTCCCAAATCTATGAATTGGTCTGAGGTAATTTGCCGTTTTTATCTCTGATCTATATTTTCTGCACCCTGTTGTTTAAACTGTGCATCGAATGATGCTTTTTTGATTAATTAGTTGCTTTTTCTGAAGAATTATCAATACATTAAAGGGACAAAAAAATTTATCCAAGCTGTAACTGAAAGAAGAAAGCCCTAAACCATATAAAAGGAAAAGGATATGCATCAGATTAATAAGTTTTAGATTTTAAGTTCAGATCATCTGGAATTTTTGTATACATATACTACACAAATTTGCATATTCACCTTTAACTTTCCCATTACAACTCTGTAATTCATACTTGTCCTGCTGCATGGTCATAATTCTATAATTATTTGTCAAATACATATTCTCCTCTTATTTTAAGAACATTCTACAGAATTTAAGACAGAATTCCGAATGTTAAGAGAAAGCTTCTTTTTATTAAAACCTTAGAAACAAATTCTCAGAGTTGTCATTTGAGAGAGTTTAAGAAAAAAGTGTTCTAAAATACTAATTTGCATTACCACACATTTGGAAGAATCTGTAACTCCAATTAATATTTTATATTACATGTATTGAACATTTAGTAGTTTTTTCTAACTTGAGACTATCCTGGCTTACATGACCATGAATTAAAGTGCAAATTTGGAACTTTGAATTAAGTAACAGAATAACAGCTTACAGCAACCTTCTACCCTTGGATAGTCACAATTCCCTTTGCCTTCATGGGGAGTTGCAGTCACAGTAATTGTTAACTTTTTTGTTAGTTACACTTAAGAACAATAAAATTCTGTTCACTTTAAACTGTTAGAGTAAAAGCTATGACATTGACACTAAAGCAATAATTAAATATTTTAGATTATACAGGAGCAAGAAAACCGTTAAACAAGATATTCACCAGTCACCACAGTAACAGGATCAGAACTACAAAGCTGGGAGAGTTCTTTTTTCCCCAAGCCAATTTCATTCTAGATGGCAGTAATGTTCAGCTCCATTACTGAGAAGTGATATTATCACTTCCTAATTAAGGAAGAATGATTTGTCCATTCAGCAGCACCCAGGAGGATGATTAAAGTGGCTCTCCCTTTTAACTGAGGCTTGTGATTGGACTGCCAGAACCAAGAAATCATTTCCCAGAATATTTTAACACTGAAATCTGATCTCTACTTTAACATAATATCAAAGGCTGATGTTATCCAAAAGCGTGAACTAGCCATCCCAGTGAATTTGTGAGTTAGGCCTGGTAGAATAAAACCTGTCAGCCCAGGGGATAACCTGAAGCCCAGCCAAGCAGCTGCTCAGTGTGCTTGCTGGCAAGGCCAGGACTGCTCCCTGCCCCAGCCTGCTCTGTGAACACCTGCACAGGGCCAATTTCAACTCCTCTAGGTGCAGGCACATTGCTAATACCAAGGGTTAATTTACCCATTTTCTTCACATCACCCTTTACTAGCTTCAGGAGGGATACTGTCATATTTATACATTTATAAAGGAAAATCTAGTAAAACTAGAGCACTGAACCTCAAGCTCAGTTCTCCAAGAATTCTCCACTCAGTTTATGCCTAGTACCACCACAAACAAGTGACAGAACTGTAGCTTCTAAAGCAATTTTACAAGCAGACACATGGTTAGACTGATACTATAAACGCTAATAACTATTCCTTGCAAATGTTTCTTCCTGCCTTCTACCCATCAGGGTAAATCCAAATCTGAAAACAATGTTACTTAGTTGGGGAGTCAAGTGTGAAAAGCAGGTCTTAATTCAGCATCAGGTAATCTTTCCAATTTTATTATCATTTACAAAGCTTTACCTAAAATGTTCCCGTGAAATCAAGTTGCCTACACCAGCTTCTAAAATGAATGAGACAGATTCCAGTAAGGAATAACACTGCTAAGCAAGTGTTGCCATAACTGTTGGTACCCCTAACTGGGAGAAAGGTAAGGAAATATGGACAGGTGCTCTCAGCTCAGAGTGAAATCAGTAACTTAGCAGGGTAGCAAAAGGCACCTGCTTCCACGAGTCTTGTGCTATTGGTTAAAATAGCCCAGCATTCAGATGTAGATCCACAGACACCGTGACACAGCTACTGAAGATTTCCACTAACAACATAAGGCAGAATTCAGGCTGATAGCAAAGAGACACAAAAAAAAAGCATGCAAGTTGTTATGGGGTAGCTTGTTACCAGCATCTCCATTTGAATTGTAAGGTCTGGTTACAGACTTACACCACCCTCAGCAGCTCTTTGAAGTACTGCTTACAATGAGTTTGATTTCACAGCAGTTGAGAAAGACAAAATTTCAGATATTTCAAATGTAGTCAATCAGAAAAAACAAAAACAGGAAAACCCATAAAAGAAGTATTGGTCAGATATCTGATGCAGATACGGCTTGTGGCTTGCATGATCCCTTGCCTGTTTTAATTTTTAAAGAGTTTTCACAGCTTAAAAGTTAATTATTTATTCTGAAGCAACAAGCAAAACATGAAACCTTACAGTGAAAATCACAGTTCATATTATTATTTTATTAGCTACACAGAAAAGACTTCTGGACACTTCCCAGCTAAATAAAACAGAAGGTCCCAAAGAAAGGAGCGAAAACCCAGATAAAACCAAACCTGACAACCAGCATCTGGAGTTAACAGTAATAGAAAGTGAAAGGACTCACACTGTTACACTGGGTGAAAAGCAGAGTGATTTTAGAGGTCTGAAGTTGTTAATCTAGGTTGCCTTAGAGTTTATATTAAAGTTTTAAAAAGTGCTCAGTTGTTGAGAATCATGAGGTTTTGAGAATTATGAGTTTGAGCCATTTGGAGTCCAACAAAACCTATGTTTAACTGAGGTACAAAATATTGTAAGAAGTCTGAGTATGGGGTGGTTTTGTCACACTCACTGGCACTGTGTGGAACAAGAGGTGCAAAAAAGGGTCACCACTAATTTCAAGGGCACAGGGTGACCCACAGCCCTGATTACCCAGGATTGATAATCCTGTGTGGAGCCTCTCCATCCACAACACCTCAGCATGTGCACAGCATGCTCAGTGTGTGGCACAGACTCAGAGAGTCCCCAGAACAGCAGTACAGTAGCATATCCAGTTTTTAAGGGAATTTGATTTGGTGAGAGCTTCTCAGGTTTTGTTCCCTGCCAGCACACAAAAACCAGTCTGCTAAGAGACGACTGCATCAAATTCACACCGGGTGACCCAAGGATGTGACAGACTCAATTGCCAGGGTGGGGGTGGGAGCTGGGCACTTCCACAGGCACGCTGCTCAGAATTGAGCCTTGTCTCCTTTCAAAGCTGCCTGAACCAGTACTATTTAAAGGGGAGGCTGCTTTCCAATCTACATTTCACAGCACACTGCTGGGTCCTGTGTGAGAGGCACGGCAGAACCCTCAGTGTCACCAAGAGAGCCAGGGCAGAGGGACACGTGTGCTGACAAATCACACGCTGAAGGGAATCGACTTGGGGACTTCATCAAGGACCCTGAAGAAGTGTGCTGCACTCAGAGGAGGATGACATTAGGTTAGATAACAGCACAGCTGACCATTTATCTACCAAAAAGGAAAGTGCTCGCAGTGCCAAGAAATTGGTCTCCCTTTGAGATCAAGTTCTCTGCATATTACTGCCCAAAGAGATTGTAGAATGGCACTTGCACAGTGCAGCTGCCTCCCTACACCCCACTGTCATTATTAATTCATTAACATTAAGTAACATTAATTAATTGCTTCTAAAGTGTTTATCAGAGCATATTAGACCTAGTGGCCACTCATTTCATACGATGAGCAGAGACTCTGATCCTAACTCTTTTTTAGTGCCACAGTGAAAATAAAGTAATTTCTAAAAAGTAGAAACTAAAGCTATTCTTTACAGGATCAATATGATTTGAAATCTTGGAACTGTCTCTTATTCCTCTGTTTTACAAAACTCTGTATGAAAAAAGTATTTTTTTGTGACAAGCAGCCTAATAAAAGTCACCTGAAAATATCATCCTAAGAGATCCATAATACATCTAGGTATTACTGCCTCAGGAACAAACAGCTTACTTGCTTCAGTGTATGCACATAAGTACTCTCTCTTTCATTATTCCTAGATTATCTATTTTTCTGTAAAGAAAGAAAACCCTTCACAACAGGACATGAAAGAAATGTCACCCTGTTAAATAAATTTCTTTATTCTGACTGCAGTAGAAACGGGCAGGTGCTCACAAAGCCTCCTTTATGCTGGTCAGACAGCAAGGTGGAATTTGTCTTCTTGACCACTGCAGGTAACACGAATGGATAGGCTGAGGCCTGAGACTTTAATGCTTGGTACCAGAGTTTTCATCAGAATGCAATACTCAATGTTACTAACAAACAAATCTACCCATGTTATTGCACTGATCAGCTGCAGCATCTGTTCCAGCCACCTTCTAGAGCAGTGACTGAGTAAAGTCAGCAATTCATTAGTTATTAACAGTTCTGACTAAGCAATTGAAATTATGAGTCAGAGCCTTCCCTAGAAACATAGAGAAAAATGCCCATCAATGCACATAGTTCAAAAACAGTTACTTCTGTTATTTTTTCCTCTTTTCCTCCCCCAAACATAAGACATGCTTTGGATGTATATTTATTCTTTGCCAAGAGTTGTATCTCCCTAGAACAGAGTGATCTCGGCAGAATGCTTTGTCTGTGTCCTTCTCCCCTAATATTTAGGGTCTTATAAAGGGTATTAAACAGCTGATTGCTATAATTGCAAAATGATGTCACAGAATGTTGGGTTGGCATAATTACAAAATGAAAAACCTAGTATTTGCATTTCCTTCAACAGTAACATTTGCTGCATAGCCTACACATTTTATACTAGATGTTTTTGAGATATAGATACCAATATGTAAGTTCTGACAATAAAGGAAAATAGTATGAAAGTGAGAGACCAACTGACTGGTGATTAGCATATTTTAGCTTTTGCAATTTTGATTTGTTGATGTTAAGAACTTTTGACAAGTTCATACTCCTAAACCAAAGGTGGGGGGGAGGAGGGGGGGAGGTGAGGAGGAAATCATGGAGAAAAAATAAATCTAAACTATCTAGCCCATACCTCACATGCCTTCTAGTTAGAACCAGAGCTCCACTGCCTTTGATAAAAGCTTCCATTTGAAGTCAGAAGAGAGATGACTGGCATAACATAATTTAAGTGATCACATTTTTGCAAGTTTTCACTAAGATATATGTAGAGATCAAACCTCCAGTTCCATATTTCACTTTTGTAGTCTTGTAGAAAAAGAGTTCAGTGAAGTATTTCAGTATTACTATAAATAAATGTGGAGGAGTATCAATTAAACTTGTAAAAAATGTTTAAAAAGCAAGCTTTTGAAGAACTCCTTGCTGTTAAAGAACATTATGCAAATAGGTCAAAACAAAGGAAAAGAAGCATAAATGACAATCTCAATATACAATTAAAATAGAATTTTAATTTTCTGATTCCAGAACACTGAAATAATGAGATATAAAAGTTTAAGCAGAGCTTTCTTTAAAATTTAAACTGGAAGGAGAAGAAAGGAGCTTGAGTAACCATGAGAGCAACTAAAATATGCATATCTATAGCTTGCTCTTGTTTATGTAGGTACAAAAGCATATATAATGTACATCCTTTTATGTGCCAGAGGGATTTGATTTCACAAAACAGTGTTTTCCTGAGTGATCTATTTTGGATGTTCTCTGCAATTTTCCAACAGCTTCATAAGACAAATGCTTATGACTTCAGGTAGCCATTGTGATTCCTATCAAGGTCTGGTTGCTACACCCCTAATTTATATTACACAGGATAAATGTTTTGCCTTTCACTAGGATACTCATCCAAGTTGCTCGAGTATTTAGGCTGCAGCTGTGTAAATTTCGATAGGATAGAAGCCAAAAAGCTTCAGATTCCTTCCATGCTGTTCCCACTGCAAAGCCAATACTTGTGCCTATGGTTCAGCAGCACACATGTCCTCTGGAAAGGAGTTCCTGAGGTTTCGGAGAAGTAACAAATTTACTGTTGTAAATAGCACTGTTAACCTGCCTGGAATATTCCTTACAGCAGCAAGAGATAAGATCAGTTCTGCAATACCTTTCTGAAGATAACGCAGATAAAATAAGCAACAGGAAATTATCCTCCTATTCTCATGGGACCAGAAAGAAAAAAATCAGGCTCAACTGCACACACCCAATAATCCTTTAGAGAAGGTTTCCAAAGCCCTCATAGCTAATGTTTTCTATTTTGTTTATGTGAATAAACACCATGGTAAAATCAAGTCTAAATTGAGAACAATGAAAAAATTTATTTTAGATACAAATACTCCTCATTTGTATACCTGCTCTGAAGACATACTGTAACCTTTTTTTTCCCCTCTTAAAAAATTAGAGCTGTCCCTTCTGTCTTCAGAAAGGGACTATACTATGTGTACAATTTAATACATGTAAAGTTGCATACAAATGTTTGCAAACACACACAGGATGTCAGACTGAGCACTTCCCACCAAGAGAAGCCCACTGGGTCCTTGCCAAATGAAGGTGGAAACCCTGCAGGTCACCTTGCAGGTCTCCTGCCACAGTCTAAGGAGAGCAACAGTACAAACAAAAAAGTTCCAAAAACAGAGTCAGAAATCAATCCAAAAAAGGGATTTGACCACTGAATATTGGTTTTCCACATGACCCCACATTTAGAAAGACAAGGAACAGTACTTGGAATACATATTAGTTCTTTGTGAAGATATTACAAAATTGTTAACTGATTTTTGTGTCCAGCTGAATACAGAAATATTTGTTATACCACAAAACAACCTTTTCCTCCCACACTTTACTCCTGAAAAAATTTTCGTTCAAAAAAAATCTTTTAGGCATCAAGCAACAGCTTTTCCTGTGGTGGGGGCAGAGGAGGAAATGTAGACCTAGATTTGATTTATTGAGTTGTTTGGTTTTGGGGTTGTTTTTTTTTTCTCTCCCATCTGTAAGGTGAATGCTTTTATGAAAGAACAAAGTGCAACCACAATAATATCTGAAGACTACAGTGGGGGAGCCTGGGGTTACTTATGCTCCTGTAAAACTGCGTATGTTTTTTATCATAACTCTTAATGTGGAAGTCCAGCACACAATAAGCCTTTGTTTAAGTCACTGATGTGAAATAGGCTCTGACAGAAGCAAAGTATTTACTTTAGGACTACACTTATCCCCATCATTCTTTTCGACATTTACTTATTGTCTTCTCATTAAAAGAAAATATAAAACAATATTTTTCATCTCTGGAATGCACCATATGTTTATAATAAAAATAAAGATGATATTATAGCCAGCCCATTCACATAAAAGGGCATTCTATAACCTTTGATTGCAGTATTTTACATGTCAGCCCCTGCCCATTAAATGCACCTGTCTGCACTTTCATAAATAAGACTAATAAAAAGCCATTGCACAGAAATGTTATTGCTGAAATTTATGATTTAAAACAGGTAATTACTTCAATATACCCTATTTGGCATTACAAAGACCATCTACATCTCAGGGGCTGGCAATTGGGAGCAATTATCCACCTTATTAACTGTTACCACATGGGAAAAAAACCCAGAAAATTTAGATTCCCAAATACATTGAACTTGATATCATTAGAAAACTAAGGCTGACATTGTTTATGAGATGAAGGAGAATCATTGGAGCGTAAAAAAGAAAAAACTTAACTCAACTGCTACAAGCTCCACACCTTCACCCAGTTTCAGCCATTGTAATTCAGTAGACATACATATCTACATTTTTAGCACTGTTTTGTGTCACTCAAAGTTCCAATCTTTAGCTCACAGAGGCTTTGGATTACAGTCATGCCATAATTAGATATCTCTGTCTGGAAGGAGCAGTAGCTTTCTTTCACATTTCTGATGAGGCAGAAGCCAGGAAACACTAGTTATTTTTTCCTTACTTATGTGCACCAGTTCTTACACTAATATCTTTTAATAGAAGGATGCAGGATGAGTAAAATGTGCCAAACTCATTTATGCAAAGCAACTCCATTCACTAAAAAAAAATGAGCAAAATAAAGCCCCCATAGTTAGCGTTCTCTATTTTGTTTATGTGACTAGATACCATGGCAAAATCAAGTCTAAATTAGGAACAATTAAGTAATTTAGATACAAATATACTAAGAATGAGAAAAAATTACATAACATAGCATTTAGAGAGATCTCTTATAGGGGAATTACATTAACATCTCTAAGCTACTTAAGGGTGACTGAATTTGTCAAGATGCAAACATATTTTAAATTGAACAGACTTCCATCTGCACTACAGACTTTTTTCACCACAGCATTTTCAAGTGAGCATGCTACCACATGTGACTTTAAAAGAAAAATTGAAAATGAAAAGAGGACTCTTCAAAATTCCTTCCCTAAAACTGGAACACATAAAAAAGCAAGATTCCAATAGTGTGACAGACAGACAAACATTTTCCCAAGCTTTGTGACAACAACAAAACAAGAACATATATATTGTTCATCAACTTGTTTTTGTGGGAGGAAAAAAGCAATCCTTAAAGAATACATAATTCTTTTGACTGTAATTTACTGCAGTCTTTGATCAATGAGTGGAAAACAGAACTTTTACTTTTGTACAGTTTGTACAGTCAGAGTATTTCTGCAACAGAAAATTTTTTCCACAACACACCTATTTGTTAGTCCAACCAAACTACTCAAATCAAGAGAGCAGCTATGTTGCTTAGAATATTTTAAGTTGTGTGTTTAAATATGGAAATAAAACAGCAAGTACTGATACCAGCTTTAAACCTGAAATGAACTTTTTTGTCAGTATTAGTGCCTACAGTTTTTTCCTGTTTTACAAGCTCGTGGGGAACAGAAGAGACCAGATATCACAACCCAGACTGCTGAAAAATTCCATTTAGTTATCATTATCTGTATAAGTACTTTCTGAAACAAGTCAAATTTGTTTAAGCTTCACATTTTCTTATTTTTCCATTGTCCCTTAATGATGAAAGATGAACAGCTTGATTTTTTTGAATATTATTTTTAAGCATACCAATTAAGCCTTCAACCAAAACGACTATCAGACAAGCAAAAATAATTCCAACTGAAATACAAGCAAGCTCTCCAGTTCTGGTTTGTACTAAATCTTAGGCTGTAAAACAGCCAATGGCTGTGCCACTTTTTAAAGGCCAGAGCACTCAGCACACCTTGTCAGCTCAAGTGGCTATTTCATGCCCAAACCATGACCCTCAAAAATAAACTTGCACTGAGTACTGGCTGCAGATCTGATATCTGCAGTAAAAAACTGTGCCTCAAAATGAAGTATTGGTAATGCTGAAAGTGAAGATGTGTGCTCTCAAGAGCACTTCTCTGATTTATGACAAAGCTGCTGTTCCCATAGCAGATTCCCTCCATAAACACTCATGCCACACATCTTATCTATAGGAAATTCTTGCCTGTAAAGGATCAGGATTAATTTTAAAAAGAGCTCACTTTCTGTCTTAGCAACTAGCATTTCATGGCAATTATTTTGTGAAAGCACAGGTTGCTATCCAGTCTCCAACAGAAGAAAAAGGGGGCGGGGGGGTGGGAAAGTAAAGAAAGCTTTCTTTTAGTGCTTCTTTTCTTGATTTGTCTACTAATGTCTGTAAATTAAATAGTTTCCTGAACATTTAGAAGAAAATTTTCGTAGGTTGAATTAGGTGACGGAATAAGAACAGAGCTCATCAAGACCAGCACTGCCCCAGCCACTGTAGTGCCCAGTTCAAAAAGATGGGATCTATGGCAGGAAACTACCTCCTCTGTATGAATCCTGTTACAGGACCCACAGCCTGATCATCACAGTGAACTTTAGGGGACATTTATTCTGTCAGTCTGCCCAATTCAGATATAATCTCTGGCTGTTAACAAAGTATCACCTACATCCATTTAAATTCCCATCACAATCTTAGAGATTTAAGGCATTGTTTTTGTAGCTCCACGGTAATAGAGTGCTGCAAATTTGTAATTCACATAAAACCTACCAGCACAGCAGCAGGGAACAGGTTTGACGTTAGCGAACTTGCTTGACTGTTTGAGAAACCACAGTCACACAGTTAATGCCTCGAACTATCCACACTCTTGTGTGCAGAAGAAGCCACAAATAATGCACCAAAAATGGAAATAACTTTCTGTAAGATCTGGGTGGGGAGGGGGGGGGAAAGGCAGGGGAATCAATACTATAAAGGAAGTTCAGCAATTGACACTGCTTTTAAATACAGTTATTATGCATGAACACTGATAGACCTGAGTTCTTTTGAACTTCATTTGCATTAAAAATATGTAATTTTCACTTATTCTTGACAATTGCTTAACTGAAACTTGTTTTTTTTTTCCCTAGAGTAGGAGAATGGAACTGTCACAAGTGTTGCTATGAGTAAAATGGATGACAGCATTAAATTCCTCTGTCTCCTTAGGTTCTGAATCATTATTAGGAATCCACACTAATTGCACTTCATTGTACCTGACAGCTTTTATTAGATACTTTTTTCTTGGTGTAAAGAAAACAGCACACAAAATTAACTGAACAAAACAAATGTCTCTGAATACAACGAAATTCCAACAGTTTAGTTAAGGACTTAGTAAGAAATTCATAAGAACTTTTTAAGAAGAAATGAACACAGAGAAGTTAATTGAGACCCCTCAAACGATCCCAGGAAGCTGAGGCTACAACTTCACAGTGCATGATAAAGGCAACAGGCAGAAACTGCCAATGGCAATATGAAATAATTACAGTATTTTAGCATTCTGGTTCCAAATCAAAACTCTGTAAAGTATCCAATAAACCACAGCTGATCTGTTTCTAAATCATGGCAGGCTGAGCTTCCAATGGTACCAGAAGTCATTTCAAAAAAAAAAAAAAAAAAAAAAAAAAAAGGGAAAATAATTCCATGGTCTCCTAGACCAAACAATCCACAACCCCCAAGTTTCTTTCTCAGTTGTGATAAATCAATCCACAATTAAAGAAAAATGAAACAGTTTCTCAAATGATCTGGAAGAAGCCTGGCAACACTATCAAGCACCTGGAAGGTACAGATCTATTGATAGCAATGTTACAATCACCTACGAAAGGAAATAAATCAGTGCTTAAGAGGAGCACAGCCTATGGGTTTAAGCTTGTTTCCTCCTGTTATTGGGGTGTTAAAATATCTTTTATCCTACTTTGCAGTCTTTGTAAGGAATTGTATCTTCCTGTAGTGATCGTGTGCTGATAGTCTGAACTGCTTTTCTTACCTTGATACATCTGGCTTTAACAAACATAGGAGACACACAAGGATGCAGTGATGCTGTCATTTCATGTTGGCCTAACTACACAGATTCTTTTTATTTCCAGCTGTGATATTGACACCAAAGCAGAAATCCTATATAAACAATATATTTGCACTCAGTCCAACTAAGATTGCACATACAAGGAAGTGTTTCATGTCAGTGTGTGCCACACTGATGGACCTTTAGAAGTAAACATGGAAAATAAACAAATGAGACCCACTGGGTATTTTCTACCTTACAAGCAAACAGGGGAAATAGCAACAAAGCTGTCAGTAAAAAAACTGCATCCCTAATGCTCCTTCTAATGACTTATGTATGATCATAAACAGTCCATGAAAAGAGACTAAACAAGCCAGAGGAGCAACATGGTTGGATATCCTTATGGAAAGCATGCCATTTCAGATTGCTACAAATCCAGAAGAGCTTCTTACAGCTAAAAATATCCTTCTGCATGAGATATTTCAAGTATAATAAACACAGTTTGAAGAATCCAATAAATATATATCAAGAAGAGTCACTGACTCCTAGAAGTTCTAAAACTCTCCAAGGGCCTCCCTTGGTGTGTGCAGGCAACACAAGAAAATAGAAGGTGCATTTTAAGTATTTATTTACATGTGTGTGTACACATATCCTGGAAAAAAAATACAAAATTCAACTTCAGCCTCAGAATGCAGAAAGCTCTGACCAATCACAATGCTTTGCTCTGTACATCTTCTAGAAGGCTGCTCACTGTTATCTCCAGTGCAATTAAGTTTTTCCTTGTATAATGCTTATTATTATAAAGAATTTTTGTGGCGCATTTATTTCTCCATGAAATATAAGCTAAATGACTTACCTTTCTTCCTACTGAAAGCACGATTCATGTTGAAAAATCTACCCAGTCAATGATGATTCTGGGTTTGGTTTTTACCTCCCCACTTTAACCTGCAGAATGACACACAAGAAAACAGAAAATTCCATTATTATAGTTGAAGTTCTATTTATCTTCATATTAAAGACACTGCAAATGATCTTGAGAATTCTGAAATGATTCTGGGAAGGAGAGTATGTGCTTTGCTGAGGAAGAGATTTCAGCATTAAGAAGATCAGTGTTCAAAACACCCAGCAGTGCTTCATACAGAAAGACATTTTAAGGTTCCTTGAAAGTGTTCTCCTGAAAATGTCAGAGGCACAGAGCAGGTGGCATTATACATATACATGAAGACAAATACCACACAGAAATGGGTTGGAAAGAAAGCTTAAAAATGACTCCTTAAAAGCCCTCAATTCACACTTTCACTGCCCTGTTTTGTGTCAGTTAGGCTGTCAGATTATTTCAAACTAGGCTTTCATCTTCACATGAGGAAAAAAAAATAATTACAATACATAGATTCTTCTTCATTCAGGGACTCAATATGATAGAATTGCCTTCTATCAGTGCTACAACATCCTTGCTCCATTTTCCTCATGTTGTACAGTAATTTCTATATTTCCTTCCCTTGAAAACATAGATACCCTCTTAAATCCTTTTTTAATTTTTGATTCACAATACTATTTTTGAATTTTATTATTTACCAACATAAACAAAATCCACTACATCCAAAGCTATTCAATAGCATCCTATTCTGCACTACAGAGCTTTACTAACAGAAACACACAAAGATATTCCCATTACTACTTTTCATTCTGTTCAGATCTTCCAAGCAAAAGTTACACCAGTGCTCTCTGTTCTCCAAGTAGTCCAGTCAAAGAAAAAAAGGGGGATGGTAAAAAAGGAAAATCAAAACACTTCGTTATCAGATGATTATTTTTAATCAACTAGAACAGAACCTTTGCTTTGAATAAAAACAAAACTTAGGCCATTATTTCAAATGTCAGCATTAAGATGACAAATTAATTTAAGATACCCTATACAGCTCATGAATGCTTCTTGTGATACTTAGCCCTCCTATTCAAGTAAGTTCAATACCAATTAAAACAATTATAACCAAATTTCCATGTAAATATCTGATGTTTTTCAGATTGGAGCACATGGGAGACTATAGCTAGGAAAAAACAGCACCAAAACAAGAAAACCCACCCCACAGCCATTCCCTGCCCTCACTGTGGGGAGTACCACATGGAAAGCTGGGGATACACAGGGGGCAAGGAAACCAAAAAACACCTGAGAGGGCTCTCAGATCCTAGGAATGGTTCTACCAGCATCCCTGCAAAGGGCAGTGGCATTACTGGGGGAATTCCAACACGCACTGGTGTCCCCAAAAGCTGAGAATGCATGGAGTTGTTCACCCCACCAGTGCAAGTGAGGACAATCAACTCAGTTGAAATAAAGTAATAAGGTACAACATTAGAATTTCAGCTTCTTAAGCAGGTACAAGTGCATTTAGCTTGCAGGTTTAACACAGGAACCCTATTAGATGTGCTTGGGATATACAAGCAGTAGCACAACTTTATTCAGGATGTTCACCCTTATGAATTATCAGTCAGTTGTGAGTAAAATAGTTCCTTTCCTAAGACCCCTCTGGCAGTTGTCTTGCACAGCACTACACCAAACACTTGAATTCCCCATGATGGGATCATAGCATGTCCTTTTTCGGAATGCAGGTTTTTTTTGTGTATTCCTGTCCTCATCCAAGAGGCTGCTGAGAAACATATTTGAGATGGTTGCTGCACAGAACATCTTCTAAATAGAAACTCTGCAGGACATCACAGGGCAGCTGGCTAGTCACATTTCTGGACATCACCATTCAAGTATTTTGTTTAAAACACAATGTAACTAAGTGTATGTTTCTTCCTCATGAGTAAGGATGTATTACCACTGAAGTAACCCATGCAAATAAAAACCAAAACTTACAAAATGCTTAGTTAAAAATGGGCAGTATTGCCAAAGCTATGTTCGTAATTTCAATTCTAACAAATTATCAGTAGAACAACACACATATAGGGTTTAGGCAGCAAACATCAAAATACTTAATCAGTGTACTTCCACTCCACACAGAAAGTGTTATTAAACACAGAAGCCAAATTAGCTACATGTAACCACATTTACAATTCCCTCAATCTCTGATGAACAACATCACCAACCTTTCAGACAATGAAAAAGCAGATGATTAAATGCTCCATAAATTTTTGCTATTTACAAAAGACCAAGCCCAACACTGCAAGGTTCATTTCAATCTCCTCAGTGGGGCTTGGGGCACAAGGGTGATTATCAGACTGTCATACACAGCACTGGTTTTCAACCAGAAAAACAAAGTTAGGTTTAGACATATCCTGCAATATCTCCATTCACAATACTTCAATGACAAAGAAAAAAACTCTTAAGAGCAAGCAAGTTGTTCTCTGATGAAAGGTAGATGGGTTTTTTGGAGAAAAACAATTGGGTTTCTGACAAACCTCAGCACACAAAACCACTAGAGCAGACCAGTCTGTTAAAAGTTTAAGGAAGGCAAGTCAAAGAATCCCACTCAGGTGCAGGGACCCCTTCGCACAAGGGGAGAGTCCTCTCTAAAAACCACTTGACTTGCAAGGGTAAAGCAGTTGTAACAACTAGAGGAATGTGGACCAAGCCATTCCATTACTCATCACTCAGGAAGACACACCTAGGTAAAGAATGTTTCTCCACCTTACTCTGAAGAGTTTTCTTCAGCTTGGTCCAGAAACCAAACCCTACTGGGAAATACAAAACCTCCACCAGATTCCACAAAACATTTAACTGATAAGATGTGAAAATTTCTGACAGGTACAAACTAGGAAAAAATCTGGGTAGTATCAGGTTATTTCCTTCAGGACAGAGATTAAAAAAAAAAAGAAAGAAAAGGCTAAGAAAATAATTTATTACACTAAAATATTTCAATGACAAACAAACGCCCTGAACAGGACACATGACACCCACAGTCTCAACACTGACACGTGTCCTGGGCAGGTGAGTGTTTAAGCTGTCATACCAAACTTCAAGCAGTCACACAGAAAGCAAACACCATCTCCTTTCTTCTTCACTGTCATTAACAGCTTGGTTTTCACCGTGGGCTGTCCTCACAGCAAGGACTAAGCTGCAGAATGGCAAGGGTTGCATCAAAACAAGTGGCCTTGGTGACTGACTGTGGTGTGGGCAGCTATTTGGACAGGAGAGTGCAAAGATTTGAAGCTGAGATCACTGAATAATTACTTTTTAACACTGACAGTGATGTTGGTCTGTCTCTCCTCTGCTTCATGCAGCAGTGCACAGTGGAGTGGCAGACTTCAGCTGCCAGCACAAGTGGCCACAGCTCTCCCTGCTGCTGAAACAACACCACACTTCCACACAGGCGCCTTCAGAACACTGGGGTTTGATATGCCTTCTAAATTTAGAGCTGACTCACACAAGCCAAGAGAACACACTTAGGAAGGGAAAGAAACAAGCTGTAATTCATCTCCTCTGTCTCTTGTTCCCTCTTAGAAACAGTCCTGAGGACTTGGAATGGCATGGGCGATAATTACCTGGTCTGAATGATTTTATACCTCTTTCATTCCACAAATAATTACAACAAAACCTCCTTAAATACCCCAATTAGCAGTCATCCACTCCCCATAATAAAAAATACAACTCCAACCCGTCCCTTCCTCATACAACAGTTTCTCTACAAAGGAAAACTTAGCTTCAGAAGAGGAAGGTGCAGACTCTTACCCCTCTCAGATCCCAATCTTTAAAGCATACTGGGTAACATTCCTTGAAGAATGAAGCACAAAATGTCTTAAAGCCTGTTTCAAAAGGGCCACAACACACAGGAATGTGTGATTCATAGACTTGAAATGAAACTTAAGCTTTTAAAGTTATTTCTGAAAGAAAGATGAGAACCCAGAATATAATACCAGCTTTGTGAATATTTTTCTGATTTAGACCAAAACTCCATGAAAATATTGCTCTAATATGACATGGGGCATAACAGAGAAAAAAAGTTATGTAATACAAGACTGCATTAAGTAATACACAAGACCAAGTAAACATCTTAATATGAAGCAGCATTTTCCCTTTTGTATGAAGGTAACTAAAACACTAACTTGCCACAACTCTTTCATCTGAAACAGTAAAATCATGAAAAAATGATACATCAATGAATATATTTTGGTGCAGACCCAAGCTTGCACTGTCACACTAGGAAAGCAGCAAGAACTTTCAATCATGGTTATGAAAACACATATTTAAAAGCCCTTTAAATTTATAAACAATAATAGAACAGTCTGTAGGACTGTAAACCACAAGAGCATTTAAATAGAATGTAGCACTACAAAAACTTGCAGGAAAAATAACTCTAAACAAGCACAGCTCTATGAGCTTCACCAAAATTGAGAAACTTTCTGTCAACTGAAGTTCTTAACCTTATGTTTGTGCTTTACAATCTGCAGAAGCACAAATGGAATATAAAGGAAAACATTCAGCCATTGAAGAACTTGGCTTTTAAGGCTTCATTCATCACCACATTTTCAAAAACATTCATTAGTCAGAGCCAAGTGGCAGCCATACTTTCCTGTTGAAGGTGAATCTGCAGAAACACAAAATTACTTCTTGCAGTTTGTCAGCTTTGCAGAGGATGGGGCAGGACAAACTTGTAAAGAGTTGGTCTTCTATCTAGAATTCCCATCTTCCCACCACCAAAGCAGGCAGTGCTGTCGGGATGACAGCATTCCCAACGGGACAGAGCCCAAACAGTTCTGCTGGCCCTCGAGCCTGCAGCCAGGGCACCTGTGAGTCAAGTGCCCAGAGGGGGTCACCTGGTGTGAGTGAAGACAGAAATGATCTGGGCAAACACCAAAGCAGCTGGAAACCCCAGTCCTAAAAAAAGAGCTCACCTTCCAACACAGCGATTTTCCTCCTGTGACTGGAATGGGCACACCCCAATCTGAAGGCTAAAGACCCTCCTGGGGTCCAGCTGTGATCACCCTGCTCTCCCCAAGCTCCTGAAACCATCAGGAAGGTCCAAGAGTCACACGTGCCCTTCCCCTCTCTCAAGTAGTATAAGCCTAGTACTGCTGTGACAAGTATTCTGCAGCCCACAGAAAAAGTCCTACAGACCACAGGTAAAGCATTTCTCATACAGCAGATCTGCCAAAAAATAGTCACTGAAACCAAGGACAAGCAGCCAGTAGTGTTTTGCTATAAACATCAACATCAAAGAGAGGCTAGGAAGTAGAAAACCTACATGAAACTCAGGCATTTCATAGCAGTTTGCACAAAACTTTCCTAGGTGATTTTCCATTCTTCAGTTTCCTAAAATAAGCCGTTCCTTTCAATAGGAAAAAAATGAAAATAGAGATGAGTAAACAAGTGACAAGAGGATATCACTCAGCTGGCAGCAAAAACAGTTCCTTTCGGCAAGGTTATCACTAACTTTGGTTTTACAGCAGAAGAAATATCAACAGCAATAAGTAGAACAATAATAAACTTCAGTGTTGAAATAGAACTATGAAGATGTGTTTAAAATTGTTGCAAGCACCAATAAGTCCTCAGACAATTTGATAATGGAACAACCTTTAAAAACCTCAGACAAATAGGAAATGTAATTGTTCCACAAAAATAGTTCTCTAGATGTCTTTTAAAGCATTAGGAACAATGTAATCAAAAAAAATATTGCACTTCTCAGCATATTTACTTGTAAACAATTATTTTTTATTATGCTAAATTATGCTGATAACATGTTAGCAGATTACATGACTCATTGAACAAATTGAAATTTATACTGTCCAAACAGAAGTAATTTCAAATGCAAGGACATCCTCTTCTGCAGAAACTGGTTCTAGAAACTTGGTTCATTACAACAAAATGACGATAATATATAAGAGGAGCTTTCTTTTTCATCCAGTCCACAACCAACTGGGTCAAAGGATTTCAGTCTTGTCAGCCTAATTCTTACTCCACTGAGCAAGAATTTAGAGATGTCAGAGCCGGTAGAAAAGGCTCCATGCATGTTCTCTCCCAAAGAGCTCAGGCACGTTCATCTGCTTCCCAAGGACAGACAGATGGCAAACACCTTGCACACAAGAGTATCCTATATTTCACATCCCATTAGCCATTTCATCAACTAGATGGAGTCAGAACAAGATTTCTGCCTGTCCCACTACTTTCAGATGGATGATGGAACGCCTGGGGAGCTTTGTGAGTGTTCTGTTTTTAACAGCAACAGAGCTCATGGCTGGGGTCTACCACAGACAGGTAAACACAGAATAGTTCCTAAAAATAAACCCGTTCTGGTGGAGGGAGTAACTGGATGCCTGAGCTTTTGACTCAAGAGGAGTAATTTTTCCAAATTCCACACATGGATAGACAATCAAAAAGAAAGTATTCCCTGACATGGATTATGTCTACTTCTACGCTGGCATCACTGCTTCTCCTCTGGCAGAACTGACTGCTCTACTGCAATATGGATAACCTATTAACTTAATTAGCAGTAAATGACTTTCAAACCCTCCTCTGCATTTTCTTTAAGAGGGAGGGAATATATTGGAAAGTTTCAGGTCTTGAAACAGCAGCAAATTTTTGTTAACCTTCTGAATTTTTTCCAGTTACATTTACTGCATTCATCGCATTTTCATAATCACATTGCAAAAAGTGCTGCTGACAGAAAAGGCAGAGACCAAAAGACTCATTAGGTAGTCTGCAGGTAAATCTCCAAGCAAAGCACATCAATTTTAGCAATAGGATTAGATCCACTTAGAGCAAAAACTCATCATATTTAGCAGATCTGTTATGGAAGAAGAAGTTTAACAAAAGGTTTTTTTTTTTTCTCCTCTACCAAAGTACACTTGGCCAATCCTGACAAGTGCATCAGACATACTATTGTGCACATATGCTCAACAGGTCCCAGAAGACCACTTGATGCGCTTCCCTCAATGTGCATTAACCTTAATTGAACTTCAAAAGCTGATTACCGATGTTCCAAAGATCATTTAGAAGAAGTGAAAACCCCAGATGTCTGTTTAGACAAAAGCAACCTAGAAAATACTGGGTAGGTACCAGGGAACAACCTGCAATAGAAGAACGAGAAGAGATGTGCCTTCATTTCCCCACACACACTCCCTTACTTTTGTTACTCCTGTACAGCACACACTAGATATTTTCTTGGCTCTCAACAGGCTCATTCCAATTTATTATAAATGCAAAATGAAAAATACAATCACCACCTCCTCAAGGGATCTGAACTATGATACTTCAAATGGTTTCCTAAGTCTCTGAAATCAGTTTGGATTTTTTCTTGTAATTGTAAAAGCTTTTGGGCTTTTGTTTTTGTTAGGGTATGATTTTTAAAGTAAAAGATCAATACAAAATCAGCAGAGATAATCCTCTTGTGGAAGTGAGGTATACAATACAATGTCATTATTTAAATATAAATAATCTGCAGGATTTCAAGTCCATACTTGTATACTTGAATTTGGGGTCCCTTGGCCCACAGCTGGCCCTGAAAGGAGAACCAGAAGCCTGTATAAACTCAAAGCATACAGACTGCTATGCAGGCTATATATGCTGACTTTCTTGTCTTTTACAATCCAATTCCTACCAGCATTTGGCTCTAATGCTAAAGGTTATATGATGAAAAAATCACTATCATAAAAGTTTATTATAATTTAGTTTCTCAATTTATTATCATATACTTCTGAAACAATGAAATTCACTTAAGACTTTCAAAAGCATCATTCACTTCACAAAGACTTAAAATCTATGACACTGAACACAATCCCATACAATTAAAGTCAATAGATCTCTCATTAATATTAATGCATTCAGATTCCTTGCTTTAATTGGTTAGCCTCAAGGACAGTATTAAGTATCATTTATACAGATCAGATGGGTTTATTAAGTGGTTTCAACAGTTTTCAAAATCAAGAAAAGTTGGCAATATCCTCCTTCTCACTTGTACTAAATGAATCTCAGAGGGAGTATCTTGAAAACAAGATTATATCGGTTTTCAGGCTTTACCACGTGACATTCCTTGGGCTTATCTGAAGAATCCAATCATTTTGGTAAAGTTGTGGTATGAAGTTAAAAGCGCAGATATCAAAGTGACACAGAAGCATGAGAATCACTATCATACTTATGACAAATTAATCTCATCTCTGTCTTACAGATTCAGTGAATATTCAAATAGTGTATTATAGTGTCTATTCAGGAGAAACATTCAGGTTTTGCACACCATTACAGTCATTACTAACCTTATTTCAAGATTTTGGCAAGTGATCCATCCTGGAGTAATTTAGTGGAAAGAGTAGAAAGTACTGAAATACACTCTAACACATAAGAGAGTTTCTAAGCTAGTAAGTGCTGGTTGTATCATCAGGTTAAGACTGAAATGCTGATCACATCACACACGGAATGGTACTGGCTGCTGTGGACTGGGACAGTTCCAGTCCCTGCTCCAATTCATACCCATGTGGTTGAAACGTGCAGCAAGTCATGTTCACAGTTTGTTCAGCTTCACATAGTTTAAAACCCTCAGTGAGGTAACTTCAATATTTGGGAATGAAAGACTGCCCTGTCCCACCCTTCACAAGCACATTAAACCACAACACACAGCAACTCCATCCCCAGGCAGTCTGGGTTGAACCTCCAGAACCAGGGGAGAGAAAGAAATAGAGAATCATTCTCCTAAGTATTGAGAGGTAATTCGGCAACTGCTAACATCACATTCTGTGGCCATGCTACGAGTTTGTGACTGGATGAAAAAGAAGAGGGATGTGAAAAGCAGATACTAACACCTGTCATGTTTTCAAATAAGGACATTTTAAGCTAACCTGCTGAAACCTGGGGTGAGTGGGAACACAGGGAGAAAAAGGGAAAAAACCCCAAAACGACAACAAAAAAATCACAAACCGCCAAACCTCAAAGCTTGGAAGTACAATGTTTAAAAAAATGGAAATGGTCCCATGCCAGAGCTTCATACTGAATAGTTGAGATGTCTTTGCTAGGCATTTCTTTTCCCTTTTTCTCCTCTACAGATCTGAGATACCAAGTCTGGTCTATGGCTCTGGATATAGTGACTAGATTTACAAGCTCTGAAGCAAAACTGTGATAGTTTCACAGCGCCCTCAGTCCTTTAAGAAATGTAAGCTTCACTACCAAGGTTTCAAGAACTCAGTGTATGAACTCTGAGTGTATCAAATGCGACCCCTTTTGAGTGGGATTTTCAAATCTGTTTGTGCAGGTGAAGACTGCAGACTACCTGAACTTAAACTCTGTTAATACATCGTTAACATCTGTCCCTATGAGTTGGCACGAGGTACCTGAGCACCCAGAGCTGCCCGAGTTCCTTGGGAAGCACAGCTCACAGGGCTAGGAGCTGTTCTCCTGCACGAACAGCACAGCTCCACCAGCACTCACTGACTCCTTCAGAATACCCTGCCAACACACAGCCACACACAATCTTCTCCTACACACCTGTCAACACTCTATTCCAGGGGAGAAACCACAGAACGCAAAGTGCACTCATGCACTTGAGAAAATGTTTTTTTCAAAAGCCAAACCCAGGAATCAGCTGATGAAACAAATGCTGGACCAATGTGAAGCCACAGCCTGTATCCCACAATTACACCACATCATGTGTTCATCTCCCCTGCTTCTTCCCCCAACAACATACATAGGCATTGCTGATTTTATCAATCACAGCTGTTCAGATTCCTTAAATAGCTTCCAGGACATGCAAAGACAATTGGAAGTCAAAGAAAATTAAATTATTTGATGTTTTGGAGTCACACAAACAGAACTTGAACACTGTGTCAGTACTGCTTTTCCAAAAGCCTCTAATGTTGCTATACAGTCAAAGAATGACAAGTCAAGAGAGCAAGCTGTGCATTTCTACTGGTACTTATATATTTTCACAGTTCATTGCAAAAGAAATAGCTAGGATTACTGAAAAAAATAAGCTTGTGTGAAATTACCATCCTTAAGTCTTGCTTCTTCTGCAGTTGCAATTTTGTTTTGGTAAAACTGAGCACAAAGCCAATAATCAAGAAATGCAGAAACATAAAAGGATTTCTTTAACAGGGAATAGTCATTACAGGCCAGTGTTATAAATATCCTGCTCAAACACATCACATCTTCAGCTACAGCTTTCCACACTTGTCTGAAACACAATCTGTTTTAATAAAAATGTAGGCAAGAAAACTCCAGCAAAGCTCCTTCCTCTTTAGAAATTGCTTTAGTACATAGGCATATAGATAGATGATGTGCACTCTCCACTGTCTCCTGCAGGTGGACAGAAAGGACTGCAAGTGAATTCTTAGATCTTGGACTCTGCTTTTAAAACAAAAACAAGAGGCAGCCGAAGATCAGCCACATCAAGATCACCTGAGAAAAACCTTTCTTGAAGAAAGAAACCCCAGTGCAAACACCAATGTAAACTGCAACACAAATTTCTATATATTAAGAAAAAAATGAAGAAATATGGGGAGGGGAGGCAAGAGAGGAAAACAGAAGTGAGACTATTTAGCAGTTTCTTTGCAAATTGAAAGTATAAAGTATTATTTAAGCTAGGAGAGAAAACTACATGTGAAAATACATACCTTAATAAACTGAAAAGAAACTGAAGAGGAAGCAATGTTGGAAGCTGGGAGTACTGGAGCCATGAGGCACTACAGCATATTGGAGGACAGAAATTCCCCTTCTCTCTGCCAAAGCTCCACTCCTTTTTCTTCACTTTGTTTACAGCTGTGACATGCTACACCTTCCTTGACAGAAGCAGCTATTCCATCTTTCCAATGGTCCTAGCTGACCATTCAAGCTGGCATTAATCTGTTTGATACTGAGGGCTGTTACTCTATGAACAGGGGACAGTTCAGTCGTGCAAGGTCCTAGAAAAGTGATGCTCTTATTTTTCATTTAAGAAACTTAAAACCAAAATGTTCTTCTCCAAATACCTGGAATTAAAGGAGGAGCAATTCACCACCATACCCTTAAATCTGATCAATTATCTGCTTTAGGAAACAAGTACACATTTAAAGTTCCCCTTTCTTCACCTATCTGTGGCTGTTGTGAAACTTTGGATTAATTGTGGTTTTATCACTGTTTGATGATATTAAGCCAGTATCTTGCCTGCCATTGAATTATTTAAAATATTAGCAAGATAAGGATCTTGCAGACTGCTCTGAACACACGATACAAGTACAGGCTTCCCTGTTACAAAGCTTCCTGGCAAAACGATGGCACCTTTCAAAGTCCTCTTTTCAACTTTTTCGGCCAAGGCAAAAGGGAGCAAATGCATGGACAACCCCAGTAAAAGTTACCTGGGTATCCCTCTCTTAGGTTACTCTTCATGAGATACATAGTTCTGCCCTGAGTATCACCTTCAGCTCTATCTCACAATTCACATTAAACAGGGGGGTTATGGGGTCTTTTTTGTACACAGCTGTGTTCCAGCACTGTGCCCAAGGTTTCCAGCACTGAATATTCATTCACATGAAAGCAAATCTTTGCTTTGCTCAGGGTCATGAACAACCTCACTTGTGACATTTACATCTATTGATCTGCCTGTTTTGTGAGTACTCCCTAACAATAGGTTGATCAAAATCATAAATTGATATTTCATTACATTAAAAGATCTGCACTTTTCATCTCCAAGTCAAAACAATTTATTTTTACTCGTACAAAGAATCATCCTTTCATGTGTGCTTTTACTTCTCAGTATTGTAATAGCTTCAAATTGGTACATTTTCAAGGCTCAAAAAGTCAGTAACCAAATCCTACACAACTTCCTTGGTGATAAACAAAGCTGCTGCCAGACACTGGTACCTCTCCTTGTCAAAAAAGTCAATTTTGAGCACTATCTTTATTCAATAAACTGCTAGCCAGAGATATGTGCATCTTCATCAGCAAGAGTTAATAAGCTGCATTTCTACTGTTGAAAAGATACCTACCCAGCAGCATCCAAATTTGAGCACAAAGGATGACCGTGAGTGTAGCCCAAGGCATATAACGAAAGTTCTGCTGATATTGGCAAATAAAAAGTCAGTCTTATCATGCTGTCAATCAAGGATATTCTTACAAGCAATGTGTACATTCTCCAAAGCAAAGAAATAAATTATAGCCTTGCCTTTAAATTTGTAACAAATTACTACTTGGACTCAAGGTTAAAATCCCATGTTTATCTTGTACTTGTCAGTAAGCCATTATCTGTGCAATTAAGATGGCTTATCTGATTAACAGAAACTCTCTCAATTGCAGTAAATTATTTCACTAAGGTGAATAGCAATTGACTTAGTAGAAAATCACCTGGCATAGCTATCAGTTCTTCAATATCCATAGAGCTGCCATTATCACAGCATTTGACACTTCTTTTAATCTCATAATAAAGGCTTGCTGCCTTCATAGCTCACTCTCATTTTATAGATGAGGGCAGAGACACAGAGACTGATGTCCAGGGAAAGACATTTCTGCCACCATTTAGCACTCCAGGATAAAATACCATATTTACCAGCATCTATAAAAATACACAGTCAGGTGCTGCGAAGACAACATCTGGAAACATTCAGTGTTTTGAGTGAAGGTCCACAAAATTAAAAAAAAAAAAAAATCAAGGTATGTAGAATATTCAGAAGCACGTTTTAATTTTTAACTCCTCAGCAGAGGGGAGGAATACAGAGAGTTTTAAGACTGGCAGTTTTTGATGAACACTTGTTCAGGGATCTGTTGGAATGTTGTGTGAATGACAGCTCAAACACCCAGTGCCTTAGTGAGGGAAAATTGCAGAAGCAGCGAGTCATGCCATTTATTTAAAGGTGGCACAGAACCCTTCATAGATCTCTGTAACAGAAGCCACCCTTCAGGTTGTCACCTCACCCTGAGCTGCTGACACTGCTGACAGAGCACCCTGGCACAAATGCTTTTTTAAAGAGTCCTGCATATTAATGTCCAGTATGGCAGAGCAAACGCAGATAATGGACGTGCTAGAGAGCTGCAGTCAGAGCAATAAGTCTGCCAAAAACATAAAATTCATCCAGCAAAATAAAACCTCAAAGAGCAAGGGATGCAAGCAGAATGAGGAAAGGGACCTATGATGCAATCCCTACTTGCCACAACAGAGTCCTGAACCTCACAGCAGAAGCTAAAACTTGAATTTTAGATACTGTTTATCTTCATGTTTAATTTTTTTTCAAAAGGCTTTTATTAGAGGTGTGACAAACTTCAGAGAGACACTTGAACATTTTTTCCAAAAAATGTCTTAGTGTAAAAAACACTAACACAGCAAGCCTTTATTTTCTGTTATTGTGCATCATTGAAACATGACCTATTTGGGTCTGATTCAGGTCTGATATCCTTTAATTTAGGAGTTTAACAGACCAAAACCTTAATGTTCCTGTCAAAGTAGCTTTTGGGTTAAATTTTTTAAAAAATTAAAATTAATTTAAAATTTATTTTGAATTCTCCTCTGGTAGGGTTTTGCATCTGCATCTCAAATACCACAGTGACTTAAAAATGCAATATATAGATGTTTTAAAGAGTATATATGTTTAGAGAGGTAATTAAATAAATTTTTATTCATCACTAAATCACTCAAGTTTTTGAACTGTGAAAGTAGAGACTAAAAACACCTGCGTGTTAGCTCACACTTATTCAAACATTTTTAAGGCTAGCTGGCCTTATTATTTCCACTCCAGGAGCAGGCAAAGTGCTCCAAACACCAAAAACTGTTAAAAACAATCAGAAAATAAGATTACAGAAGTGTGGAAACATCAGTCCAAATAGATCTCGGCCCTTGAATATGCTTTGAGGAGCTGCAGTACAGCACTGGCAAAGCTGAGCATGAAGCAGCAACTTCCTACAAAAAGGAAGCAACCCAAAGGAGGGCAAGAGAACTTTACTGCTTCAATAATTATCTTAATAGTAACCTTGTTTAAGCTTAGTTAGGATACTTCTGTCTGTAAAAGAATAAAACAGCCTCAAAACCTGGATTGACATGATAAACAAATGTGTAAGTCTTCCAGTTCTGGGAGTAAATTACATGTAGTGATTTATAAAACATAAAACCAACACATAAACAATGTGAGAATAAATAAAACACAAATTACAAGACAGTACCTTCAGTCTTAACAAGACTACTATGTGTTTTCAAACCAGAGACGTGAAATGTGATTATTTCCCTCTCTCAAGAGCAGCAAATAAGACTGTAGTTCATCCTTTCCTCCAGGAGGACAGGAAAAAATACAATCCCTTCCATACTTATTAGCAATGTTAACTGGAGAGAGAGAGATCTGAAAAATACAGTAATTTATAAAGGAAAACAACAAGCAGCAACAGATTGCATTTGGAAGTTGAGAATGAATTTTTCAATTTCACATACCATTTAACCAGTGTCAGACAAAAAAATCAGACCTGATAAATGATATCTGCAGTACAAAGTCACTGAGCTGCTGACCACAGGTGAATCAGCTTGGACATCACTCAGAAATATGGAAGAGACTTTGCAGTTACAAACCAGATTGAAGGTTAGCTAGAGGGCAGCTATGTAACTCCACTGTCTACATCCCTACTACAAAGAGGAATACACACTGCAGAGCTGTCTCACAAGCCCATTTGAGGTGGCCTCTGATACTTTGATTCATCTGTTTACTCCCAGAGGAAAGTACAGCTCTATAAATGCAGGAAGTGCAAGCCACCATTCATATTTCTAATAAGCAAAGAATAAAACAAGTAGTTTTGAGGAGCAGTACCAAGAGCAGAATGGAATTAACCCAAGCAAGCACTGAAAAAGAGAACAGGCATGTGATGGGATTTCTTCCAAACACCCTTCCAACAGTATTTGTGGTTTGGGGAGGGCAGCTGGGAACAAAGAAACACAGGAACAAAAGCCATCAGATTCTTGCTTGTTTACTTTTTTAATCACTGTTTTTTTGGCAACCTCTGCAGACAAACTTATCTCTACCTGGAAATGGTCGTGGCTGGGACATAATTTCATTCCTTGTGTCCTGCATAACATGAACTGGGCTATTCTGCTTGATTATAGCAACTTGGAAAGATGTGGCAGGGCATCCAAAAGCTTTATCAACTGCAGCATGGAGATTGCCTGGCTGCTGACACTTCTGAATGACAAAGCACACCCAGATATTGATAAAGCCCTTTCTTCCGTGGGAGAGGTCTCTGTTCCAATGGTTAAGTTAAAAGGGACAAAGCAGCTAGAATTACATCTCAAACATACCTTAAACTAAATGGCAGTAATACTTGGACCTCACATATTATCCCAAAAGGCACTGCAATGCACACATTCATTTTAATAATAAGCCAAAAGCTGGAGATAAAGATGTTTTAAAATGATATAACTACTCAACTTTAAGAGATGCTAAAGCCTAATGCTGAACTAAAAAGAATAATGCAACCTAGATGCAGACTAAAAAAAGATAATTGCCTATAAAGATAAAATTAGAGATGTGTCTGAATCTTCATACTGCCCCCCCACCCCAAACTTTTAAAAGTTTAATAGCCCTGTGGAAAGGAGTGACTCTCCCAAATGGCAGGATGCCTGTAGGAAAGGTGACTGCAAGGAGCTCAAGGTAAAGCACTGATGCAGACCTAGAAGACATTTTACATTCTGAATCATTTGGCTGCAGCTTTGCCTGGCTCCCTGCCCACACCACAGGCAATAAAGGAACCAAGACAAAGCAGTGCTAAAACCAGTCTGGCGGCTGGGGAGGCAGAGATCCAGCGGCAGACAGACAGCAGGGATGGGGGCAGCTCAGCACACACAGCACAGCAGAGAAACAGAGGTAACAGTATGGAGCACACAGATTTTTATGGGTGTGCTGAAATGCCTGTTCCCTATAAACAGAACCCACTTTTGAATCAAGAAAAATCAAACTCACGCAACAAAACCTGAAAACCAAAACCCAGTCATGCAAACACCTTGCAGTTAAGATTGGACTTGACTACAGTTTTTATAGGCTTAAAGATCTCTAAGAAAGATTCTCAGAATCCAGACAGTGCAAATAACTCTCCCTACCTACTTGAACACCATCTTCATATATTTTACTCAAACTCAGAACACAATTCACATTCCCTGTGCAAACTCTTTTAAAGTGCTTTAAGGGAAAAATATTAGAATGCACATACTTGCTAGTTACACATGCTTAATACTGCTTATTAAAACATATTGCTTCACGTTTCTCCTGAGTTGGAAGAGATCCAGAGGGATCATTTAGTCCAGCTTCGAGCCCTGCATGGAAGAATCCCAAGAATTTCATTATGTGTCTGAGATGATTGTCCAAAAACTCTTCTTAAACTTAGGCTGGTACTGTGACCACATCCCTCTTGTGAGCTTGTTCCAGTGCTCATCTACCCAAACATGACCCATCATTTCAGTTATCCCCTTATGAGAGGAAGATTCTGGACAGTTTTCAGTCAATCATGTTCAAGTACAGCTACTTAAACCCAAAAGCCTAGATGGTAGCTTCTCTTTAAAAATTTGGCTAATGCACTTAAATTACTCACCCCCTCACATTCTGAAAGCCATTTCATTGAAACACAACCATCTGATATTACTCTATCATGATCTGATATTACTCTATCATGAGTCATGTAAATAGTTTCACATTTGATTTATCACACTCTTGGAGCAGTTGTGCTCCTTGCTGCCTTCTGTCCAAACATTTACTCCTACTGCCCTTCTGCACTGGCATAAACAGCTCCTGTAAAGAAACTGCATAGGGAAAAAAAGCAAAAAGCCCTATTAAAAAATGTGTTCAAGTTTTCTCCAAGCACATGCTGCAAAAAGTAAGGTCTGACAAAAACCAAAAGGGAGAAGAGCAGTAGGTGTCTTTGCCACCTTGCTCCCTACTGTGTGCTGAGGAACTGAACTGGAAATCCCAGCCCCAGGGTACATCAGAAAACTCTCAGCAAATAACGATCTCTTCTTAGGTGCGGTGACAGTCACGCTTCAGTCCGCAGACAGGTTGTGCCAAAATAGAAAAGACATGAATTCAACTTACTTATGTTCAATTTGCTACCTCTGAAGGCATTGTGAGACATCAGCTCTGCTTGACAAAGTCATTTAGATGCTACAGCAGGAACAAATTCCCTGTATCTTAAATTGTTTACAGTAACTGAAGGCAGCTCAGCACTGCACAAAATTTAGAACACCAGTATGTGCAAAAGTCAGAGTTCATTAGGCTTGCTCTAACCACATTAAGACATTTTTCTTATGCTCATTATTATTGGAATAGGTCACAAAAACAAATCTAAATACAGAGTGGGCAAACAAATGTTATGGCAATGCTGATGAAACAAAGCTCTCCCAATGAAACATTAAATGGCAGTTTTGCTCTAAGTGAAACTGCTTTCTTAATCTTGCTTGAGATTTTAACCTCACTTGCCTGTTGAAAAGGGAACACAAGGGGCATTAAGTGTCCCACTGGCCTCTCCTGCAGGTCTCTAAAGAGTGCTTAACACAAACAGCAATTTATGGTATTGCACTCTTGGACTACAAGTACCTCAAATTCCACTTCAGGGTATTAGGCCAACTGCTGTTTAAATTATGTGTAAACTAGCTGAATCATGACCCTCCACTGGAAAAATCTGCCTTATAGATCATGTCCTTAGGGAGTTGAATGCTGTAATGACAACTTACCACTGAGCTAATCAAGGATCAGAAAACAAAGTTACAATTAACTAAAGCAGAGGCACTGAAAAAACATATCAATAGTGCAACCCAGCTGAACCAGGTCATGCATGCCAGAACCTCCTACTATTTACTGCTACAGTACATGACTCCTACAGTAAAAATAAACTCTAACCTTCTGCAAAATCAGAGTTACTGAAAGATATCTTTTTACTCCACTGCAGTGAAGTCAGAACTTGTTTGCTACTTTGGAGTTTTTAGTTGCTGACCCATCATTGGTCAACACCTGATTTTGAAAGTGTCACTGATTAACCCTGGCCCTAAAAGTTTCTGTAGTGGTCGTTTGTGCATTTTTATGTAATTCCTGCTCTAAATTTACAGTGATACATGCTTCATTCACTCAATAAATGATGGGCACCAGAAGTAATATACCTTTAAAACCCCAAAGACTCAATTTCTTTTAAAAAAGCCTTTACTCATAACACCAGATTTGTCTTCAAAAATCCAGAATCCCACACACTACATAAGGCTGGTACAAATCAGCAAAATAATTTGTATCTAAGAATCTTATACAAATCTGTTTCAAATAATCCTATATTTACAAAGTGATTCTGGGTTGGTAATGAGTCCTATCAACAGTTTCTGCAAATGGGTCTGGCTTTGCCCCTCACTGTGGGAAGACAGACCCATCAGGAAGTCCCGAGTGCAGGGCTGGAAGGTAAACCCAGAACATCCATGGGAGAGACTGAGGGGCTGTTGCCAGAAAGAATGAACAACCAAGTAATAAATATACACACCGACTTCTTGAAAGCCAGCAAGAACTGGCTTTCAACATATTCTACAAGATAATGCCACAGCAATAATCCAAAATCCAAAGAACTTGCACTTGAAATCTAGTATTTGCATACCCCCTACACCTAGGAGGTCAGGAAGGAGCTGCACCTGAGTGATCTGTTGGAAGGAGCAGTGAAGTCAGGGCAGGGCTGTGCAGAGGCTGCAATATCACTGCCAGTGCCATCCTGGGGCCCTGGCAAAGACAATCTTTGGGAAAGCCTGCAGCATTCCCAGCCCCAGCTCTACACTTTCTCAGCGGTAATTCAATGGATTTGGGGATTTATAACCAAATGAATCACTTGCTCTAGAGCACATTCCAGCAACTGAAATAAGCCAGCCAAGAGAAAGTTTGTTAACCACTAGATTGCTAAACAAATCCTTTTGCTTATTCCTGTTACAGATCAATAAACGTTTGATACATTGTTTTAGCCCACCTTCCTTTCACAACGCTAAACATTCAGTTCTCCAGAGGCTCCTAGTTAAATATCCACATTTAAAAATAACTTAAAGCATTTCGTGTTTTTCCCAAGTACATTACAACCACTTGTATAAACCAATTCTTTTATAAACAAGCCCCAAATTTTGCTATTTCCCCATTAAATCAATGGAAATTCACAGCTGCTGCCTTTCCTTTATCTAGGCAAGCCTTTCTCTCTAGGCTACAGAGAACTGAAGCACGGAGACTGCAGCTCCAGTGGGCTGTAGCAGTGCCTGCAGTCTAAACCTTGAGTTATCAGCTGTGGACAAGGAAGGGACAAAGAAAAAAAAAAAAAAAAAAAAACAGTTTGTAAGCATCATGCCTGTAAGCATTATTCTCTCATTCAGCACTAGGGTTACCGAATCACAGATGCCTAGACTGAGAGAGCTTTGGATCAACAACTCAGTTCTGATATACACTCAGTGGGCCTTATGTCAGGGGTGCTGTTTAATTGTGAAAACAAACCTGAGCATCTCTAACTCCCAAAGCATATAAAACTCTGGTTTCCTTACAGGCACTTAATATGGAAAAGAAAACCAAAAATGCAACTTGACTCATACACTCCAGTCTAAGAAACCTCCTCCTACTCAACCACAAAAAAAAATATTGCTTAATCCTTTTCTGCAAAACACTACACAGCAACCATTTCACCTTCTGCATTCCAATTCCTTGCCAAGGTACAGTGCAGACACTAATTCTCATGTGGAATACATCACTCATTTGCCAACATTTTTGGACCTTTGTAACTGCTGCTTTATAGTTTTTGATGTAGCAGAATAAAAAGAAGCAATGACAGATCTAAGTTCTGAACTAGAGTATTATCAAAGCACACTAATTGTTTTCTCATTTTAAGAAATGCAGTGCCAACAGCTCAATGGAAATCTATTTCATGTAATTGAACATTGTACTGCTAGAAAGATGTAAATCAAACTAAAGTGCCGTGAGCAAGAGATCCGTATTTTCAAAGAGGAGTTCTGACACATACATTTCACCATAATTTCCTCATCCACATCTGCCCTACACCAGCAAAACCACCACTTAACACGTGGAGCATTAGCTTGACCACTTTTGAAATTAATTCCACTAAACATGAAGTGCACAAGATAGACAGAATTAGGCAAGAACTCCCGATCCTTTAGGGAAAAACTGACTGTCGGTCTCATAATGATTAAAAAGATAAAAACAAAAAAGAAAATACTGCACTCCCACAGCTTGTAGGAAATGTGTCTGCAGAAATGGTACTGTATCTTGTTTCAGCCTAAGGAAGTTCAATCCCCTCTAGTGCAGAACTGAGGACTCGAAAACAAGCGCCTTACTGAATGTTTGAATAAGCCATCCTAGCTTGAATCTTGATATTTTGGTTGATTCAGTCTGAGCTGTTGAGTTATACTATTTCCTTCAATCCTCTTGGACCTCTTAACTTTCAAGTATCAAGACATCAAGACCTAGAGTCTTACTAATCAGCAAGGGAATATTATTTCCCCAATCCATGAAATGAATAAATGACTTGACATCCTGTATATACTCCTTTCATTGATTTATCTTTTACTGCCTTCGTGCAAAAACTTGATTTGTAAATTCCTGCTATTTCTTGTCTTCATTTTTTGTTTCTCTACTTCATTCCTCTTCCCCTGACATGCTGCTTTTTCCTCCCCTTCACATTAAGGAAAACACCAGAAACTTAAATTATGCAGTCCTTCCTCACCTTGTACCATTTTATCTATTACTTGCCACAGGGGTTTTCATTAGTTCTCAACTGAGTTTCACCAAAATCAATCCAATTAATTATGTTTTCCCTTTTTCCTATATCATTAGTCAAGTTGGCAAGAAAAGGCAGGTGACACCAATGCCTCTAGCACATTATGTAACAATTTCCTACTACTTATTATTTTTTGGGGGGTTTTTTGCAGTCAGTTGTTACCAAAAAGAAAGTTCTTACATTCAAGGATTTGAAAACCATTTTTAACCACAAATTGAAGAAGCACAAATATCCAAGGCATTTTACCTACAGCACAGACCCCACCAAAAATAATTACAACCTGATAGCTACTCCAGTACAGTGAATGAATAAGTGATAACATTTCCAAGTACCCAATTGCTTATGAAACATGTAATTCTTACCATTTGATCTTACCCTTTCATCTTCATAGAAACACAAGAAGAAACAATAACAAAAAAAATTACAAACTTGATATTACATCATAGTCTGACCTATCATTTTATTTTATTTTTGTCATCTTTAAGAATTGATCATCACACATGCACTTTATATCTATGAAAGAGACATTCTGGTTTTCATTGTGGCCTCAATTCAGTAAGAAAATAAAGATAATAGTAAACTTTAACCTCTGAGGCCCCATGATCAAATACTACTCAAATCCAGACCTATACTCTTACCTACACTTTATCTGAGGTAAAGGAACATTTTGAGGATTCAAGAAGCAGAACACTGGAGGCAGAAAGGCTTCAGGACATGGCACCAGGTGTTTCGTTATTCTGTTTATGCTACCAGGGACAAAATTCAGAGCTACCAAACATAATTTGCTATCTTTGAATCCTAATAACCCAAAAAAAAAATCTCACCTCACAAGTTGCTGATAGTCTCCATTATCTAGGCACTTGGCTCACCAACCCAGTGGGCAAGACCCCAAAAGTGTAACTAATGACACAGTTTACTATTAAAACATAATCCAAGTGCTGAAACATCAGAAAGCTTCTCTAACAGGCTGTACACTGCGCCACAATGTTGTAATTTCACTGCTGTGTTATTCTGCCAAACAAAATGTGTCAGTTCTAGTAATTACACAATGCATCACTCTTGCCTGTTTCACTTGCTTCTATCGTGCCTTCATTGGGATACCAAGACCATAAATGCTGAAGGTCATTTGTCTAAGAATGTGTTCTGGAGCTACAAGATAGTTTTTCCCTTGATCTGATATGAAATGCATCCTGTACCATTTCATCATCATGACAGTACTGAACTCGGCACACAAATGCTGTGCTTTCACTCTGATACTCTACCACTCACATTTTTTTCTATTCAAAAAGCGCAAAACGCAGAGGAGTGGCATTTTCAGCTTTCTCACTAATGTCTTGTTTTTCTGAGCTCTATTTGTGCTTTTTAGGAGTTCTATATTCCAGGCAGAAGATAAAACCATATTCCACACATAATGACTTTGACCCTACTTGAGACTGTACAGTTAAGCACCTTCTGTTACCCTGAAGACAGCAGAAGATCTAAATTCTCAGCCTCCCCCTCTGCAAATTTGGGTTTTAAAGACAGCATCCACTCAAACAATTTCTTGTCAAGGGACACAGGATCTGACCCAGAAGACAAGTCTGAAACACATATTTAAGTATCATTCACACCTAGATTGACACCTCATGGATGAGATTCAAACGCTGTTTAATAAAAAAAAGTGTAAACATCTTTACTTGGCTCTCTCTCCCAGGTTTTTTTTGTAACTGTATGGTAGCAGCATTCTAACTGAGCTTTTCATATTAAAACAGAACAAGAGAAAAAGGTCATAGGACACTCTGGAAGACAACACTCATTAATGCAGCGTTCAAGGTTAGATCAAAAGGAGCAGTGGAAGTGTGATTACACTGACTCAAATGGCTCTACTCCTTTTTGCTTATTTGCTGCTCACCCCATAGTGCCTGAAGCTGTTGACACAGGCGCCTGCCAGCAAAATTTATTTAGAAATTCGTTCATATTGTACTGTTCACAGTCACTGTAACCAATATTTCAGGAATTATATTTATAGCACAGCTGACAGCAAAAGGACTTGGTTGTGCAGCAGAAAGTTACGGCATTTCACTGTTAATATTCAAGACACAGACATTGCACAAAACCATACACAGAGAGGTTCTTCAGTTGAATTATCAGAGAAAGGCATGGAAGTACCTTGGTTGTGTTTTGTTCTCATACAATTGCAAAAAAAAATGTCTTCACCAAAACCTGGATTTTTCTCACTTATATATATCCAAAGCAATGCTGCACAGGTTCAGTTTATACCCACACCATAAAATAACACAAACTCAGCTTTCAGAACACATCTCGCACTGTACAAGTCCCAGGATGTAGTACAACTTCTTCCTCAATACTCCATTTTTCCACTTGCTTAAAAAGGGGGATGATGCTTCTATATAATTATAACATCATAGAAGCTATGCCAGTTTTAGAAGACAGCAAACAGCAATTACTGAAGGCTATAAAATCTGTGAGGTACAGCATGCTTGACATCATCTCAGACCAAGAAGCTCCAAATCATTGCAACTCGTCTTTTTGAAAACTCTGGATAAATAATGACCCTTGTCCTAGTGGGCTTACATAGTGCATCTGGGGCAAATCTATTTACCTTGATTATACCATTAAAAAAAAAATTCCAAGCCTTAAAACCACAGGAAATTTTCCACAGTCCCCCACAGCCACAGTTAAGCAAGCAGTCTTTCCTAAACCCCCCTTTCCAAATTTGCTTACCCTATCCCTGTCAGTTCATAGATGAATTCCCTATTGAAATATTAGGGAATTTTAATGTGATTAATCATCTCTCTAATCTGCAATATTTAGCTTTTGCAAGGTCATAAAAATAATTGCTATAAATACTCTGGTTCAACACACCTAAGAGACTCTGCTTTTCTACAGATGAGACTACAAGTCACGTATGTCTCAGGAACGTGACATGTATCTATTTCACATTACAACTGGACTTGCATACCCATAGAGTAATGCTGACAACACAGTTTCAAAAAAATAAAACTGGATCTGTGGTGTAATGCAAAATAATCTTGGAAAATTAATAAAGCTAATACGTAAAGGCCTAAAGCAAATCCCGCAGTGGGTGATAGAAGATAGAAAGCAAAGCTGTACTCAAAGGAACCAAAGCACCCTGCAATATAAATGTTAGAGTAGCCCCATAAAACAATGAGCTATAGCAGATTATGGAAGGAAGCAGTCAGAATATGAATTAGATATCAGAAACTGTATCCAAGCTGAAAAGAAGTCTCATGACAAGTCTGAGGGTTGTCTAAACAACCTGTTGCCCACACAGGCTATAAATACTGTATGCAACGTGGTAGTCAGAGCTTTCAACAAAATAAAAGGGAATAGAACAAATGGTAAAAAAAAAAAAAAAAAAAGTTTAAAAAAAAAATCAAAACCCACTAAGCAAAACTATTTTCTTCAAGTTAATTCAGGGAGCAGGAAGTTAGAGTGCTTCTCAAAGGAAACCAGTTAAAACTTTTTACAGCTCAAAACCACATTGTCCTCCATAAAAAGAAAAGACTAAGGGGGAAGAAAATAAAGTTGCCAAATTAGACATAGTAATTTCTCATACTTTAGGTAACCAAGTATTTGCAAAACTGAGACTAAAGATGCAACCAGTCTTACACAGAGAAGAAACATCTAAGTAGAATATTGTTCAACTCCTCTGTGTGAGAGACATTTGTCAGGGGTATTCTGAAGGTCTCAAGGACTAGAGAAACAAGCAATATACAGAGATGCATCCCAGTATGCTACCACTCCATTTTAATCCTGCAGTTACACACATTTTGGTTTGTCTCCCCAGGTATTCAGGCAGTGCATCACCACTGACAGCTGTGGGACTTCAGAAACCATTCCTTTGTACTCCCCTACTGATGCTGGGCAGGAGCACAGGGCACTTCAGTCAGCTTGTAAAAGTCACTGGCTAATGTGAATGACTCTGCTGTGCACAGACAGGGCAGCTCTGTGTGACTCACTGCCGAGCCTGCACTGCTGTGACCAGGGTTGAATTAACTGCCACAATGAACAAAACACTCAGTGAACCCATCTTATTATCAGACAATACATTTCACATTTTGTTTTTCTTGGTAACATCATTACATTTTTTTCTTCTCTTTCTATTCTTATTCCCACTAAAAAACAACAATGTAGACAAATCATATGCTGCAAGAGTGTTAGACAACAGAATTTTTCCATAAAAAATGAAAGAACAAAGTGTAAAATGCAGATTTGAGAGTTAAGATAAAGTACTACATTTCTTATTTGACCATTACATGTCATCTACGTCTGAGATACAAAGAGAGGAGAGGGTATGAGCATATCAAGCATAATAAATTAGCAAAATACTCCTGGACATACTAGAAAGACACTCAAATGTGTTGTCAGCTATTGGTAGTTGGTATTTAATTCAGAGCAAAAATTAAAATAGGGAAAGTGACAGAAACTGGACTATGTATGATACGTAAACACTATGTACAGATACAAACCTTTCATTACTATCTCATTTATTAGTTTTCTCAAAAAATTGTTTACAAAGAATTTACTCAAACCAGTTATCAAACAGGAGCTCCACAGAGTTCTGCCAGGACAACCAACACACAGTTCCTGGCCTTAAAATGGACAGCAAGCCTAGATCTCATCATCTAAGAAAAGACCACACAAGCTCTTCCCCCACGACCAGCCCTTGCACACATACAGAGCCCTTATGCTCATGCACACCAATCTGCAGATACACATCTAGTCGAGATAGTTGTTTACAAACAAAGACAAAAGCTTGTCTCAGTGCTTTTTAATGGGTATTACAAAAGATGCCACAAAACCAAGAAAAATCCCCTGACCAGTTAATATTTATATTCTATTAGAAAACAGCAGGATGAGAAATCTTAATTTCTATGGTATCAGCAAAAAAAAACCCAAACCAAAATGTTGGACTGTTGGAACATTTTAATCCATGAGGAGATTTTAAAAAAGCTTTTTTGATCTATGCCCACCCACATGCCAGCACCAAAACATCTATGAGATGAAATAATTTCTAGCAGATCATGACAGACTTGTGAGATTGAAAGAGCAGTGATAAATCTGCACACTACATCACTCTAAAAAATGCTTAGGGCAGTGAATTACTTTCCCTTCTGTCTTTAGGAATAGAGTATGTACACATGCAAACACTCGTGTGTGTATATATGCAGAGTGCACCAACACACAATTTGTGTTGTGCACCTCAGTCTGGATCTCAGCAGTACCACTTCCAGAGCCACAAAAACAGGTAAGCAATCTTTCCTTCAGCTAGTCTAGTCCCTGACTCCAAGTTGGAGAGGGACTGAGACAGGGGGAACAATGCAAGGCTTGGAAGCAGTTGTTATGCAGTCTAGAAACAAACTCCTCAATTTAGAAGTTGAGATTCAGAACTCCTTCCTCTGGACAATTTATAATGTAATTACAGTATTGCTTGCAGCTCCAAATGACTCATGCAGGACTATTTTGGAAAAATACCTCTGTCTCCAGGAGCAGCTTTTCCATCTAAAGCTTGTGCACTGCGCTGAATTTATTCCCACAGGGCACCTCTTGAATGTAAAAGGAGGTTTATGTTGTGACCCGGGCACTGCAGGATTGGCTATTTGGCAAGGATGTTTACCTCATACAACTGCTGTAGCCCGGCAAGTTCCTACACCACTTGCATTCCCCTGAAATACTCCCCATGCATATGGACTGCAGAATACACGCAGGCAGCTGAAGTCAGCCCAGAATGTGCCACACTCACCGTGCAAACAGCAGTCCCTGCAGCAGCAAACACCAGTGGTGCCACGAGGACACACTGCAAACCCATCCCTCTGACCAGGAAATTTGGTGTAATAATATGAAAGTCACAAGCATAAAACCAGGAATCAAACACTTAAAAGGAGTTGTTACATATTTAATGGGAAGTTGCATGAAATACCACTAAACAAATTTCATTCGGAGTAGAAAAATCTCAACAAAGACCCTAACACTCTAGTTTGTACTAGGCAAGATTTCAGTGTGTGCTCCAGACATTATTTGTTCCATCAGCAAGTCAAGAAGACAGTGATTACAAACATAGTCTGAAGACACATACAGAGCTGGAAATGGAGCTAGTGGAGACAGAAAAGGTAAAGAATGGACAACAATGCAATAAATTTGTGGGGAGGTAATCTCAAGTACATGACTTAAGTGAATTGATTCCCTCCTACCCCACAAAGCATTGGGAAACATGATTTTAGATTTCTAAAAGGAAAATTTTGTGCTTAGATTAAATAAACAAAGTTGAGAGTAAAATGAGGAAAGTCCAAAATTACCAGCTTGCTAAAGTGACATGCAAATAAAAATACAAGACTGTGGTTAGACTCAACTACTCAGGTCTCATACCAATTATTTACTGCTCCACGGTTTCCAGGCTTTACTGAAGCCCAAGTCACTGTACATACATTAAGACACTTTTGAAATAGTCAACATGAGCCTCATGTATACTAACTTCTTTTTGCTTGGTCTTCAATACATCTGCACATTGGAGGAAACCCTATGTTCAACTTCACATCCTCCTCAGCCCTGAAAACATATTCCAAGGCATGTTCAGACTAAACCTGAACATTTCAGGAAGCAAAAGCTTTGTTCTACAACTTACAACAATTTCAAACCTTTGAAAAGCTAGGGAAGTGATTGACCCCTGCTCCTCACCCCCAGAGAAACAGCTCCATGCCTATATTTAAGCAACTGGACACACTAATGTTTCAGCAAAGGTTCTGTAAATGTAGTAGTGCCATAAAACCAAAACTTCAATTCAAGTCTCTCTTTCTAAGCCTGCCACCTGCTTGCCTTCAGTTGATTTAAGGAAGCACAGCCTTTTTTCCTCCTGTTTAGACAGCAATTTTGATTTAAATGCTCTGACAGGTTACTCATTCGGGGCCACTTTTAAAGTAAAACTTTATTTTTATTGGTGATAAAAGTTTGATTATGTTTGTGATTTATAAGAAATTATTTTTTAAAGGTCAGGTTGCAGATGATAGTCTGTCTACATTCTACAGTCCACAGCTGCATAAAACAGTAACTTCAGCATCACAGCCTTTGAAACATGATTAACGATGATTTCATCTTTCCACAAATGGGTATAGAAAAAAACAGAACCATTATGCCTGGAAAATAAATTGGCCAACAAAAATATTGTAGCCTAGTCATTTTCTAAATGGACATGTTACTTCCCAGTAATAAAATACACTTGCTCTATATCCAGACAAAGTAGTAAACAAATGCATTTAACATCAAAATACAATTTTGCTTAACTCATCAGTCCTGGGTTTACTTAGGAAAAGAACCCAAACAATTTGAAGTTTTCCAATCCATAAATAAAAGACAAAGATACCTAAACCATACATAACTCAACCCCAGCTAACTGATATCTCTTATCACAATATTGATAGTGAATATGCATTGATACAGTGCCATTTGGAGCAGCTGATAGTGCCATCACTTCATATGGGAAAATGCACTCAGTACAGAAATCATCCCAAGGATAAAATTCATCTCTTACGATGCCACTACTTTAATTGGTGCTGCTATCAAAACTCATGAATAAAAGTGATGTCAGCAGGCAGTAATAGTCCTGATTATTGATCAAAAATGCCTTACTGAAACTTGAGAATTTTGCACATTGACACTCAACCACCTGCAAAGGATTGTCAGGGTTCAGAGATGAGCGCCTGCCATCTGCACATGAATATGTATCAAGGGTTCATTTGATTAGTAATGGACAACTTACAGTCGTTAGAACAACCCTAAAGAGCACCATGTAAAGAAGGACTATAGGAGTTTTTTCAGCCTACAGTGACACCTTCAGAAGATGCACAGACACTCCAGCACATCACTTCCAATCAAGCCTACCAACAAGTAAAAATCAAATTAGGATGGACAGGCTGAGACAAGCAGTTGCCAGCATGAAACACTAACAATAGTGCATCTGTCCGAAGGTAAAAAAACCCACCCAAAGCTGAAACCTGATCTACAGTTCTACCCTAAAATCCAAATGATTCAAACTGGAGAATTATTCTCTCTCAGTAATTTGAGATCATATAGTGAATGTTGGTGCCGCATACTCCTCATGAAAAGCCTTCCCCTGTGCTTTCAGACTGTCTCACATGAAGTTCTTCCCATGGCCAAGCCTCTGCTGGGCTGTAATACTGCATCCCTTCAGATTTTTCTGAAACACCAGGTTTATTGCTAGTTTACTACACTTGAAAAAACTACTAGTTATACTACTTTTTCCATCCTTTAAGGGAGTAAAGCACATGTGTGCACAGTTCTTCAGTCACAGCCTAAATTTCTCTAATACTTCAGAGTACCTCAGTTAAGACTGGACTCACATAGGACCCCTCTCCTACAATTCTGGACAGCTCAAGGCACAGTGAACAGTAACTAATTTCTCAACCTCTATTATTGCATGTTATGACCATGCAATAACAAAACTGATAGGTTAGAGCAGGAAAAAATATTACACAAGTAACTAAGTCAAATCCCAAGGAAAACAAAACTCAAGTAAACAGAGACAAAAGCACCAGGTATCTAGTAAATAAATTACTTGGGAAAAACAGTGGTAATTTCTGTACAAGGATCATGGCTTTTAAAGACTCTCAGTTGCTCCTTTCAACGTGTAGGACACAACATGCCCTTGTCTCTATCCTCACTGCCCTTAATTACAGACATGGCGCACCCAACTAAGAGCCGGACATGAACCTCAAGTGCCCTTGCAGATGCAAGTAATGCAAGGAATGAGGGTCATGGGCTTCACTTAAAATCTCAGCGTTATGCCAATATTACAAAAGCATCTCAGAACTTGATCCCCATCTTAAAGGAAGATGGCCTTGGTCAAGGCATAACTTAGTAAGACTTCAAAAGCACCACCCAGCCTCATCCTGGGTAATCTATCCTGTTTTACAGGAGTAATCCAGGAAAGAAAGGAACCAAAGTGCAAAACTAAAAGTTTCACAGCACAACACGTGGGACACTGGAGCTGCAACAATTCTGGCATCCATAGCAACTTCTCAAATTGCCCTGGCTATAGAGACACTGTCTTTTAAGAAAAGCCCTAATTGCCATTAGACACATGGTTACATGACAATGCAAACACCTACTGTTTCAACTACAACATTTCAGCATTCATTTGTATGAGGTAATATGGTAGAGAAGGTTAACTATAGAAACTTCTATCTTAAGATCCGTTTTAAATGTCAATAAGTATTGAGTAAGAGGCAAGGTAGGCAAGACAAAAAACAAGACTGTCAAACGACAATAACTAATGCTCAGTCACTAAAACACACTGTATGCAAATAATGTGTGCTTCACTGCATATTTTAAACTAAAATAGAGGTTTTTCTATTGGTTATTGTCTACAAAATACCCCTTTACAAAGAATGTAACTATCTTCCTATAAGTATTTTGGATAGGTTTCTCAACCATATCATCAGATAGAGATTTTTAACAAACATAATACACTTAAGGTGGGCAAAAGTTCAATTTTCATCGGAATTTTTAAAAGCTCTCACAGATTTTGTTTGCCAAATACATTCTACCACAAGAGCTGTATTTGGTGACCTAAAGCCACATGTTCTCCAACTTCGTTTTGCAAATCATATTACATAGAGTAAAGATAAGCCTAAGCCATAGTGAAAAAATACATTAGATGGATAAAACACTTTTAGATAAGAGGCTCAAAAATTACCGCTGAACCAAAGCTATTAATAGGATTAAATTTAAACGTTTCCCACAAACAAAAGTTGCAAAGTCAAGTCTAGATGCTACACAGGAATCTCTGTATAACATTTTCAACATTGTACACATTGAAATAAGGATGCCAGAGGCAATCTGAGTGCAGGTACTAGGAGTGCAGACTAAAGGACAGTGTCACTAGATGCCGTACATCCCTCTGCCCAAGGACTCGCCACAAGAGTAAGCAACACCCGTGAGTTCCTGCGAAGGAGGAGGCATTCCTGTAGTGTTTATGTGTATATGGGAGGTTGTTTTCAGATTCCATGTAGATTACATAAAAACGCTTCTCTCCTCTGAGTCCACTGCAGCAATGACCGCTAAGAAAGCGGCACAAGCTCTCCTGCCACCACAGCTGCGTTTCACATGGACATTCTCTAGTTCTGAGTAAACCCACTTGCACCAAAGTGAGCCATCCCCAGTCAAGCACAGGTAATACACTTGATCTTAGTTCTAAATGAATATCTAACGTATCCCTATTGAAACACAGCATTCGGCTTTGCCACAGTTCAGATGCAATGACCCCCTACAATGGCTGAACAGGCCAAGGTCACTTACCACTGAAAATGCATTCAGTCCCACCTGTCCTAGAAGCAGGAAGATGCACACTAAGTTAATTAGGAGAGAAAACAGTACACATTAAACATCTTCATTCCACAGTAAAGCTTGTTTTGGTCTTTTAAAAATGATGAAAATTATCATCACTGAAATTAGGAGCTCTTACTGTTTATGTTCTTCAGTAAATTTACCTTCCTGAAATATCCTGATTCTAGAGCTCATTTTGCAGCCAGTAACTGATCTCCTACTCAAAACCATTTTCATCACCTTGAACTTTTCCCTCCTTCATTTTCTTGCTTAAAAGCTCTGTCAGTTGAGATAACAGCAACCAACTTGCACTGACTGATAATGGGAGATCAATATGCACAACAACCCCACAATATCTGGAGGGGACCTTGCATTACACGCTCTGCACCAGACAGACAACACTACTATGGTGGAGTTCTGGTGAGGAAGTCATGCTTGGCAAACAAATAAATTAGGGAATATTACTTGTAAATGCTGTCCGAACAATTTTGTTATAAAAAGGTCTAAATGTTGTACTGGTTGCACAGAGGGACAAATGGACTCCAAAGTTGCTTTGAGGCTCCATAGCCTTCTGTGGAGTAATGTTAATAATGACTTCAACTCATCAACTTCTTGCCAGGTTAGGGTTTGGTTCCATCCCTCCCTTCCCAATGACGTGAAAAGTTGATCAAGTATTCTTTTATTTGGTAAATGTTACGATTAAGTGTTTTGCCCCAAGCAAAAAGAGTTAAAGGACACCCCTTTTCCTGTGCATGTTACAGGGGTGTCTACTTCAAACACAGGTTCAACCCTGTAACCATTCACTTTCCCATAAATACTGCAGAGCAGTAAAAACCTGCTGGACTCTTTTGGACAGCTCTATTTTGCTTTCCTTAAGTCTGTTTCTAGATACTCTGTGATACTCTAAGGTGTGTATTGCTTTTTCATGCCTAGAGGCAAAATGCAATACCACACACCAGAAAAAAATAAAAAGAGGAAAAACAGTATAACAATAACTCAGGTTGTATTACAGAACTGTAGCCTTGTTAACAATCCCTAAATTTCAGTTAGATAAAATATTGAATTCACTTTCACAAAGACCAGTGTTTCATCATAACAAGGATAACACACATAGTGAGCAAAACCAAAACTGCCAAGTAGGAAAAACCCATCTTGATTTCTGAAGCCTCTCAAAAGCATGTGTACGCCAAGTAATTGCTGCAAACCAGGAGCAGATGGAGCTCCTCTACTACTGAAACATTAGTTTGAATCCCCAAGGTCCAGGTGTTCCAACCCTACCACTCTGAGGGCTCCCACATGGAGGGCTGGTGAGGTGATGCTCATACAGGCAGTGGAATCAAACAGTGAAGCCCCAATACAAGCCCAGCTCCAACGGGATAACAAGCAAACTCACTCCAGACCCAACACAAGCTCACTCCAATATGCCTGTAAAAACTCCACCTGATCTCAGTTCCATCTTCTCTGACTACACACAGTTCTGCAGGAAATAACCACATTTAAAACAAAACCAAAAAAAAGGAAAAAATGCCACCAAATCGCTGTATTTTTCCATTTCAGATAGAAGCCACATGAACATGCAGTGGACAGAACAAACGTTTATATGCTCAAAAAATCCAGGAATAAAACCATAATTCTTGTCATAGGGAAGAAAAACATGGATAGCATCATTAAATAAGTTGTGATGTGATTGCATGTATTCACACAAACTGACAGCTCCACAGAAGCCTGGACTACCTTGCCCAGATTTTTCATACTACCAGTGTAAGAAAAACCAAAAATGCTGAAAGAATGCAGCTAACCTTCTCCTAGGGTGCAGTAATGACCACACAGTCACAGCCAAGAGAAATTTAGCCCAACTGCAAAAACATTTAGATCTGTACACGTGGGGGAAAACCAGGATACAAGACACTCAGTAAAGACTAGCAAAACATGCAATCAGCTTTTTATAACAGTGAAGTCTTTGATGAAGAAAACTTCAGAGTCCCATAGTACATTTTTCACTTGTTTTACTTACTTTACTGGCTATTAAGTCACATTTCCCATTAGGGAAGCGGGTAGGTCAGCAGAGACAGAACTGTAAAAACTCCAAAAGTCATACCTAAACACTCATGAGTTCAATATGGGACCCTAAACAAAGCTCCCCTGCCCTCATTTCACCACACTACTTTCTAGAGTAAAACCCTAATGTAGTTTTTACAATTTGAAAGCGCAAACACCCACACCCAAGCATATTACAACCAAGATAACTTCCTGCAGATCTCCTAGAAGAGAACCCTAAGCAAGGCTGTTGGGTGAAACAAAGACTCTGATGTACCACAGCAAGGTGCAATGAGACATGAAAACCTTTCAACAGCTCATCAGAGCCTCTGCAGGTTACCAGCTTCCCTAAGTGAGAAATGCCCTGGATGTCACCTGAAATCATTAAAAAACACAGGTTTTAAGCTCCCCTGACATATAACTTAGGCATGGGAAGAAGATTATAGAAGCCTTTCCCTCTAGCCAAGGATAATCTGAATCCTGCTTCTAAAGCACTGCAGCCCAAAATATAATTTTTTCCTATTAACAACTCTCAAAGTAATTGACATACACGCAGATAATGCTTAAAAAGTTACCTTAATTTGAAAAACGCTTTTTATTTGGTCTATCTGTTGGATGAAATGATCACAGCTTCACCAATTAGTGGTCACATGTCAAAAGGGGTTTTCTATAACCTGACTTGTAAACAGAACAGAATCCCTAGGACACCCTTGTGTATCAAATCCATACCACTATCATAAATAACAATAAAAGAGCCTATTTGTTGTGCATAAAAACAAACACTAAACTGATTTATGGCAAGAAACATTGACTTGGCAATGCAATGAAAACACAAGGAGATGTGAGAATTTACTGTGAGCATTTAATTTCCATAAGTGATAACAGTTAAAATCAAGCATTGGTTTGTATTGTGCTGGAAGAGCTGGAATTCCAGCATAAAGTTGCTCTGCATGGCAAACTTCTGAAGGCAACCCTCCTGTATTATACATGAAGTTCTTTCAGTACAACCATTCTGAGCAGGGTTTTGAAGATCAAGGGAGTTTTAGTCAGTCTTTCTCCTATTGCTGATGTTATCCAACTACCTCTCCCTTCCCATGGCTGCTACAGCAACTGGGGAGAAAAAGATGTGGCATAAACACAAACTCTCCAAACATCTTTCTGCCTTTTTTCTTGATACCTGCCAGGAGCACAACATTTAATCTCGACATTTATAATAAATTATTTTCCAAGCTTCCCTTTCTAGTAAGGTATTTGCTATATAAGGCTTCTAGATATCCCTGCTCACATAACAAACTTCTAAAGCTGCTGCAAGTCCATTTCTCTCGTCTCCCACTTTTGCAGAAAATTCCCTGTACAAACCAGAAGAACCCAAGTTTTGGAGTTTTTCCTGGAGCACACATACTTGATCTTTTTAGATGAACAGAATTTTTGGAACCTCATTTGAAGGATAATTAAATTGACTGAAAATGACAAGCCGTGTAATAAATAAATCAAATAAATTCAAATATTCCAAAAGTTAAGTTGGGTACGACCCTCTCAATTTTGTATCAGTAAATCCTCTGATTTGACAGATTCAGTTCAAACATACACTTACATAAAATATGGGACACTGACCCAAATTATTTTTAGACAACATGTGTTTCAAAAAATCCCACAAAGACCCTAAGTCAATTCTAAGATGTTGCATGCTTCCCCCTGCATTCTCCTGCAAAGACATGGCATCTATTTCACAAATCAAGTACAAACTGTTCATTTTTCATGGTGCATATGACTGCTTTGATATTTTAATGACAAGCTGAACAGCCACTACAATACCTCTGTTCTTTCACAATTCAGCTATTCACTAGATTTCCTACCCAATGGAATTACATTCAATTAGCATTATTGTGCTCAATTTCCTTTAGAAAAGTTCCTTCCTCCATCAGCCTCTCATTTCTTTGGAAGCAACACAGCACTTAACTATGTATGCAACTAGCTGAACTTCAGAGCCACTTCACCTGTTCTACATTAATCACTTACTAATGATTTAACAGGAACAAAAAAGTTATATTATGCCTTGAAATAAAAAGGCAATTTTTTTCTCCAAAGTTAGCACTATACAACATACAGCTAGGACCATCTATTAACCAATTATTTCAACTGGCATGCTACAGTGTTGAACATATGTCCACAAACCCCCTAAGCAGTCAATTTAAAGCCACATGTCAAAGCAAACAGCACTGATGTTTGGCAACTGTACCAATATCATTACAACAAGAACTCCAGTTATCTATTCAATACCTATGCACACAGACTTTCTAATTTGGACACTGATAAAAGCTCATGTCTTTTGCATGTTCCAAATTTTCAAGCATTCAAAAAGTATCTGATGAAACCTACAGTGGTAATATGTCCATCCAGTTCCCTTAAGCACAAAATAAGTCACCTTTGATCCAAGTTGCCCCTGACTTACACATCACTAGGAAAGTAAATCTGTACTATTTAATTCTTACCTTCTTCCTCAGAAAATAATAAAGGAGAAAATTAGTCCACATGCGGGACAGCACAAAGAGGATTAATTTGACTCCATACAACCATTCTTAAAACTTTAACTCTTAACATGAGTATATTCCACAGCAACTACAGCCTTTGTTGTCCAAGGTGTCCAACACTTGGGTCCACTGCTTCTACTTAACTTCTACTTAACTGCTCTCCTAGAACACCAAGCTGGCCTGGGTTGGAACTGAATGTGTCCTGCAACAAGTTACCAAAAACAATCCAGGGGTTGCTAAACCCAAAAATCTAAGTTCCATCAAAGCGTGTGCTATAATAAGTCAGCTGAGAAAAGACTCCACTGTGAGTGATCCAAAAAAAGAGACAGAGCCTCTTCCTGCCTTCCTGCCCACTTGTTTCCTGCCAGTGAATCCTTTTGAGCTCAGTAGGTTTGTCAGTCTGTAGATTAATTTAGCTGCTTCTCTTCCTTATGGAGCATGGAATCTCTGGGGTTTTTCTCTTCCCTGCTCCTTCTGTCACTTCATGGGAACTGTGCCTTTCTGCAGCACTTGCCAGGTGTCCTATTGTCTCTGGGAACTCCTCTCCCAAAGTAGACTCCAGTGCTTCATTTCCCACTTGGGTACCTGTGATCCACACTCTCCTGACAAGGATTGCAAGCATACAACAAAGTGAAATGGAAACAAAGCAGTCTGTCAAGTCCACAGCTCCCATGCCAGCTTGTCAGTTCTGCTGTGAAATCTCAACTACAGGAACTTAAACACTACTTCTGGTACTACATCAAAATCCACACAGTGGGGAAGGAAACTGATCTCTACACAAAAAACTGTTTAAATGTTCTCTGTTTAAATCCCCTCAATCTCCTAGGTCCTTTCTAAAGATCATAACTGAGCTGTCAACCTTACAATAATGAGAAGAGCCCACAACATGAAGAAACCAATGCTACGGAGTGTTGTGTGCTAGGAGTCAAACTCAATTGGTGAAGGCACCAAAATACTTTTGACTACAGTCTGAAACCATGAATAATAAACTATTAGTAAGTTAAAGGCCAAACCTTATTTCTAACATGGCTTATTACAAGAAGAAAAAGGACGAACTGAATCTACACCCGTCACAAGCCTAAGAAAGTTCTTTTCTAAAACATCACCATAGGAAGTTACTGAGTTTTGAACAGCATGACAAAAAATGAAGAAGCACAAACCAAAGAGAAGCTGCCTATTAAAGGCATTTCCCAAGGAGGAAGAAGCTTCTGCAATGCCAATAAGTAACCAGTTAAAAAGCTCCCAGAATGTTTTATCTCTGGATCCTTAGATCAACATCACACTTTAGGAAAAAAAACAGTAAAAGCATCTGGAACAGTCCCCAGATGAAACAGCCCACAACACATCAGGATGCTAAGCTAGGAAGCAAGAGCATTTCTAAATTTCATGACCAAAATTACCTGCTGCACCTGTCACAGGCCATTAAATTGCATCTAGGAAGGATTTCCACCTTTGAAAAGCTATAGCAAAAATTTACATTTTCAATTTCAACGTCTCAATGGATGGCTGCAATGTTTTCCCAAATGGTAGCTTGTCCAAAAGATGAATCATCTTCATTGTCAAAAACATATGCCTCACCTCCAAAGTCAGTTATTAAGCATCTGTTTTAGTGATTGATACAGGTGATGTCTCTCCTGCCAAATGAAAACATGCATTACTACCTGCTGGTTTCCTACATAGTAAAGGCATTTGCAATTGCTCTTTCTGAAAAGCATTAAGTCTCTAATTGCCAATCTTCTACACATTTTTATGGCTCTTCTTTACAGCCATGCAACTGAATGTTCAAGAACTTCGTAAGCAGGCATTGTGGTCATGGTTGTATTTAAAAATCAAACTTGAAGATGGAGACAAAGTCAAAGTCAGCTGCTCCATTTTCACTTCACCTCCTTTTCTCTCCCATCCTTCACCCATCTCTCCCTAACACAGAACAATGATGCACCTCCAGCTGAGACTCTCAGGTGTCAGAGTCTCCCTACAGATCCATTATTTCAGGCATCAGTGACTGACAACACCTCAAAACTGATTCAGAGACACCAACACCCAGGCACAGAGTATCTCACATTCATTTACATGGGCCTGAAAATGGCCAGATCTTCTGGGGACAGTAAACAACACAACTGCTCACAAACACAGGTTAAGAAATAGCTGGTTTGAGACTTTTAGAACAGAAAAGGTATTTCTGCATGTCATCACAGTCAGGGGTACCATCTGCTCTTCTCACCTGTTTCATTTAACACCTCTTATGTAAGGTTGACAGAAACAGAAACTGTATTTTGAGAGAAACAAGCTGTGCATTAAATAGAAGTCAAATTCCTTACCTTCAAAAGTTGTCAAATATGCCATAATATACTGTCAGACAAAGTAGCTGTAGTACCTGCTTAGCAAAAAATCTTCATTCCTTTATGTTAGAAAACCACTTCCACTTCTCTGGTTAAAAAACAAGAGGAACATTTTGGAATACATACTTCCTTTTTTATATTTTTTTTTGGCAGAACACAAAGATCTTGCAACTTAACAGCATGAATCATGCCACCTAGGAGGCTACAAATAAAAATATCCTGAATGGAAGCAGTTGCCAGGGTTCATTCACCTGGATGATGCTGGACCCTAATGAACTTCATTCAAGCAGATCACAGAAGATCACACATCTTTTATCAAAAAAACCCCCCACACACAGTGACTGCAACTTGGAGTAGCAGGGATAGGGCTAATCCTAGTGACCCATGGAAATGTATTAAGCCTGCAGCAGCACTCCTCTGCTTCTGCTATACCCTGCTCTTCCCCAAAACACCTTTTAAGGAATAAAAAACTCCTAGGTTTGGAAGTACAACAGTTCTCAGACTCAGAATAATATTTCCATGGCTGTTAAAGGTTTAGTGTTCATCAAGAGGAAAAATAACTGATGAGCCTGAATAATTGTGATACAGGGCATTTAAAATAAACTTTGTGTCACATGGAGCTGTTCCACTTTGTATTAACACCCTGTAGATTTTCAGCTCCAGTTTGGGCTCTGGCAACTTTAATCACATAAGACAACCTTATGACTTAACCTTAAGCCTGTAAAGAACTTCAACAAGAAACAAGTTTGATAAGTAGGCTATTCGTTTTTTTGGTTTTTTAAATTACTAAAAACTCTGGAATTTCAAGTTTCATAATGCATGGAATTTTTATGCTGCTGAGTACACAGCCTTGAGAAAGAAACGAACTGTTGTACATGTGTCCTCTTAATTGCCTCGAATAGGAGTATTTCCCAATCCCACAGCACAGGGTTTTCTAAGTGCGTGTTGGGAAACCCCTAGTTGTACACATGAGTCCCTGACAAACCACATCTCTAAAATTTGTATAATAAGATATTCTTGAAAATTTATTTCTGCTTTCTCTTTACTACAAGAAAAAGCTCATCCTTTATTTCCATAAGTTTGATTACCTCCACAAAGGGAGGACAAGTCTGGGAAACTCAGACATCAAATTTGCACGACCTGAACTACTGCAATTACAGCAATACCTATGTAGCAATTACTGTGATAAGATCAGTAAAATAAACATTTTTTTCATGGTCCTGCTATCATTGCTACTACTGCATGAGGATAGGTCTATGATAAAGAGCAGAAATAAGGAGTTAAGTGGGTCCCCTCCAGGTGTGGCCAAACCACAGAAAACACATTAGCAACACAAAATAGATACAAAGTTAGCATGGTTATATGGGAGATATTTTTTCAGTTTCTCCTGAGTCTTCTTTATACATCTGGGAGGAAACAAAATGAGCTACATTTTTTAGTTGCCATTAAATTGTGTCACCAAAATTGTTTCAGGCGTCACTGAGCAGATGATGAGGGTCCATGTCGTGCAGCACCAGACTCCTGTTACTTTGTTTTACCCAAGTCTACATCTTTGCCACCCGAGATACATTTGAATCCAGTCAGAGATTAACTTTTTTCCCATAGTAGCAGGAAGAAAAGGGCGTTCCTGTTAAGACTGGATAAAGTACTATTGCCCTCTTCTGTTACACGTCAGTATGTTTTTGCCACACTCCTTATTGCACAGTAGGACAAGTGTCCGTCTTCCACAAGACGCAAGGGACAACCAACCACCCACTCTTTGCAAGCAAGGCGGCTTTCTAAAGCCTCAGAAAATAAATTTGTTGAAAGCCATCCTATTCTTTCCTCATCACCATCCAGGAAGACTCACAGTGAAAACAAGTTTAAAAAGTTGGCACTCAACCATAAAAAAACCCTCATAGAACTAGCAAGGAAAGCAGCTTTGGGCTGTCACATTCCAAATGCAGGCACAGTCACATCCACGAGGAATGCCAGCCATACCGAGACACCACAGCAGACAACTAACGAGTATTTCCAGACAATACTCATGCTTCTTACTTGACTCAGATCTAACATCTGATCTCATATCTGCAGAAAGCATCAGGTACGAACAAAAGCAAAATGAAACAGTTCCTTTCAGAACCCTTAGCTAATTTTTGGCTAAGTCCCTCCTTAGCAGATATTAGTAGCTAGCATTCCCTGAATTTGTAAAAACAAGGAAGTATTGGTAAACCAAAGCACACTAAACAATGGTATGTCAATGCCATGTGCACTAGCAAACTGCATGCCTTATGCCACTCCAGTGCTTCACTGGGTACTAAAATATCGTGTTAACTGCTTGATTAAAAAACATACCACAATATTAGCACAAAGTCAGAGTCTGGAGTATCAATCTACCAAAAGGAATAGTTATTAAAGTGCAGCAGGAACATTCCATATTCTTCTCTCCATGCACTGGATTTGTTACTTCTTCAAAAATCAGAAATTCTAAAGAGTCTGGTAAACTTAAGCAGAAATTACATATCCCATCATCCATGTGTTGCTTTAGCTCTTGTTTAAAATTTAATAGTATGACTATGTCTTTCTTTCACACACAGAAAGCAAGAAGAAAGATGTTGCCAAAGGCCACCCTAAACTGGATGGATAAATTTTAGCTAAAACATCGCCCTGAACATTTTAAATTTCTACTTTTCAAATTTTAGGAGAACACAATTTTATGCATATAAAACACTTATAGATTCATTATTTCTACAGTCTGGGGGATCTGACATCTAAATCACAAGCAATCTACTGTTTGTTCCACTATTTATTTCCCCATAAAACAAAAGATCAGAGTTGATAGCCTCCCAACCACAGGCACACTAGACCTACCACAAAATGTATTTCATGCCCACATTTTCTGATGTCCTTAAGACTGCTTATTTCGTTACTTTAAAATTTTTCATGTGTCCTTCTGTTCAAGATATTTCTAACAAGAACTGAGGCCCCAGTAAAAAAGGTTGCCAGCTCCTGATTAGGAGTACCTGGTTTTAGCATTATTTCAATTAAAATCACACCAGCATATTCCATCACTAACTGGATGTTCTGATGAACTGTAGAGGTAACACCTTACAGTGTACCTGGCACGATGTTAAACTGGCCCTTTGAGGCTAAGTGATGCAAACCACTGCTCTCCACAGTCTGCTGATTACAGCTATTTGAGAAGGGCAAAATCCCTTCTGGGTGCACAGAGCCCCGTCTTACACAGGATTTTATCAGACCACAATTACAACACGATACAAACACCGTGCAACAGGGTTTTAGCTGCCCTCCTAACATCAAGGTATAGTGCAAGGAAAGAAGCAGGAATGCATTTGCAAATTCAGAATAAGATCTTAAAAAAATCCTAGGTCTGCAGAAGCACATAACTCCTAAACTCTATACTTACCTTTATAAAGCAGAACAAGGAATTTGAAGCAGATTCCCATCCTATACTGAACTAACACAAGTTAAGAACCATATTCAGTTTCATTGAATTCAAATGAAGGGAAGTTGATTCCACAAGAACACAGCTCACCTTCCTGGTTGGTCAGGAAGCCTAAAGGACGTTCCTTTTTCACCTGAATACCTTATTAAGCCACTGCTAAGCTGAAACATTCCTAGGAAACTGCATAGAGTGCACATGTATATCAAAATATACATGTCATAAAAATATTTTTCAAATACTGTATAATAAAATGTATTACAATAATGATGAAAACTTTGCATTTATAATTACTGTGTCAACACATTCCTGTAAAACAGAACTCCAGTTTCATGATTAAGAAATCAATTCAAGCATCACAGACCTTTATTGGCAAACATAAGGAGTTTCAGACACACTAGAAGTACTTATTGTCAAGATACTCCTGCTTCGGGAATACAATATCACAAAATCTATTTGTGAAGTCCATATTTTGAATAATGCACTATTTTATTGTAGAGAGAACAGTTCTCAAAATCTAACCCTTTAAACAGAAGTAAGTACAGCATTTAGCAAGCAGTTCAAACCTTAGAACTGCCTGCATTCACAGAGCAACACAATGTGTGCTAGTGACTGAGTCTCAGGCCTATCTCCTAGAAAAAAAATCCACATTTTACGATGGTTTAGGAGTTTGGTGCACATGTAGATACTTTACCATTATTGGACTCCCTATATAAACATTCTGTCATTCATCTTCTCAAACTCCAGCATCAGACAAAAGCATCTGTTCAAAGTACAGATCTCTTCAAGAAACTGCTCTGAAACTTGCAGGGGTAAACTCGGCATTTGGATATTTCCCAGGAAGCCTTTCCTCCAGCAGTACTCCACACAGCATTCTTCTTTTACCAAATCAGCACTAAAAATGACAAACTCTCCAAGAGCTATGAACATAACATCTCAAATTAAACAAGTGTCTTTTCCAACTGTTATCCTGTATCAATCTACCTTCACTCCACTATGGATTTTCCTTTCAAATCTCACCTCAACTCCCTGACCACTTCTTTGGGAGAGACATGATGGTCTCAGGCAGCTGTCAACTGGCTCTACATAAAAGTGAGGGGACAATATTTTAACATCTGCTCAGCTGAAATCTATTTTTTATCCCATATTCTTAAACAGATGTGCAGCAGTTAAATAGAAATCATTTTTTCAATACTAGAGAAATGTACTCTATCGGAATGTGAAAATATATTTCCTTATCAACTGTGTTTTAATATATTGCTGAACATAGAAAAAGATGATCATGTAATAGTAGGAAAATATTAGAATTACTAAATGTTACAATCCACAGAAAAGCTACTAAACCCAACACACTAAAGAACTAAAAGCAAATCACTTGGTGCTTGTCAGGCATAACCTGCCAAGCTATTAGCTCTCATTTTGAAGGCTTGCATTTGCTCAATGGCTGACCTGCACATTGCAGAGCTGTAGCATGAGAAATGGCTTTTAGGCTCAGCTGCTTTCTAAGTGCCATCCATCATCAGGAAAAAGAGATTATTCCCTTTACAGTCGGCTACTTTGCCAAATTCTTCTGGCTCTGTTCCATCAGTCACACCCACGGCACCCTGGGGAAAAGCAAACCCTAGCTCTGTATCACTGGGCTCTTTCTGAAGTGCAGAATGAAAAGCAATTAGCATTTGATGCCATTTATGAGGAAACTGAGGCGGAAAGACAGCTCTATCATTGAGCAGCCCCACTCCCTGCACCAGCCAGCAGCTCACAGGGGCACACAGAGGGCGGCTGGGAGCTTAAACTGGAGGGGGATGGAGCTGGGACTATCCCATGGTTGCATAACAGAACCATAAACAAACCCACATGCAGCAAGGGGCCCTTTGGAAGCCCTTCTAAAAATACATGTACACACACATTGTCACTGATGCAAAACACCATAAGGGTTATTACTAGCTGAACCAGAAGATAGTCCAGGAAGGTTCTTTTGCTTCCCAGAAAGGCTTCCTCCCCATGGTTTGTTTATACTCAGGATTGTAAACAAGATTCCCTTTCAACTCAAAACATCCGCCTCTTTCATTCACAGTATAATAAATACATCACAAAACAGATTTATTGCAATGGCAAAACTAACCCCAAATGCCTCCAAAGGTGGCCTTTACCTGCCCCTTATGCCTTAAAGGCTCTGCAGAAGGGTGTGCCAGGTTAAACCTTCATCCACAGAGTCCTGTGAGCACAGTTCACTGCAGAGCTACCAAACCATCAGCACTGGTTTTTGCACCCCAGACAACAGGTATTGAAACATAGATGCACCCCAAGGGCTCTAGTTCCTTCCCCTCCAAGAAAAAGGGAGAACAAGGAGGTCAGGACTCACTGTCCAAATCCAGGCCAGAAAACTGGACTTTCAGAATAGCCTTTGCCTTTCCTAACTGGACATGTAAGAGGCTAAGGAAGAAGCTTATTGTCACCACTTCTCTGTTCATGGTCTGTGTACAGTGCAGTGACCAGCAGCTAGGCTCAGTTCTCTACCTCCCTTTAAATTCCAACTTCATGGCAAACAGTGCCAAAGAAAGTTAAGGATGACAGGATCTCTTTGCAGTTTCACTGCAATCTGGCTAACATACACCATTAACCTTCTTAGTGAAAACCCAGCAAGAGAAACTTGAAAATATTACCCATAAACTGAACAATCTTTCAAAATGGTCTATCACTGAAAATGACAAATCTGAACTTGTATTCCTCTTTTGAAAAGAGTATGCCCAAATCACATTCCAAAGACACTTCCAACTTAGTGTTACTACTCTTGACTGCCACATTTAAACCTACTGTGCCAGCAGAAAACAGCTAAGTCACAAGTTCAAAGGATTCTTGAGGCCCTGACACAACACACTTTGAAACCTAAAGTTCCCACTAAAAGTACAATGTCCTCTACTTCACAGTCAAATAGCAAAAAGCAACTAAAGCAGCACTGTGGGCTTGGGTTTCTCGAGAGAGGAAGGGATGGCTCTTCATCCCTCCTAATACCCAAAGCAAGGTGTTTTCAATACCTAATTCCTTATCTGAAAGGCAGTGGACAAATAATCAGCTGGTATACAGCCACAGGCCCATCAGCCTCCCCTGCTCACTGATAAGTGAGAGGGAACACCCCATTGCTCCACCAGCCCTACACCAGCTGCAGCAGCAGCCACTACCAAGGCTGGCCTTGCACTTCCAGGAGCTCAGGGTGCTGAAGAACTCCTGTGCATCTGCTCTCAGAGAACTTTCTCAGCAGGTGCAATCAGCACCAAAAAGCTGCAGCCAGGGCAAAGAGGCAACATTGGACTGCTCCTTTCTCACAGGAGTCCCCAGATTTGACCCCAAGTCTTCACCTTGTCTACAACTAGAGCCACTTGGTGACAAAAAAAAAAAAAAAAAAACCTACTTTAACCACTTTGTCCCCTTTTCCACTGCACAAAGGATGGCAGCACCAAATCACTCCATTCTGGAGTCCTTCATGCCCATCCTTTCTTTAAGTGAAAAGTTCAGCAGCTCCCACACAGAGTGGACTTCTTGCTCAGTGCCTTCCCAACACCTGTGGCTCCACCAGCAGTAGCTTTGTGTCTTTCCTCCTTGAATCAGGGTGAAAGATTGATCAGAACACCACAAAGAACTTTTCCTTCTCCACAAGGGGTGGATGTCCTGTGCATCTTGTGACTCTTGACTCAAATCAGAGTGAGGAAGACTACCCCAACTCTTAATCCCAGACAAACTGCTTGCCTGGTAGTTGTGCTGCAGTTACTAGCAATTCCTATGTAGTAAAGAGGAAGCAAAGTGCTGGAAATCTCAAATGTAAAAGGAGGGGATGGTGTCTTATCTGCCTGGTTGTTACTAACTAGGAACCAAAGTTCAGTCCAGCCAGTTTTGACATTTTTGTCTGCCAAGAGGAGCTATTTCATTTAGAGAAAACTAGATGTCTTGAAATTGAGGACAAATTGCAAGAAAAAAGTTATGTCAAATTAACAAGTTATAGTACAGTCTGCATTAACACTTCTGATAAAAATCCCTGTACTCAAACCCTTCCCCAAGCCCGGCAGACTATTAATTTTCTTGCTTTCAAACAACCAAATTCCACATTAAGTGGGGATAATCTATGCTGTTTCAGCCTAATTACTATCTTTGTTGCAAAAGTTGGTGGTTTTTTCTCCAAAACAGATGAAAATGGAATTTATTCTTTAACATTTTTGAGTCTCCAGTTTGTCACGTCTACTGAATGCAGCCTTGTAGCACAGTAATATGGACACAGCAAAAAATTCAAGGCTAAAGTCAGTCTTGCTCTTGCTACATTTATTCTGCATTTTGTTTGTTATGCTAATTGAGACTGTCACCAAATGACTTCAGTACACTGTTAGTAATTTACGGTTTTCCTTTGTGAAAATTCCACTAAACTGCCTTCAAATGATCCCTATGTTGACATTGAGAGGAACATTTAGGTTCTAAACACAGGCTTATCAACACTGATCCTCCCTGTGCCTAGAAATGCTGCCTACTCCAAACAACTCAGAAATCATCAGGAGCTGGCATTCTTGAAGCTAGTCAGTCATCTACCACTTTGTCCTTCAAGATGCTTTAGTATACCCAGACATACTAAAGGATGAACATTACCCACTGAAGATAACTTCACTGTTACAGTGAAGACTTCTTATGGTGAGAACATCTAGATCTGTAGAAGGGACTGGAAATATTCTTTTTCATTCCATATAGGTTCCACTGTTTTTTCCCCCTCACCTTAGATAAATGCAAGCACCACATTCTAAAAGGAAAAGAGGAAAAAATCAGAGCTTGTCTTTTAATAAACTTAAGAAACAGATTTCTTTCCATGCCAATTCCAACCTAATGCACATCCAGTATTACTGTGCAGATTAACAGCAAAGACAAATGGGAAGTGGGGAAGACAAAGGCTTGCATTAATCCAACAGGTGGGGTTAAAGATGCCATGACACAGCTCAAAATTAATGCCACTTACAGTATATTAGCCTACCCCTATGGAACCATAAAATCACATCATCACACCAGGCTTTGTTCAAGAAATAAATAAGTAAGCCAACAAGTCACAAGGCAGTTTTTCATTAGATATTTGGCAAGTTAGTAAGAGTAATCAGGGACCATAGATATAAACAACAGTTTTCTATTCATCCTGTCCCAAAAAATGAGACCCTGGAAGAGTGTTTACGTAACTAAATGTAGTTAATTTCTACAGTGCAAGTACTAAAATTTGAGGCTTTATTCTTAAGCAGAAAGGCAAAAGCCAGTAAAAAAAGGCAAGTAAGTGAAGCTCACACAGACTCTGACACAAAGAGTGACTGTCCCATGTGACAAGCACCAGCAGAAAGAGCCTATTTATATTTCTCTGTCTCCAACAATCACAGCTGAAATGTATCTTTAGGAGCCTAATCTGAAGTTTACAAGACTCAGTATACTGCTGATTCTGCAGAACTCATTTCTGGGTTCTTTTTCATGTGTTCCAATTTATGCCATAGACCGACAACCTGATGTTTGGGAACACCACTGCAAAGTACACACCAAATTCTGCCTTAAAACACTGCCTCTCCATAGAAAAGATGTTAAAAAGAAGCACCAAAAAAGGAAAAAAAATCCCCCTAAAACCCCAAATAAACCCAAAATAACCTGCAAAACCCCAACAACCTGTTTCCATAACACTGATTAAGCTAAGAAGCCAAATCTCATAGCTCGTGGCAGAATATCAGACCATCTAGCTACTTCGTATCTATTTCTCAGAAATATTTTAATCAAGAAACTTCAGCATCAGCTACAATGCTTTATAGGTACCAGAACAACATCACTTGTAACTCTCCACTCTGAGAGCACAGCCCATGCTCTTTAAGTCTGCTCATGACAGAACTATGTGAGTACATCCTCTCATCCCACACTCCTTTATTTAATCACGTGCCTTAGATCAAAAATGCAATCATATTCTTCTAACATAAACCATATAGATTAAAATCCTGCTTCCTCTTGAGAAAATCAAAAAGGTTTGTCAGGAAGTCATGTAATAAAAATACTCATCTGCATTTTTAATATTAAAAAAACAGTTTGATACTAAGTCTCACTATGAGTTCCTCAGGAACAAATCCCTACCTAGTTACTTGTGTATCTTTAGCATATAAAACTGTTTGTCAAGTTCTACAGGGGATTCCCCCTTCCCAGATCCCAGAAAAACAGCCTGCAATTTATACCAGTAACCCAAATCCTACAGCAAATCGTAAAAAGAGTCCTACTAATTTCAAAATCCATCTGACCTGGCCAGTGATACTAGCTCCTTGTACCAGAATGGAACAACTTGAATGGAAATGAAGCCAAAAGAAAAAATTCAACAGAAGGTCACAAGTGTAATTTCTAAATTACTACACTTCCCCAAGAAACTAGCCCAGTAAAAAAGATTTGTGTTCTCTCCAAGAAGTGATGACAACCTCACTCTGAAGACACATCACCTAAAGCACTGACAACTAAATCTGCACGCTCTGTGATCTAACCCAGTCAAGCATTGAAATGAAAGGAAAGCAACAGCTAAAATAATCAGCCTGTGAAAGTGAGATAAATAATAGTCAAGAAAAGGCACATCAAGGAACCATGAATTTGTAATAAAAATGGACATAGGTTTGAAGATAAGCGCTGGATATACAGATTTTAGCCACACTTGCTTAGGATAAGGATTAGCTTTGTCTACTCCACAATTATGATTTCATGTGCCCAGCAGTGACAACAGAAGCATTCAGATGGCACAAGGACCACTGATGTTTACAGATTTTCCCCTGTATAAACAGCACACTAAAACCTCCTGCAATATTTCCAACAACAAATGGAAATTAGCTATTTACATCAGACCACTGATAAATGGGATTAGTTGTTTGTGCTACTAAGTATATTTATGTGATCAAATGTAGATATACAGTAAAACAAAAAGTCTTTACTGACCCTGATCTAGTGGTTCCCTCCTCTCCACGTGTCTTGCATCTCACCTCGAAGGTATCTGTGAAAAAGATCAGATATCACAGTCATTAGATCAAACTCTTGGTAATTGATAAAATGATTCTTAAATCTTCACCCCATAAATACATGCCTAGCTATTACTTTGGATATCAAGTTTATCCGGCCTAATAATTTTTCAGACATGAATCAAGAGATGATTTGTGGTAAAAGTGAACCTTTTTAAACACAGGAAAAATTTACCTGTGCCAAGGACTAATTAACTCCCAAAGGCTGAAAACACGTAAGAGTTCTGGGAACATGTGTTCTCTGGGACACGTATCCACTACAACCGTCCCTGAGAATTTCCAAGGTTCCTATGAGATCTTATGGTAAATCACTTAAGTGCTTTCTTCGGGCAATTTTACCATGTCTAGTACAGAGGCTTTGTGTATTACAAAAAAAAGGCACAAAGTGTTGATTAATCTCATCAAATGTACTTTTTCGCAAAAACTACAAATAAGTTTTGATAAGTGGATGCATTTCCTCTGAAGTTATCAAATGTGGAGAAATAAAACAGAAGAGACAATTTTCAGTGGCCAGAAGAGGTCCCTGTTAATAAAAAAGTACTACAGTAATTTCACGATTATAAGCTGCACTGAGTATAAGCCGCATCTCTGGGTGTTGGCAACTTTTCGTTCTTTATCCATATATAAGCCGCACCTGATTATAAGCCACACATCACAATACAGAGTGTGATAAAAGGTATCTATTCTATCACCATCTGTTGAGGGTGGGGGCAGTGATCCTTATCTCAACGGCAGATATTCTGCTAATGGGCCATCCATTGAAACCAGGCAGGGCAGTGTTCTTTATCTTTTCACAACCCATCCTTCCTCCAGCCAGTCATTTTCTGCTAATGGCCATTGAGTCCCACTGTGGGACTGATAAAATTACTGCATCCCATTGGAAGTTGCTCCAGTCAGGGGGAAGAGCCCAACATTTCTTACCAAGATAAAAACAGAGGTTTTGGGACACTAAGGGAGCCCCTTTCTCCACTGGACTCCAGAGGAAAACCGGATTTCTCCACATCACCACTGGACCTCCGGAGGGAAACTGCACCTTCTACAGGAGCACTGCTCCAACTGAGCCACATCTGTCACTGCAGGAGGATGCAGCCACCATTTAATGGGACTGCTACCAACACCCTGCCTGACGGGGTGTCAGGTTGTACTCTGACTTTGTCAGGGTTTGGAGTTTGTTTCTTTGTAGTACTGTATTTCTATTTTAATTTCCCTAGAAAAGAACTGTTATTCCTAATTCCCATATCTTTTCCTGAAAGCCCCTTGATTTCAAAATGACAATAATTTGGAGGGAGGGGGTTTACATTCTCCATTTCAAAGAGAAGTTCCTGCCTTTCTCAGCAGACACCTGTCCTCCAAATTAAAACAGCAACTTTTCGTTCTTTGTCCATACATAAGCCGCACCTGATTATAAGCCGCACTTTGGGTTCGGACCAAAATTTTAGTCAAAATGGTGCAGCTTATAATCGTGACATTACTGTAACAACATCCCCCAGAGAAACTAAAAGCTTCCCTGTGCAGAAAGTGAGGTGTTCCCCACAGCACTGTGGGCACAGAAAAGCTCAGCAGTCCTTGCCCTACAGGCTTATGCACCTGGGATAAGGTCCACAGATCACTTTTCACAGAATTTGCCTTCTGCCATCCAAACTCAATATCTAAGAAGCCCATGATCTTTTTTCACCATTAGAAAAAAAAAATCAGTATTTCTGGGATCCAGCCAGTGAAGTCATGCAAAGGCATAACAGTGACAGTTAATTACTTGCTAATCATGCTTTGGTTTCAGGATGGATGCCACCAGAGATAGTTCATTTCTTCTTTGCATTGCTATTAGACATTCATTGTTACAATTACAAAAACTTAGTGCAAACAATTCCAGAAGACTATCTCTAACTGACAAATACTTGAAAAAAAAGCTCATTTTTGTATGTGTCACTTGAAGAGATCATTGCAGAAACCCTATGGTGTTCAGAGTTGATGTGCAACTGAGAAAGAAGTACGAAATTTGAGAGAAGTCACAAGGCAAAAGTTAAGTGTTTTGGAATCAAAATACCCATCATAGCTTAATTCAAACTTATCACATTCTTTACACTTCTGAGACATGAAATCCAGAGACTAGTCTCAACTACACAAATTTTCCACCAATTTTTATGGACAAAGGTCAATGGGTTATTTTTCCTCGACAAGAGACATTTCAAAGTTGCCTTTCATCACAAAGCTCTCTGTAGCTTCAGAACAAAGAGACTGCATATTTTCTTTACACACATAGTTAGTCAATCAGAAAACATTCCAAATTATTTCAGAATTAATAAGACAAGTTTTACATAAGCATCAGCATAATTTTATTTCCAGGCTCACTTATGCTTAAAGAGTTCTTGAATACACTCAATATAAAATGTTAAACGTTTACATCCCACTTGAAAATGACCTTGTGTTAAATTATTAAGGAACAACAGAATAGCTGATGTGTGCAGGAGCATGGGTTAGAACTGGACATGCTACCAAACACATGCAGATGCATCATTACAGGGCCATAACTAATGATCACTGCCATACACTGGGCCTCCACAACACTGCCTGTCATCAATACCTATTAGCAGAAGGCTGCAATATAAACATTTATAAAGCAGACAATAGACCAGCTAAACCACTAATGCATGTAATTGCTAATACAGAGCCATATGCTGAAAATTCATCTCTTTACATTCAACTCTTACAACCTAGGCAAATCAGACAACTGTCTAGCCCAGTCTTCCAAAATTGCTTAGTGAATAGAAAACTAAATCAGCTGCCAGCTCAATTGTTTTTACAACATTCTACATAAAACAAACGAGGTCTGTTGCCCTGACTTGCAAAAGGGTTCCAATAAACGCCAATTACAAGAGCAATTAGGGGATCAAATCTGACATCACAGGTTTCTTTATAAGATAAAAGCTCAAAGATTTTTTTTATGGGCTAATTAGTCATGGACTCTAAACAAGAAACAGATGATCTAAAAACAATGATTCTGCCAAAGTGTGTGTTGTCAAGCCCCATAAGGGCAATAACCCCAGCTTTCCAACAGGAATTATATCTGTGACTGTCAACTCCTTCAACTATATTGACAGTAACAATGTAAATTATGAACAAGAACACATGAAATATTCCAAACATGATCAGCTTCTGTGAAGTTCTTACAAATCCTGGATTTTACCAATATTTCCTTTGGCAGAAACCATGCTATTAATCAAGTACACATCTGCAGAAATTGCACAAGAGAAGAAAAAAGGAATTCCCCCATAATGTAGTGAACTTGCCTCTTCCTAAAGAAACAGAGGACAGCAGGATGCAGGTGCTTCAACTGACAATTCCTATCACGAAAAGACAAGCCCAGCCACCAGCACAGTCCAGGAAAAGGAGTTTGATTTTCTGAAAACTGAAGTCTTCTGCTGTCAAATTGCAAAATATTGTCTGCATGATGATAGTTGGGATTCCTTTATGTGTAGCCATAATTGACAGGGTGGGACCATGCACTGACACTTACTGTAGGCTATTGCCTTGTTCAATACACAAAACAGAAGCAGTTAATCAAATGAACATCTTGTCTGATGTTCCTTTGCAAAGCCTAGTGCATTATTTGCCACAAACTCCTCCAAGTGCAGCCCAAAGCCAGAGTACACTCAAAAGAGATAGCTCTCTGCAGCTGACATCAGAGCACTTTATGGTCCACAAGGTTGAGTGCATTTCAGAAATAGCCTTGCCCTTATTTTAGTCAGTGTGGTTACTCAACATAACAGAATTGGGGGTCCCAATCTGTAATGATCATCAAGCATTTTGCTGTCTCCTCTAGTGAAAGTCTTAAACTCAGCTACACTCAGCTACTGCAGGTGCAGTAAAACCTGGCAGAAACTACACAAACAACCTGCCAAGGAAACATGTGCAAGCCCTCAGGTGTTGTTTCCAAAAGAGCTATAAAAGGTGGAGTATTTTATGATCAAAGCAGGCTGCCCTTGATTTCAGGTATGAGAGTCAGCATTTGCTCAAATCACAGCCAAGAGCTAGAGGCAGGTACTGCTAACATCAGCAAAAAGCTTCCTACAGCACCTTGACCACTATCAATTAGGAAAAAGAGGGTAGGGTTGGGAATCACATTCCCCAGAATGGCATTTGACTGGTTAATTCCATCCCAGGGTCTGGAGAGAGCAATAAGTTTTCAAGGAAGAAGTCCTGTCTATCATATGCTAGATAAATCCTTCATGTTTTTCTCTGGGAGCACACTGACTTACACAGGTATACAGACCTCGGAAAAAAACGCCACCCACAGAGAAGCCACATCAAATCTTGAGGCTACTCCTCACACATGGGCAGCCCAAAGCAAACCAGGCAAAGCAGACAGAAGTTTTATATCCAACCACAGCTTTCCTCAGCCTAACATAGAGGCATAACCCTTTTTCCTCATTAAAATTACAACCTTGCTTACATAAAAATTAACCTGAAGGCCTCTCTCAACATGCTTCTCCAAATAAATCATGACTAAGTTACTCCAGATATCTTGCAACACATCAAATACGCTATGACACAAGTGCTAGAAAATCTAATAAAACTCTACCAATAATAACTGTCAAGAAGTTACAAAAAGATTCTGACCATGCTCATGTACTAAAAACTGATGTAGAGACAGCCAGACATAGCACCAAGAAATAAATATACATGGAATACGCAGGGAGGCAGCAATGTGTGAAAATTTCCATAGGGTGCCTTTCACCACCCCATTCAGGCCTCATTCCATGGAACCCACACGACCTCTGAAACCTCACACTGTTTACAGCCATGTCTCAAATACTCCTGAATTGCCTTCAGAGTGAAGCGTGCTGACATGACTCTGAAGGTGAACACACAGCATTTCTGAAATGGAGCTGTTCCTGGTTTGATTAAAACAGAATCTGTGTTCAGTTCTGTCTGAAAACTTGACCACTCTGGTGGGCACATCCACAATCTCTAGTATGGGACTGGACATTTTTTCCATTTAGAAGACTCTTCATAGATGCACAAAAGTTGTCATTACATGCATTTGCATTTTTCCCCACTTCTTTACTCCAGTTAAGGAATATGTTGGTAAACATATGATAGTTCTATGACATATGACATTGAGTGTCAGAGTTCAACAAACAGAACTAAACATAAGCACGTACAAAGAATCACAGCAAGCATCCTTGAAAAATCTTGCAGTGACTTAGAGACACTCATTTCAGCAGAAGACTTTCACAGAGTCTATGTAAGTCTACATATTCTCCAACATCCAATTCAAGAAACAAAAACTGAAATTACATAGGCTTTGCTACTTCATAAATGAAAATCTTAGACACACCCCATGCACAGCCACCCACACATTTACAAAACCACCGACTACTCAGATTTATCTTAACAAAAGCAGCTCCTTAAATGAATCACAGTCACCTCAAAAACTGTTAGTCTAGGATTGTGACTGGACATAGAGATATACTCGCTAGGTAGCACAGAACAATATTTCCGTTGCACCTGAATTATACAGAATAGGACCGCAAATTCCAGATTTTCTTTTTGTGAACTGGATGTTTTCTACTGAAGCTTACAACTATGACAAGTAAAACAGAATACTCAAGTAAATTTTTGGGTAACTTGACCTAGATGAAGTATTCAGACAATATCAAGTAGAAATATTGATATGTAAGAATAGATATTTTACATAAATTTTTGACCCTAACATAGAATTCAGCTAGGCACACTAAGTTATCTAGAGCCCAAACACTAACCTGTGTGTTTGTGTAGGATATAATAGGAAGAGAGACTTAAGAATATTTTCTATTTTCAAGCAATAAATATAAATTCAAGCTGTGTCAACAATAGAACCAATAGACTCAACAGATGTAAATGCACAAAGCTTAAAGGAAAAAACCTTGACTTCACTGCCACAAAGGTCCCAGTCTGCATCATAAAAACACCTGATATGTTCATTTTTGCAGTTTGAGCCAGGAGCTGTCTTTAAATCCTTGTCTCACCACAAGGAAACCTTTACTTATATTCTTTGCGTTTTCAGTCCAGAGCTCTGTATAATCCCATATATTCTTCCTTTCACAGATATCACCACATTCAATGTGCATTTTAGGACTGGAAGAGAAGCAGGACACTGATGACACTATTATTTCCAAGTCCAGGACATCAGGATTAATGTACTCCATTCACTCATATTGTTTATAAAATAAACAGCCCAACCAACTAAAAACATCCCCCACAACTATGATTATTGCTGGGACAGATGTGACAGATTGTTTTTAGTTGGATGTTGTTTCCTCCTTCTACTCAAAAAATGGAGGAAAAGCATATGTTTAGGCATATTGGCCCTAATAGTTATAAATCTCCAGAAAGACTTGCTGAAACTTGAGATATCATCACTTCGCATCTTGCAGTCCTACAGTCTTTGGATCAGCAGTGCATTTCAGCTAAAATTATAGTGTTATATATAGTGTTTTCTTCAGGACATTTGCATTTCTCATCACAGAAGAGAACAATAATAGGAAAAGCCCCCTTTGTAAAACATATTAAGTATTAAAAAAGAAAAAAAATGACAAGAGGTTAAAAATGTCCCATCCATGGCATCATCCCAATGCAGCAGATAAAAGGAAAACAAGTTCCAACAGGACTCCTCTTTTCATTTAAAGAACATCAGGTCATACTTAAACCCAGTAGGTCTTATCTTTATCACCTATCATCTACATCATAAATGGAAATCTGAGTATGTGGAGAATCACAAAGTGGTCAGAGGAAAAGAGAATTTGTGGAACACCACAGAGATGGAAATTGCATCGTCAGTGTTGGAGTCAGACCTATCCCTTATTTTCTCCTGAGCAATTCCAGGTGGGGATCAGGGAGAAAGAACAAATGTGGAGATGTTCTTTCAGACTTGCAATTCTTGCTTTCGTCAATTAAGTTATCACTAACCTCTGTGAATGAACTGGGAGACACAGATGGACATACACATTCAATTGCAAAAACGTGGTGGAAAAATAGAGGTATAAAAGGAATAATGGAGAACATAAAGAAAGAAAGCAGCTGAAACAGGCAACTGAGAAGACATGAAAGCAAAATTTAATGTTTAAAAACTATCCTATTTAATTAATTGGAATAGGAAAAAAAATCCCTGTAAGCATGAACAAAATTAACAAATATCAAACAAAAAGCAGAATTATGTACTGTATAAAAAAGGTATCAATCAAACAGGCACAGCTGATGAAGCAACCCAGTGAACAAGACCCTAAAACATTTTCATGTAATGAAAGTAACCCTCAAAACCTCTATATGGACATTGCTGCATAGCTACTTGCAAGGGGAGAACAGACAGAGCCAGTACACAAGATTTTCTCCTTTAGTTTTAGTTTCATTTGAGAGCACCAAGGCATGCCAAGCCATAAAAAAGCCCGAAAAGAAATACAAAAAAAACCCTGGCAAGTCTGAATCTTGTGCAGATAGATAGAGGAAGAGGTCGTTTAGAACATTGCTGAGCCAAGAATATTGAAATGACACCTGAACACAACCAAACTACACAGCTTTAAAGCTGCCCAGACTTCTGAAGGAATATTTGTAAGAAAAAAAACTGGTTACAGATCCTGGGAACATATGGAATGCACAGAGGCCACCTACAGCAAACTGAATTCCACTGAAAAACAGTGAAGCTGTTTGATTGATAGCCCACTCCCAAAAAAACCTGCAACACTGAAAAAATATGGGCAAAACAAAGAAATTTACATATACTGTACATATACTGGATGTGACATGCCAATTCTGTTGAAGCACAACTGAGTAAAAGACTGTCTACTGAAAAAGAAGACTGGAGAGGGCTAAAACAAAAGTTTCAAGAAAACAATGTGATGAAATATGATAAAAATAAAAGGTAAATAAAAGATGACTGAACTGCGTAAGCGTGATGAAGAATTCACAATAAAATTCACCATGTTGTGCACCTATAAGGTCACTCCTAACCAAGTGCTGCAAGGTAGCATCCATTATGTCAAGGCTTAATGGATTAATTCTCATGAGCAAGAAAAAAATTTAGCAGAGGTTTTATTGCAGGTAACTGTCAGTAGATTTAGGTGATGAGCAAGAACTCCCTGTTTCAACCACACCATCCTCCAGCCAGCTGCATGTCTCCTACAGGGACACAGACTCAATCTCCCTTTTCTAACAATTCATCAGATTTTGTGAAATGCATGAAAATTTTATTGGAGGACTCCAACAAGTTACAAAATCATTGCCAGGGAGAGAGGCAAAAGGAAAAATGGGACTACTCTGCTGCAGTCCAATTCCACTAGAGACTAGCTCAAAAAAATCCAGTTTAAACAGTCTACCTTCTTTTCCAAGATAAGCCCCCTTGAACCTGAATCTGCTTCTCCTCCAGCACCAGCAGCACCATTAACAGTAACAAGACCTGCCAAAAGGCAATTAAGTTCTGGCAGGTTATTCCACGCTATGATAAACTTTACAAAAGTGGAGATTCAAAGGCAAAATTCTATCTGTAGCAATAGCATGTTTTAAATGGGGGTCAGCAGGGGACAACAGCCACTGGACAAGACAGAGCCACCACACTGCTGGTTGCAACTTCTGTTTCTTTTCTGTTCTTAATTACTAGATAACCTGAGCTCTGGTGCATTCAAAAGCCAATACATTCCCAATTTTTAAAGGGAGGTAAGAAGCAAGAAAAAGCTTCTCCGTTTTTTACCTTTTTTTTTTGTTGTTGTCATTGTTTTGTCCTGATAGAGCTCATCAGTAGGAAAACAAAACAAACCTTCCTAATAAACACAACATAGGAACCTGAATTCATGACAAAGCTAAATAAACTGGATATAGTAACAACAAGCTTTCTGCACTACAGCACTGTTCTTCCTCACTTATTAAAGTGGAGTACCTTGAGCAACATAAAAGTACATGAGTGAAGGCCAGAGAGAGACTACATCCGTGTGAATAAATCTGCTCTGGTCAGGTCATGAAGGAACTACATTGCAAACACTGAGGAAGATCTGCTTGGGAAAGCAACTATTGCAGCTTACTCTTTTGCTCCACAGCCAGACTGAACATGTCTAAATTAACTTACTCTTCCCAGTTCTTGGCCATACTTGACCCAGTTCACAATGCCACATCAAAAATGCCGGAGTCAGTGCCCAAAGAAAGGTGCACTAGACAGGGGAAGGGTGGCAACAAATGGGGAAATGCTTCAACCACGATCTCAGGAGCATCATTTCACTCTAAGTGACTACTAGAGTTAGACAGTTAACATCTTGACACCTTGAGAAGTCCAAGAGACACGAGCAGGATTCCTACATCTATATGAAACAGAACAAAAAACCTTCACAAACCAATTTTTCACATTTCAGCTCTCACACTAGCCAGTACCTCAGCATGGGTGCCAGTTTTTCTAATATCCACATGCCAAGGCAGACTCAGATAATTGACACATTTCTAGATAAGTGACAAGATAGGAGTGAGCAGAAAACACTCCCCCCACCCTTCACTCTTCCACAGCAGCAGAGGTTCAGAGTAGAGCTAATAAGTTGCTCTCTCCAGATGTGTTACAAATCTATTTGAGCCGCAGCATGTCTTTGAAGATCTTACCTCGTAAAATGTTCCCAGGTATATTGCAAAACACAAATTTCAGAAATCTGTCAAGATACATCAAGATTCCACCAAGTTTGTCAGCTAAGAAGAAATACACTTGATTCTACCTTAGAAAAACACAATTTCATCTTAAAAAAATAGTGCCCAGGGCTTACATTTGTGTCACGTTTTCCAAAAAGCAGCTGAAATAATACACAATTGAATACTGCTGTCTGGGGGGAAAAGAAGTATTTAGACCATAAACAAACAGGATCAAATTACCCAGAAGTACAAATGCCTTACAGCAAGCACAAGAAACACTACAGCAAATAACACATAAATATTCTTCAAATGCATCTGGTAAAATTCTCTATAATGAAATCAAAATATTCAAGCAATTATTTACAGCCAACCACTCACTTCTTTCAGAACTGAGATCTTTAGTATTTTATGTTCTTTACTGTCAAGACATATTTCTTCAGCAGTTTGACTTTTTTTTTCCCCCCCTGACATTTGACTAAGCAACTAAGTAACTTATTCAGTAACTTCCAGATGACCTGGCAAATGGAATTGATTTGGATTAAATAGCAACAGATTTCAGTGGTTAAGTAGTCACGGGTATTCCAGCAACATAACACATTTCAAATATATTCCACTAATCCTATCAAGTATGCTTTTACTTATCTTTCACTAAACATCTATTTTATGGTCCATTTCTTCATACCTTCTAATCACGGCTCAGTTACAATGTCAAAAAACCTGAAATCCCAAACTGAAAAGCGCAGAGCCACAACAAAGATAATTTTCTGAGTAAGAGGTACATAAGGGACTGCTGTGGAATCATTAGTGTTTACAACTATAAGCATATTTACTGCTTTCCCTCCTTTACAGGACAGATTTGTCACAGTTGAAAGCTTTCCCTTCAGGGCCTTTTACAGAAGCACATATATCCCACAGATATGCCATAACCCATAAAGTTGTCTCAGTAAGGCACAACACTACTGTTCTCCTGGGGCTTCTTGAGAGTACAAGGGCAAGAGGAAGAAAGGGACAAGGAAAAAGGAAGGAAAAGGTGTGCATGCAGGAGAGGGAAACTGTGCCTCTAGTTTAGAGCTGGAAGGATTTAAACTCATCTAAACCAGAAGTCTTTTCCATTCCCCACCTTTTGCTTGCTCAGATTTTGTTTATTTTTCTGACTCATTACTCAAAAATTTCCTAGATCCTAATCAAGTCTAACAATGCTTCAGAGGAAACAACTCCAAAATGGGAAGGGGGAGAAAGTCTTTTTTAGGAATTCTTCATAAACCATTAAACTATAAAAACTCAGGATATCCTGCGGGAATGGTATGAAAAATGCTACATAATAAAGTACAATATCCTTAAGTCACCAAAACAAGACCTGGCTCTGAATTCTGGATGTCAAGAGCTTAGCTGATGACTGTTCATTCTTATATTGCACTTCTGTTTGAAGTGCCCAGATTCTTCCAGGAGTGGAGTTTGGAATGAATTTCAGATTCAAGCCAAAAGTATCACATATGATGAAATCTCATTGTCAGTGCTCAGCAAAAATATCTGTACACATTAAGTACATGAACCACACAGAGTCTCCCCAAAAAGCCTCTGTTGTCAGAATCTCCAAAAGAAGTAGTTTTCTATTCCATTTTAAATTACCACCTTGGCCAACACCAGGCTAGATTTCATCAAAAGCTTCACCTGTAAGCAATTGAAAATTATTCACTTGATCCACACAATACCACCTCTCATTTGTATTAGCTCTACATCATTTTCTCATCTGGCTTCAAATAAAATACAGAAGCAAATGATGTACCTATTTTTATAGTGACTACCTTTTTTTCTATCTTTGGAGATTTAGAAGTAAAGATCATGTCATTCCTTTATTTATGAAATCTGAGAATTTAAAAGACAAAACAGACTAATATGAGAATAAAATTCAGATAAAGAAAGATTTTGTAAACACATTCTAGCTCAACGAAATGACATTCGCTCTTAAGATAGTCTTGTTTTTCCCAAGGTTGAATCTAATAGGATAAAGGGTAAGTAAGACTGCAAGCTGTTCACTAAAGCATGTCTTTTCTGAGTATGAGTTTAGAATTCATGGTGCAAATTGCACATTTTGAAAACAGCATAACTTAACAAGTTAAGTATGTGTGTTAGAATGCACATCTAGCTTGCCAGCTAATACTAAATGTTCATGTAGAATAATCTTATTTCTTAATTACCTATTTTAATTAGATCTCTACATGAAGCAGGGTGCCATGACATCATATAATTGCTAAGCAGTCACACCCTCTACTTCTCTTCAGAAAACCCAACAACAGAAGCAAAAACCTAAGCAGAGTGACAATTTAACATCTACTGCTGTGGATAATGACCAGCATTCCCACTTTCATGAAAGACTAGAAAAATAGACACCATACAGAACACCAGGCATTGAAGCAGTTCCTCCCAAGTACAGCACACTATCCTTTCCTACTGTGACACAAATCCTTACTTGCAGCACTGTCACTTGTGCAGTTAAATCATTTTCACGCTGCCAATCAGCACCAAAGCCAGGCAAACACCTGCTTGTTTCTAAGAGAAATAATCAACAGTGCTGTCATCTGCACTTCAGTTTCCTGACAGATCACTGCAACACCCATGCAGGCTCTGCTCACTCTGAGCTTTCCACACTGGGAGATTTACAGTGGCCATAGCCACCAGCTGTCTGATACCATCCCAGTGAAAACCAGTAAAAAAAGTCAAGTAGCTGTACTGACAGCTAGGGGTATTACCCATGCAAGCACATTCTTCAGTGCAGCATGACTGAAATGTCAGCTAATGATTTGGATTCAGGAATTACTCTTCACATCAGAGAAGAAAATTACTAATACAAAACCAGCCTAACAGCTTAATAGCTAGATTCAATATCCTCAGCCATAAAACACAGCAATAGGAACCAAGACCTCTGGGAGATGTATTTAATTTTGAAAGAAAAAATAAATAGCTCATATTCTCTTCTAGATTATCACATTTGCTGTTCATGGGATTGCCAGTCAGTATGGCCAGGTTAAAGCACAGCTGCAGATTCTGCTGTCTTTCAGCACAGAAGCAATAGGCCCTGAGAGAACTCGGGCTGGAAACAAGAGTTCCCAAGTGTTCCCTCTACGACTGGCTGCTGGTTTCTTAGGTACCATTTCAAACCTCTGGGACTAAACCAGAAACAGGGATCCCCTCACAGAATGGGATGGGAGGGAAGATGGAGAATCATTTTTACATTTACACTTCTAGGTGAGTCCTTTTCATATCCAAGGAAACCTAATATGCTTTTAAAAGAATAAAAAGCAGAACTAGTAGTGGAGAGCCCCACTGAAGCAGAAGGGCCACAAGTAACTTAGCAAGAATTTTAACCACAAGCACACAAACAGTTTTAAGTGGCTGTGTAAGAAAATGTTACTTTACATGTCCCTTTCCCAGCCATGGACACTGGCCCAGCCCCACTCTCATCTTACCAAGCTGCACAAAAATATGTGCAAACACAAAACCAAGCCATCATGAAGAAAAACCAACTACAAACTCTGATTACAAGAAAATGTATGAAGCACTGCATTGGTAGCCACACCTGAGCTGTTTCATCCAGTCAGATGAAACCCAGAAATTCTCTCTCTCAAGAACATTGGCATTACACAAACTGATGTGTTCAGCAGTGTCAACATACTGCATTTCACACCATAAAATACAGCAAAAGCAAACAATTAAGTGCAATTACTATATGACGCAGAAAGATTAGGGAATTAGTAACAGCTCCAGCCACACAGTTTGTTGGAAAAGAATTTCTTCAATCCTAAGCCCATTTGCACAATATGATAAATTGAATATTAATGCAACATGTTACTTACAAAATTAGTAATGCAGTTTTTAGGCTGCTTGAATCAAGAAAGACCGTCTTAGACATTAAAGACCTTTGTGTTTACAAATCCACAGTAGGCTCTGCTTTAGAGCTTACACATGTGAAACAGATTAAGGGGCACCGTGGTGGGGGTTAATGTCTCAAACATTGTGCTGGCTACATCAGATTCCTGCTGCTATTTTCTTCCCAAGTAAAGATTCAGCATCATTTACCATAAACGCTTCATCTCTCACTTTTTGCCTTTTTTTACAACGTCTTCATACATTAATCTTAACTGTAAAACAGGTATGACTTGGGTATATGATACCCTGCAACATGAAATCACCATTTAGCTTTAATCCCAGGTGTCCACTGACTTGGAAATGAGGGTTCCGCCACTTCATCAATTAGTAAGGAGACAAAAAACAAAAGCTATCAGCTACAATTTCCAGCTGTGGGGGAAGCCCCACAAGAGACTTCTTCTTGAAGACCCAAATCCTAAAATTTGGAGTTCGTGTGAAATCAAAAAAAAAAAAAATTGTTTTCAATACAAAATAATGTTCAGATCTACATACCTGTGTAAAGAAAAAGCCTGAAAGAAGGGAAACAATACTAAATGTTCACAAGGAGCCTATAGTATTTTCAATCCAATTATTTATATGATTTTTTTTTAAACCTGACTCATGATGTTTGAATGCACTCAGATGCCAACACAGCATGTAGGAAGAGAGCATTAGAGAACTGCACAGCAAGGCATTTGGAAAGACAGACTGAAGAAACGCTAAAAAAAATAGGTTTGAGGACACAAAAACTTTCTTAAACAACTCCTAATGTAACTGGCATGCAAAGATGATTGTTATTCCAAACATTTTGAGATGTGACTGCAGGAAAAATAATCTATTTTACTGGGAGCACAGTCTTTATCTAGGCTCATTACCTCACTTGAGTGATATGTTCCAGAAGATTTCACAACAGATGAAGAAAAAAATGCTGTTGTTTCAAGAGATACCTTCTTTAAAAGATGTACGAACACAGACACACCCTAAAACAACAGCCCTCAATCTGACAAGAGATAATATGGTTATTAATATCAGGAATACCTTTGTGTGCAAGAAGACCAATAATTACACTGGGAAGCAGAAATAAACTGCCTGCACCAGCACAGAAAGACTTGCCAAAGCTGAGCCAGCCCCATCTGCAGCTGGGAAGAAACCAACTCTCCCCAAAGCCCCCTGCCACAAGGAGAACTGCAAGACCATAAGGAGAATGGGCAACCACCTCCCTTCCCACAATCTTTCCCCACAGCAGGAGCAACCTCATCCCAGCCTTTTCTCTAGAGGAAAACAGCTTTGAGTTTGCTAGACAGCTGAGATCTCTGAAGAAGCCTTTAAGGGCAACAGGAACTTAGAGTAGATCACTTGGAAAGTTTAAGCACAGTGTTAAAGTGCCTAATGTCTCATTCTACCTAGAAGAAACTGAAGATCTGACATCCACATGTAAAAGAAAAATGGAAAAATTAGAATATTACATGTCACAACAGATACTACTCAGAATTCTGCTTTGCACACTGGGGTACTGTTGCATTTTGCCTTTGGTGAGAGTTTTCCCCATTAAAACTAAGGAAATGGAGAGAGCAGAGGAAGAATTAAAAAAAAAAAAAAAATAAAACATTAAAGATGTTGAAGTGTTCCAGAGAACTCAGTCTTCAAAAATCTATTCCATTCTATCTGAAAAGAATGAGGAGGAATTGGTATGCAGTTTTACAGCTTTCAAGTTATTTTTGGAATTATGATTTAAGAGATTAGGCTTCTTTTATCCATATCTATTCCCAAGTACTGGAGTACCCACATACCCTTTTCCACAAGGCAATAAAGCAAGCTAGAAACAGCCATCTCACATTTTGGAATACCAAAAGACTTGCCTTAGAAGTCCTGCATTTTTCAACACAAAAATGTTATTTACATGCACTGCTCAGAATATCCCTTCAGCACAGGACTAACCAGAATACTTAAACAATTTTCACAGATTATAGCTCTAATTGCTGGTCACCATAAAAAAAAATAAATAAACAAAAAAAACCACAACTTAGTTCTATCAACTGAGCCAGCTGCAGTCTCCAACCAGCACATTATTAAGAGAATTGTTTACTAAGTTACACTTGTGCACGCCATTGCAAGCCAAGGGTGTTGATCAGGTATTGCTGACAGAATACACAGAAAAACATTTGGCTGCACAGATGTTGCTGAATCTTTATAACTCCAAGTGATACAGTAATGGAGAAAACACAGCTCAGTTCTCAGATTAAAACTAGAATATGCAAGCTTAGGGTGCAACATAAAATAAATGTGCCAGTAACCAAGTGATTATATTAAATATAAGATGAATATCAGACTCTGGAATTAAAATGACAAGAATTTCTTAATGGTTGCCTTGTAAAACAAAATATTCCAGAAGTTAAAGAAATCCAGTGCCTTAATCTAAGGGGCTTTCCAGTATTTTTTGCCAAATCATCAAGCAGCCTCTGTGAAACTGTAGGTGTTACAGCCCGAGTTCTGCTTCTTGCTTCAGTGCAAACTACTTAGATGGCTGTCAGAAACCCAGGTGTTCTGTTGTACAAATATGTTTGTTTCCTTCAGCTACAAAACTCTGCATTCTCTCTGTCTTTACCTGATGTGTAATTACACTTCAGAAATGTAACTTCAGCCTGACAAAGCAATCATATTCCAATTCAGAGCGCCCTCTTAGCGTGGTGATACGAACATCTGCTTAAACTGGCAGAGGAGAGGAGGAACGAAAGTAGAAATTATTTCCTGGGAATTCATGATGTGTTTTCAGCTGGATATGGTCTCTATCGGAATCCTGAATAAAAGCTGTGGTAACATCACTTCAGACTCTTGATGTTCAGTTTAGTGAAACAAACGTTCTCTGAAACCATAGAGCAAAAGAAGGAGCCTTCAGGGAGGGCTGTCTGCTTATTACTTGCAGTGGAGGTCCAGCCCAGGTTTAAAAATAATTTTAAGTGCATTAAAAGACCTAAGAAAAAAATATTTTTAAGACTCAAGAGCTACTACCAACCACTCCCAGAGTTTTTCCAGTGCCCCTGGGCAAACAGAGGGGCACAGACGAGGTCCACAGCTACAAATCTGAGACTGAAAGGGTGGGCAATGATGCCACCACTGCATTCAGGTCAGTGCCCTGACAACAGACCACAAAATGAAGATAATGGAGTAAACCCACCTCCTTGGCCAGCCCACAACAGCAAACCGACAGAACAGCTTGATTTAGCATTAAGCCACAAGGAATGTTCAGGGAAGCACTGGCAGCGAGGTAGCAAAGCTATCTGCATGAACAAAGCCAACATTCTGATCTCAGGGATTCAGGAGATACTAGGAGGGAAATGACTTCCAATATTGACAGATACACCTGCGTGCATAGTTACATTCTGAAGGTAAGAGAACTAAAGAGAATATTGTTAGGTAGCTATGAAGAGGCACTGTGTGTTCTAACAGGCGCAGTATTGTTTGCTCTTTTCTGGATTACAACCTGAGTCTCCAAAGGAGCTTATCCCTGCAAAAATTAGATTACAGTAAGGCAAAGAAGGCAATAGGGAAAATGTTTATTTGTGTTCAATTAGCATATTATTATGCAACAACTCTATTAAGTCATGAACTAATGATTTGTTGCCTTCTCCCAAGCACTGATGCACTCAGAATACAGACTGATCTTCTGCCATGCATTCCACCACAGATAACTAGAAATTCTAAGGGACCTGCAATTCTTTTGAGCAGGTGGATTGTCAGCTCTCAATGTTCTACTTGCTCTCCAGAAAAAAAAAAATACGTTAGTATCCTGACACAAGCCATACTAAGTATGACCAAAATTTAGTGTTAAAGTTAGTTTCCCACTGGTTCTCTTTCAAACTACGTCAGTTCCCTGGTTCAAGCTGACACTGTCCTTTAATTAATTCTGCTGGTAGTTCTAATTATGTTCTTATGACATGTTTAAGCAATATGCTCTTGAGGGGGATTATCTCAAGAGAAAAACTAATTCTATAATTGTAATACAAATTCCAGTTCATTCTATTTGACATCTCAAGTGCTTCATATAAGTCTCCCAATTATGACTTTTAGAGCACCCAGCAATGTTTACAAACATCATACATTACAAACAATATTTACAACTGCTACTGAACCATGAAATGTAACCTTGTCTACAGGCAATAGACTAGCAAATTACAACGAGCTTGTAAAGGAAATTCTGAAATGGCATATCAGGTATTTTGCAGAACAGCAGATGTAAAATCTTTGAACTCTAGAAAAACCCTCGAAAAGGTTACAAAGTCATCTCCAAAGGAGGTGGTACAAACCAGTAGTTTATACAATACACCATCTTGTTCACTGTATCTTGCTACTTGCTGGTGCCCCAGTAGCAGATCTCCTATGAGATCTAAAATGCTTCACACAGAACATTGTATCACAGCTCACTGCTGTAATTATTTTAATTTCTCTACTCATCACTCCCAAGACACACCCAACCACATTATCCTAACTTCTCAGGCAACCAGAGTTGTACTTGTTTCTGCTTATTTCCAGTTCCCTTTCATTGATATTCCTGCCCCTGTAACTCCACTGAAAGTATAAACCAAAGTTCTCCCTTCCACCCTTCAACTTCGTGCCATAACACCAGGCTTTTAATCCTTAAATCACTCTTCATTCAAGCCATTCATGTAAACATATGCCTTTAATGAGATCTATAATCATTAAAGCATTCACACACTTAAAATGTGTCCCAGAAAAGTGTACGGCTAGTAATCATGAGATTATCTCCCATTTTGTTGTTTCCATCTCTAAGTTCATGTAGATAACCTCTGGATATTTCAAGGTGTACCAAACATACTACTACACAACAAATCAGCCAAGTAAATCTACAACTAGGAGGCAAAACTTACTGTCCATTCCAAAACGACTACAAAATTACAAGCTAGACTCTCAAAAAGATATTATTGTCCTTTCTGGTGAATTGTTTTGTCTTATTTTGATTAACACCCTAAGTGGCTCTGAAGTACTGCTTATCCCCACAACAACTGAAAAGTACCACTCACATTACACGTTCATCTAACACAGAGGGGAAGAAAATCCCAGAAAATAACTTCTAAAAGGAGAAGTATTCACTTAGTGCACAGATATAGATGTTTATATTGAACAAACCAAATGCATTGCTATGCTATTTTATGTGAACCTCGGCACATTCAAAGCACCTTCATGTATGCCTTGCCTTCCAGTTTCTTAAGGAGGTTTAGCATCTTAGTTATAACTATTTATTTCCATAAATTACTTTTTAAGAACGTGCAACTAACATGGAACTGCAGGAACTGAAGAGTTTAAAAGTTGCATGCTGTTTAAATTAGAATTCTAATACGCGTCTTAAGTTCAAAAAAAAGACCCCAGAAATTTATTTCTTCGGAAGGGAGCCAATTCCTTTGTATGAAGGATACAATTAACCTTTACGGGCCTTTGATTGACTCTCGGTGCCCCCTAATAAATGAGAACAGTTTAAATGAGTTTAAATGAGAACAAATTAAATGAGTAACATACTTGTACACGTTCCTCTAAATGTCATACAACTTTCGGACCCTCTCAAACTGAGAATTTCTCCCTGAATCTCCCTCCCCGACTCCAAGGCAGAGCTGCAGCCCTTGCTCAGATTTCTCTCTATTCGCACGATGATCCAGCCAACTCCTCCAGCACTCCACCCTCCCGACACACGCGGAGTTAAAATTAACTTGGTGGTTTGGGTTTGGTTACGAGCCGAAGATCCTCCCTTGTACAACTGAGCGCTCGGCTGCCGCCCAGCACCGCCGGGCTGCCACGGCGGAGCCTCACGAGGAAAACAAAACCTCGTCTCGGATAAAGGCTTTACTGTACTTACAACGGGCAAAAAACCCAACCCCGAATGAAAGGCATCTCATTATTCGCAGCTACTTGAAATTCCCAGAGCCGTGCGCGGGTGTCCGGGAGCCGCGGGTCCGTGCGGGTGCCGGGCTGGGCAGCGGCGGCTGCGGGAGCGGCACGGCCGGGCAGGTGAGGAGCGAGGAGCTGCCCCGGCCAGCCCCGCTCCGCCAACAGCCGCGGTGCCCGCGCCGACGGCACAGCCCGGGGCAGCGCTGCCGCCGGGATCAACAGGCGCTCAGACCCCCGTGCCTCCCTCCCTCTCTCGCTCCGTGCCTCGCTGGCCCCTCAGCACCGCGGCGCAGGGGCTGGCCGGCGCGGAGCCCCGCGGTGCCGCCGCGTACCTGCGGGGATGGAGCAGCGCCGCCCGTCCCGCCGCCTCTCCGCGCCGCTCCCGGCGCCCGCTCCGGCCACGGCAGCCCCGAAAGTTTCCTGACGTCAGCGCGGGCGGGCGGGCGGGCACGGACCCCGCCTGCTGCCGGGCTCGCCGCCGCCGGGCCGGGCCGCTGCTCCCGGGCTCCCCCTGCCTCCCGCCGGCACAGCGCCACAGCGAGCGGGGAGACACGGCCTCCAGAGCCGGCAGCAACTGAGCAAGTGAGGAACGCGATTGGGTAACCGCATTCCTCAAGGAAGCGTCTCCTGAAGAAGCGATAGTAGACACACTCGCACTGGTCTTGGTTCAAGCTGCAATGAATTTTGTAGGGTAGAGGTGCACAACATCACAGTGACTTGGGAGAATGCCTGTGGCAAACACTCCCCATTAAAATGGGCTTTAGAAGCACCAGAATGGTGTCATCCGATATATTTTTACGGCAGTCATGGTATGTGCAAGTTAAGGACAAAGCATTTCCTGTTGAAAATCAAGAAATTAATGCCTGACATATTTCTTTTATTCCTGGTGGGCTTCTGCCACGATACGACCAACAACAGGCATGTAGTGTCTTTGGAAAGGAAGGAAACTCATCTATCATTCCTCCCTGGTAATTTTTTTCTTAACCGCACATGAAACATACCTTTCATTTTACATTAATCAGTAGACAAAGCTCGCAAATGGGCATTTAGAGAGCAGAACAAAACATGTCACTGAAATCAAAGCAAAGGCATTTTGTCTGCAGCAGGTGTATTCTTGTTTTAAAGACAAGACAGCAAAGAGTTCAGGGTGGCAATTTATGGTCCTGAATGGAAAAATCATGACAGAAAAAAGCCATGAAGGTAGAAGTCAGGAACAGGCAGCTTTTTAAATCAGTAAGTTCTAGATAATTACATGCATAATTATCAAACCTGTAACATTCAATTAGTGTGGTTGCCTTTTCCATTCACGACTAAAATAAAATCCAAAACCAATCAAACTCCAAAATAGCTACACAAACTCCAAGTAAATCAGTAGTTTTTCTGCTCTAGACATCACAAAGCTACTGAAGTTTTCCATCAGTTGAGTTCCCTCAAGTAAAGGAAACAAATGCTAAATTTTCATATGGTTTGAGTTATTTGTAGACTTCACTAGGAAACCAACAAGCTAAATTCCAAAGTAAAAAATAAAAAAATTAATTCCGAGAAAGAAGGAAAACAGAAAACACTTGGGGAAATCATATTAACTTGATATTCTATTTAACATCAAATCCAGGAACTGTTCTCAGCTACTGTTTTCATATACTAAATCTTAAATATTTTATGGCGGGGGCAAACCCAAACAAGAAAAAAATACCCCACTAAATCTATCTACTGCAGTATTACAACACAGTTGAAAGAAAATCTGAGGAATCTGAGCAAAACACATTTCATTCACAGATGGCACGTGAGTTACCAACAGAAATTTATTTTTTGATTGTTGTTACTGACAGCTATTCCCAAAGACCTTTCTGCAGCATCTTGTTGGAGCTGACAACTGCATTGCATGCATCTCCTCAGCCATTTGTCCCTGTCAAAAACAGTGACAGGGAGGATGGGACGAGAGATACTCTAGCAATTGTATGAAATCATTAAAAACAGTAAGAGTAAACTGCTATGCAGAACCATATTTGTTAGAGTTTCTCAAAGATACAGACACAAACTCATACAGCACAAGTTTCAAACTTAAAATTATGATAAAACATTCAGGTTTTTCAATTACTTGTTTTTCATGTTTGTGTGGTTGGTTGTTAAAGCAGCACAGCAGTTCATGCAGTGCTTCCTTAGGCAAAACTGCAGTTCATATCAGTGTCAGGAAGCATCTTTACCTATTTGGCATTCCACAACATACATCCAAAGTTGGTCTTTGTTTCAGATCCTAAACAAGTTCTCAGACTTGTTGTATAAGTGAACCAATTTTAGTTTGATTAGACAAGTTCAGCTGTCATCTGCAAAGCAGAGCACACTCTAGACAAAGAGAAAATGTAGTAATTACACAGTTGTTGAGACAGACACAACTGGCATCATCACCAGTGCCTTATTAAAAACTTTTTGTGCCTTCTCTCAGTGGAGTTCTCTCTGGCAACTCCACACAGCACTGACTCCTTTCCTCACAGGCAGTTCCACACAGCACTGATGCTTTCCCTCTGCAAGTCTCCTTCTTTCTGGATGCCTGGCTAACCTGAAGCTGCCCCTTACCCATCTGTCTCTCACACAACACCTTACCTTGTCTGTCCCTTGCACAGCTACATGTCCCCTCCTCCTCACAGCCAGCAGCCTCCATCCCAAATTGCAGCACACTCTGGGACTCAAGCTCTAGCACCAACCATCACTCACCCGGGACCAGCTGCCCCACTCTTTTATAACCCCCATCCTCATTGGGCAGGCAAGGCTGTCTCCACTCCTCAGCAATCAGTACAGCTGTAATTCATTGAGGAAAATTGCCTTCTGCACTGTCCTTGCAAACCATCTTCCCATAAGAAAGCATTCTGGCTATTGAAATACTATGCTATGAGTTTTCCAAAGGTGATGCAGAAAGCAAGTAAAATTAAGAGCACTTTAAGGTTTTTTTTTTCTGGTACCATCTCAGATTCTACATCAGAGGAAGCTAAAAATAAATTATTATGTAGGAATGAGGGGTTTTATTTCCTGGGTATTCTGAAGTAAAATATGCTTGATGAAGTCAGGCTAGATTTTTTTCTAAAATCAAGTTATATCATTTTAAATGCAATAAAATTACATGCATAGAATATATTAGTTAGGAAAGGACATTTTTCAAAATCCCTTCACATGCAATTTTTTTTTTAAAGAAAGTGAGACATTTTATAACACAAGAGACAAATACTCAGTACATCAGAAGCTTTCTAGTACTTCTGTGATATATTTTTGACATAATCTGTACTGAAATGCTTAAATAAAAGGAATGTAGAGCAAACCTATTTTCAACTTAAATTTGCTGCATAGTATTTGAAGGGAAGAGAGGAAAATGTGACATCTTTATTCTACAGTCAGGTTTTTTCCCATCAACAGTGGTAACCTCAGGGTGGAATGAGGATATTATTTGAGGGGAAAAGTAGAGCAAAAAACATTTGAACTCTCTCATTAATATCTATTCCGCTTAGTTTTTAATTGATGTAATCCATAAAGCAAAAGACTGAGAGCAAAAAGAACCAAATCCTGCCTTACTCAGTAGTCTAGATCCCCCACCATCCACGTGGACAAATTCAGGTCATCACCAAGACTATCATAGTTGTGTGTTGCAGAGAAGTTGAGCAAAGAACTGGGCACACAAGAAATTAAAAGAGGATACTCAGAGAAGACAAAAAAAATCTCTTTCAGAAACACATGAAACAGTTTGGGTTGGAAAGGACCCTAAAGGGAGCAGAGACCTTTCACAAGGTCAGGCTGCTCAAAGCCCCATCCAGACCAACCTTGAACACTTCCAAGGCTGTAACACCCAGTTTCTCTGTTCAATCTATTCCAATGTCTCACAAGCCTCAGAATTTCCTGCTAGTATCTAATCACCTACCCCTTTCAGCTGGGAGCCATACCCTTTTGTCCTATCACTAATGCCCTTATGAAATGTCCCTCTCCACTTTCAGCCTGGCTTCTATGTGAATGATCTGGTTCTGTTGCTCTCCTGAGACTGTAAATGTCAGTCATGTAAACATGACACGATGACTGGGTGGAGATCATAGGGGACAAAGAAAAGCAATAGAATTAGAAATATTTTAGACCTGTAGATATGCCAATATCAAAGAATAAATACCAATACCTTGGACTGATTTTCCAGAAAATAGTTGCTAGAGAAAACAGATTAAAGCATTGCCCCAACTACAAAACCTGAGAAGTTTCCCCACCCTTCTGAGCATTGTCTCACCTCTCACAGACCAAAAGCTACCTAACATTACTCTGCAAGGACGAGAAACAAGAAACCAAAACAATCTCTGTTCAGTCCTTCTTATGAAGAAACAATGCCAGATAAGTTATTCTATTTAACTTGTAGCTCCTTTAATGCTGTTGTGGTTGTACAGTGTACATCCCCATTTAAAATTTTCCTCTCCTTGCCAAAAGAAGTGTAAATTGTCACATTGTAAACAGATATCACAACCTGAAATGGATCTTAATGATCTTAGACTATAACAACAAGAAGCCTCTGTATTTCAGCAAAGGGAAGGACATTAGCACTGTGATCATTTTAGGCATCACAGATGGCAAAGGCCAGAAGGATCTGAGTAGCCTGCCAATTATTTGCCTTATCTGTAGACATCACCAAGCACATAACAAGGCTACTGTTGGTCAGATCATCAGAGCAGATACTAGTGTCTTTAAGGCAGCTGTATAACATCCTATTATCTGAATTTTCACTTTGATTTGACAAAATAAAAACATCTTTTGGGTGAGGATTTATACCAGAGGCTTATATACATTAGAAAATATGATATGGAGACAGTTAGGAAAGAGGGAAAACATGAGTAGATGTCTGTCCTGGCTTTATTAACTCAGAATGTAGTCATGTTTCAAAGATGTGAAGAGTTATTCACCCAAAACCACAATATTTCTTGTGTTTCTCTTATGTTCCCATTTATTAAAAGATTCTTGCCAGATATTTGACAGTTTTTTCTGCTTGTTATGCTGTTACTCTTTTTTCCCATTTCTGTAAAACTTTAAGGGCAGAAAGAACTATTACATTACTTTGATTTGGTAGGTGCCGTAGGCTACACAATTTTAACCAGATGTCTTAACTATGGAGTTGTTAGAACCCATTCAGGGCCTGAGGAAACAAGTACTAAATGGATGAGAAAAACAAGCTGCTGACAATGCTCGAGTGCAGGTGGTGGTGACTGATTTACTGCTGCTCATTGCAAACCTGAGCTGGCTATCACTGTGTAATAACAAAATATATAAAGAAGGTCCTTTATGTCCTAGTACTAGAGTTTTCATCCCAAAGGCTGTCAGACTCTGTAGCCCTGAAGCTTTTTCTGGGAGTATGTGACATTAAAACTAATTTAGTCACCTCCTACAAAATATTTCCAAAATAGAAAAACAATATTCTATGTAGAACTTCTCACTAACTAATGCTGGTTATAAATCTTCGATCAAAAAGCCAAGAGAAAACAGAGACATTGGGCACTTCATTCTAAAGTTTTGAGAGAAGGAAGAAGCAATAGAAAATTTCCATTCAAAACTAAAGGCTAACATATAGTATTCCTTGCATAGAATGAGTAGGAAATGTTTATTTTGGTTTTGTTTTTTCTGAGCCAGTCATCCTTTGAAGTGTGATAGAACACCTACTTCTGAAAATATCTGAATGGTCTAAGTTGCTTAGTCTATGACAAAACCTAGAACACCAAGCAGGTCTGCAAAACTAACTGTGACACTAGCTTATGACAGAAAGAATCAAAGAAACCATTAGTCTTCTCTACACTGCACATGGACTAAGTTTTTAAAAATAATATGTATAGTATTTGAAAAAAAAATTGCAACAAAAATTTACTCGATGATGTTTAAATCAAAGAATGATTTCAAGTTAGCTCCCACAGAACTCACAAGGATTTTTCCTGTGGACTTCAAAAGGGTCAATATATTAATAAAATATTTGTACAAGAGTAAAACCTTGAAATAGAAATTTTGCTTTTAGGCCTTCTAATTGGCAGAATGTTGGAAGGAGATCTGGAAGAATCTCTAAGCCCCTGACATAAACACTACAGCATCTGTCAGCAGGTAAATTGGAAAGTGAAATCTTCAAAGTTTAGTAAAATAGCCTAGATAAGGCCTTACAAAATATAAGCATTATTTGAGGCTTTTAATCAAGACCAAATCAATATTTTATATACATGTGCCATAATCCAAACTTCTGTTTCTTTTCCCTATTTAATACATACTTTACTGAAGACTGGATGTAGATGTATATAAAGTTAGGGCTGAGTTTACATATTCAACATGAAATACGAATCAGCTTGTATATAAGCCTTGGTGATGGACAACAGAAGTGTTACATGCATTTAATATGCACATTAAAACCCCTTGGATTACTTATCTATAACTTAAAAGTTACAAGAAGAGAAATTTGGTAATACTTTTAAAAGTCATGGGGAAGTACATGAAAGCTGAAAGCAGCGTGGGATTGATAATGCATCAAAGAACCTAGCACTGCAAAAAGAAATGAAGGCCTGATATACACCACGTTTTTGTGATCTGTGGGAGAAAGAACAAACATCCAATTAGAGCTACCTTGTAACTGACAATTTGGAGTGTAATTAATTATCAGCATTATTTGTGTGCTGCAGAAATGAACCTGCTTCCTTTGTAGTCAGCTGCACCATCATTTTTAAACCCACTGCTCTCATCATTGGTCATAAATACCAGCCAAAGTCAAGACATTTCTTGCTTACTTATTTTTCACAGAAAACATATTATTCACAAAAATTTTAGCACTGTAAATATTTTTATGTATGCTCTCTGTTCTGGAATATATCTGTCTAGAAAGAGAGTGCCATTAGTCTCTTCCAGTGGCAGTGCCATCTAAGAATCCTCAGTAAATTTCAGACAATGAATTTGTCTTTTTAGGAGAAGCAACATGATGAAGCGCCACTTTGGAGTTTGGGATTGCTAACTGCCAGATTCTGTTAAAGACTTCCCAGCTTAAACAGGTGTCTTCAAGCAAGGAGAACAGAACATCAAACCTTTCAGTGGAAAGCAACCCCCTGACCTAGCATCTGCAAATAGATGGAACAGCCTTATTCAGATATTTGAATCAAGTTCTGTGTTTTCCTCCAAGCTTCTAAGGTACTCTTCTTGAAGTACAGGAGTGAGAAATGAACAACAGAATTATTCTTTAGTTTGTAACTGGTATGTGTGATTTATGAACACATTCATAAGTCTTCATTACTTTCACCAGGCACAAATTGACACATTTCCATAGCTATCAGACCATGAAAGCTTTGTGTTATTCTCTGCCAAATATTTCAAAACCATACTTTGGTTTCATTTCCTTGGTAGGTATCTCACATCATTTTTCCTGGGTTTTTCCTTTAATAGTAATCTTTCTTTTTTATGCTTTAAATAAAAAGCAGCTGAGTCTGTAGACGGCTTGTAAGTGGACTTTAATGTTGCAGGCAAAATTGAGCTCTTGTCTAAAAGGTAATAGCGCATTCTGTAAAACAATGCAAAATTCTTCAACAGGTGTGATAGAACTTGTGCAATGAAGAGAACACTAAAATATACCTGCAAATCCATCTCTGACTGGTACTGAGCTGAACTCTCTCTGTATTGTTTGTCTTGGAGCTGTTACTCTTGCAGAACTACGCCGTGGTCTTTCATGCCCCTGCCTGCAGAAATGGAGACGACAATCCCTCGGTCAGTACCGTCCACATGCTGCCAGTGGAGGTTAAACACTGCCTTCCCTTTATCAGATGCAGTTAGCATTTTAGTTCAAGGTCTGCTGGTGGCAATGATCTTCAGATGCTTTTCATTAAAACAAAGAATGATAAGTTAAAGAAGTAAACATTTCCCAGAATTTGGGCCATATGTGAGACTATATCTGAATGATCTATTGCTTAAAACTAATCTGAAACTGCTCAGGCAAAAAGCCCAGCTGAGCTTTCAAAAGAAATGCCAAGGAGAGTGTATTTAAGTTTATATTACACAGAGTGCAATATTTTCTGGTAAAGTTCAAAAATTGCTGTTAATGAAGCAGCATTTTAATGCTGTGATAAGAACTCATTCTAGATGAACCCAAACTCCATCCAAAACTCCTAAATCCCCCTAGTGACTATTTAACATTCAGCACACCTCAGAGTGGAGTCTAAGCATCCCTTTGAAAGCAATAACTGCTCTAATTTGTAAAGGTTTATGTTATTATTGTATTACTTTCAAAAAAAGTCATGGGTGCTTATCTGTTGAATAAAGAGCAAACAATTCATAGAGCTATGGCAGTGCAACACGGGGCTGGGCAAAACAGAGCTGTTTATTATAACCATCCAAAAACAACAGGGATGTTCTGGGTGCTGCACCTTGTAGCCTCACTTCACCTAAGGACACGAAGGGGAAAGAACTTGTCTTTAACTTTGATTTTATAATGACATCAGTAATCAGTCATTAGCCTTCTGCAATGATAAGGTATTTTTCCAACCACCCACTGCTTGTTCGGTAAAGCATAGGGAATAAATTAATTTTTGCACGCTAATGGTTGCTGCTATCAGCTTAGCAATTGATCCTCAGAGCTGAGTAACAAGCGTGCTTTCAGACTCCCACACACGTGGGTGGAGTGGCTCTCTGCTGTTCACTGCTCATTTCAATACCTCTGGGTAGCCAATCCCACCATTTCAATCAGCAAGTAAACAGCATATTTGTTCCACCAAGCAAAACATAGCCTCAGTAACAAAACTAGGAATAAAGTTCCTGAGGAAAACATCCAAACAGTAAAATGTCCATCAATCTCCTTTTCTCTCTTTCACTCAACTTTTCTAAAGAATGTCTTTGCTGTAGAAACAAAGCAGATGATTCAGCATGATATTTTATCTTCCTTTGATCTCTTTTGGAGTCTTTCAGCTTTTCATATTCAAGAAAAACTAATGTACCCATACAGCAAGTAATTTTAGATTGGTATACGGCCAATATTAGCAACACAAAGCATCAATGCTCTGAAAAACCTCCTACCATCCCACTACAATCTCTTCTCTACCAAAGCTAAAGGATGTCAGCTAGGACAATACAAGCCTGTTCACCGATGCCATCGGACAAAATAAGCTTCCCTGAAAGTGTATTTTCTCCTAGCTTTCTCTAATCATTTATCTCTCTGCTTCTGCCTCCAACTGAAAATAATTCCACATAATTCCTGTTGTGTCAATGCCTCTAAGTTGTTTTTATTTTCTTTTCTTTTTTTTCTTTTCATGTCCTAGTTTTGCTTATTGTTCAGTTGAAACCAGTGCTGGTTATTTCTGCTTGAGTATGTTTTTTTCTTACTTATTTTCCTTCTATTCTTCTATTAGAAATCATTAAATATTGACCTTTAGTTGTTCATAAGTGATCTTGTTTGTTTGGAGATCACCCCTGTCTCGTGCTTTCAGAGCACAACACAAACCAACTTCTCAGCACCCAGCACTGACTAGACCTGAACTTTGAGAGGAGAGCACAGCACCAGAGCATCTCGTGCATGGTCAGATGACAATAAGTGATCAGACCAATTGCTGACTGCTCCCCAGGACCTCTTTACAAGTAGAGATACATGCACCTGCTTCTCGCTTTTGCTGGAGAAGCCTTACACATGTTCAACATCAACAAGAAGAGCTCAAGTGGTTCTGAAATTAAACGTGCAAGCTCACTCCTGCCATTTGACACGTGTCCAGGTTTATCCAGAATCAAATTCCTGCTGAGTTTCAGCCTCAAGCATCTTCTGGATATCAGACCTCCTCGTGTTCTCTGCTGAATGCCTGCAACACTGATCAGTTTTGCTTTTCCATGTGTCTGAAGGGACAAGATTTCAGGGGAGTTTTAGACTGAATGTTAGCAAAAGGCTCTTTCCCCAGAGGGTAGGTGGGTACTGGACAGGTTTCCCAGGGAAGTGGTCACAGCACCACACCTGACAGAGTTCCAGAAACTTTTGGGCAATGCTCTCAGGTAAATGGTGGGATTTTTGGGGTGTCCTGTGCAGGGAGGGAAGCTAGACTTTGGTGATCCTTGTGGGTCTGTTCCAACCCATGTTATTCTATTATTCTGCAATTCTGAGAGAGAGGCCCTTTTTAAAAATTTAAACTACAGCAGAAGAAATCTGCAACCACTTGGCAACAAACATACCAAGAAGTAAACATACAGCATGGATTAAATGTTGCTATGAGATGAATGCCAAATTCATGGTTTCAGCAAACATCTGCCTTCAATCTATATTGCTCATTAGGTGGAAGTATTGCATGCTTGGGATTAGTTATTGTAAATAATACTGAAACACATTCAACATGGATACATTTCCACTGTATTAATGTGAGAACTGAAAGGAAACAAAAACCAGAAAAACTCTCCCATTAAAAGCTGCTTGGCTGAAATTGAAGATATGCACAAAGGATCGAAGAAAACTATGCAATTCCCAGGATAATTCCTGATTGCAAAAAGCATTTTATAGGATGACTGTTATTCACCCTTAAAAACTTGCTTTCTCACCTTTTCTTCTGAGGAGATCTTTACAAGTTTAGGTAGACATTTTGAACGTTAAAAGGAGCACCTTAGAAGCAGGAAAGCTCATTTTTTTCATTTTCAACTTGCCTGTTTGAGAGCAAGGTCTTAAAAAATGACTGATTAGGACAACTAGAGAGAGCAAACTCCAACCAAAAGAGACAAGAAACAGATTAAGATTTCAGGAGCTGTTCAAATCAGCTCTAGGTTGACTGAAGTCATACGTTGCAATCACACTGTACAGTGGGATATTTATTAACCTCTTCCATGTAAAGCAAATTACTCCAGTTTTAGCTTTGCCCTTGATCTGATAGCACCCTTTATTTAAACAGATGCCTAAGGAATGTAGGGTTGGCTTCTCTACATGAAATGCAAATGAACAAATTTCTTGGTATTAGCTGCAAAGTCAATGATACAAGTCATCTATTCAAATGAGGGGGACAAATGAAGGTTTTTTTCAAGTTATTCTTTTTAGGTTTAAAACCATAAATTCAGCTATGAACACCTCACTTTCTGCCTTTGTTCTTTTCAAACAATTATCTTTTCTAATCATTAATGTGACATTTTGGAGGATTTAATTAATTCTTTTCTCCTCAGAAATACTGTTTCTCAGTGTACACCCACAGTCAATCATACTTCTTTTAGAGAACTCATAGCATATAAATTATATTTTTAAAGCAAATTTTAACATTCTTTATTATCTTCTTTGAAATCTAGCAAGCATGCAGTTACTTCAAAAGAATGATTCAGCATCTCCAAAGAGATAAAGTTCCAAAGAAAATCTCTCATATTAAATGCAAATTAACATAAGAATTGGTAGCATTTTTTATATATAACTTCACAGTTCTGTAAAAGTACAGCAAGAGTTAACTAGCCTGATTAATCCAACAGTTAACTCATGTAAGTATTTAGGATTTTTAAACTCAAGCAGAAACTGCAAAAATACACCCAGAACGGAGGAAGAAATAAGCAAAAAAAGCAACAAAGCCACAAAGCCCCAAATCCTCACTCTTGTTGAAATGGGAGCAGAAATATCCTTTTCTTCCAGCCACTTGTTACCATGGCTGGTTGTGCTCTTGCAGTCTGAAATCTGGTTATGCCATATGCCAGCAAATTGGGTAAAGGAGGCCCCTTGCACAGCTGACAGCAGAATAAAATACACTGCCAGCAATAAATGGAGTCTAGCAAACACATATATCCACAAGGTTAGGGTGTCTAAAAAGGAATTTTCTGACTGTATGTATATAAAAATAGAGAGTAGAGGGGACTCTGAAAAGAGTTAAGAAGAGGAAACAATGACAACAGAAGTAACAGTTAACCCAACGAGACGAGACAATAAAGTAGAATGGATTTACAAGGACACATTTTACCTGTGGTTTATGCATTGACTGCTATCAGAGATCATTAGAGCAAAGATCTCAATTTCAGCAGCAAAGTAAGTTGATGTTCCCCTCCCTGACAATTGTTAATCCTTCTCATTAAAAAGAGGGGTGTATCTGAGATAAAGGTATCAGCCCACCTTTATGATTTTCCTTGTACTGATCTCACCTTTTAGGTCATACTCAACTCTGTCCTAAGCCAAGTTCTGGAACTGTGTAGTGAATGCCACTTAACATCTACCCTGCTATTTCATCCTTGTTTCCCACTCTTGTTTCTCATACATTACATGTACTAGTTTTTGAAATCACAACCTTAAAATATAATAAAGGAGAGCAAGAGAAGAAACATTATAGGTTAGTGTGATTTTCATAACAAAAAATTATAGCAGTGTTGGTGAACTTGAATCTAGGAACTAACATCATATATCACTGCATCTGTCTCTTCATCATGGATCTTGCTACACTACACAAAGCCAAAGAAGATGCAATTGTTCCAAGATTCATTGATACATTCATAAAGGCACAGCTATTTTTGTCATCTTTTATCTGTTGAAGTTTTATTGTTTTAGGGACATCTTTAGTGTCAATACAACTGGGAGGGTTCTTGTGCCATTTTATTAAAGAGGATGGTTGATGAGTGTCTCCTTTTTGAAATCAACACCAGCTGGATTTCATGTCCTACTTGCAATGCATAAAGACTCTATGTGTTCAGCATGTGAGCAGAAGAACACAGAGGTTCTGTTGTCTATTTATTTTTCTTGTGTGGCAAGAGAAAAAAGCATTATAAAAACAATAATAGGGAAAAAAGAGAACATGAGAAACAGTGTGGCTTGAAAGTTTCAAGCTTGAACAAAGTAATATCAATAGTACTTAATATCAATGGTACTCAAAATTACTGCTTAAATCTGTGTATTCATTTCCAAAAAAAACTTCTCATTTAACTGAAGTATAGCAAAACAGACACAAAGTGTCCAGAATCACAAGTTTAAACAGCTGTTTTCAGAAAGAGGAGATTTACTTTGGTGCAAAAATATTTTTGTTTGAGGAAAGAAAAATTCCAGAATAAAAAAAATTCACAGTTGCCAGTCAGCAGTTTTAGTTACAATTACTTTGATGTCCTTGAATAAAAATATCCAGAAGGAAATATGTAATTTGTATTGATACCCATGGATGGATAAGACTTTTCCAAACTAGCTTGTTTTATCAAACAAAGGCAATCTTTCAGCCAGCTCTATTGAAGGAGCATGATAGGAACAAAAGGAGCATTCTGCTGAAAAGCACCCCAAAATCTCAGATTCCTGTTAGAAACAGGAGCCTGAAAAAATATCTATTCCATCCCCCAATTGTAAGGTGTACATTTAGAACAGAAAATAAGATAGATACCTCTAAACTATTTTATGAAAACAAATTAACATTGTTTTATTTTTCCCCTCCATATCTTGTTTTGCACTAAACCAACTGACCTAGCAATGTGTTATCTTCTAGGCAAGGATACTCCTGATCAGGAAAAAAACTTCCAGTGGCAAGAAGACATTATTTTCTCCTTCTGTAATTCATAATACATACAAAATCATAGGAAAGGGAGTAAGAGACACTTGGTAGAAGAAAAAAAAAAAACCATCTTTCATATAATTAAAATTATTTGAAGTGTTTGGAAGTTGATAGGCTCAGTTGCATTGGAGTTTTAATTAAACTTGCTGTGTAACACTAATTACTTCTAAGAGCTGGGAGAGTTTAGTGCTATAGAAAGCTGACCTTTCAGACCAAATCTGACTTAAGACTACAGGTTGCAGTAAATTGACTAATATTATTCTGTCATGTAATGTCAGGAATTTATTAGCTTAGACAAAGTGTACTCCTGGATGTGGATTTTCACAACTCTGAGTTTGATTTTGTGTTCTACAACAAATTTTAGATAATGAGACTGTCAACCAGAACCATGTCTGATTGCGGGGCAGCAGAACAAGCAGGAGAAAAATCCTTAGGAAAAAAAAAATGTGAGCACACTGAGGAGTAAAGTTGTTCAGTTGTATGTATTGAAAGCACTACAGATTAGGTAAGGGCATGCTAAAAACATCTGGTAATTCTCTCTGAACATGTGTGTGATAGTCCAAGGGAAAACTGCTCTGTAATGTTTTTGCATTTCATTTAATATTACAGCCAAAAGTGTCCAGTGACCTTTCAAATAAGGTAAAGAACATGGTGCATTGGTGGAATAAAATTATGAATTTTACCTTTTTTATAAAATCTGGTGATTAATATATGCTAATGGAAAAAAGGGTTTTGGCATTTAAAAAAACATCAAGAAAACAGCATTCAAAAAATTGTATAAATTATTCTCAGTTCAAATACTGAGTGATTAGCTTAATGCATAAGAACTTTGGCCCTTAATTTTGTTGGCAGCAGCATTGAATACTAAAATTAATATTTTAAAGATAATGACTGGACTTCATTCCTCATTCTAGATGTGTCTGCAGACTGAAAGCAAAACATCCCCGCTCTTCCCAGTCCAATGAAAGGTAAAGAATATAAACAACAATATTAAAAAGAATTAAGACTAAACATAAACTCAAGTAAACACTGTAGACTGTTTACAGAGAGATTCAACTATTTCCTAGTAAAGCAATTTTTTGCGAAAATAAAAAAACTCATCATAAAGAAACATTAATACAGTATTTGCACAGTACAGCTGATCTATTTGTGATATTTTATTACTAAAGGTTCCATAAACTGCACTTTTCTCTTTACATTATTGTATTTGAGAGGCTTGACTATTAAAGCAGATAAATTATGTTACAAAATGGAAATCAGGCAAAAAACATGCTTTAAGGCTGGTCCTGGGGAAAACGACCTCAGAAAAAGGTCTCTCCCTCTTGGGAGCAGGAGAAAGCCAGTGCCTTTACTCAGACTAAAATCTACTACATCACCTCAGAGTGCAAAACACCTTAAAACACATCAAAAGCCCAAAGCACAGATGAGGTTGTGACCCTTTTCATTACACGATTGCAGAACAGACTGGATATTCCTCGCAAGCCAATTGCACCACGTAGAAACTCTAACATGAATCACACTTCCACTACTGTGAAACTGATTAAAGTCACATTTAACTTGAGCAGAGCTGTGTGCTGTGATTTTGCACACAAACTGCATTCACTAGTAGCAATTTCGCAGATGTCTTCCTATGTTCCCCAAATTCCATGCAAGTAAAAGCCCGTGCATTAATTTTAGATCATTGTTGCACTGGCTGCAAAACATATCTTAAAATTTTATCATTTGAATTATTCACTTCCTACAGTCTTAGTCCTAAAATAGATTACTTCTTCCCTACAGCTCAAATTACATTCACCACAGTATTTGCACAGCTTCCAGACATCAGGAAATAGGGAATCAGAGGGAAAGCTTGCACATTCCAATATTCAGCAAAAAGACTGAGTATCTTTCAGAAATACAGAATTACATTCTACTTTTACCATGGAAAAATATGTCCCACATTAGTGTGATGATGGTCTGATAATTTCTAATAATTTCTTAGATCAACATCTGTCAACCAAATTAATTCAAAAAACTTAAAGTCCTACTGCAAGTCATTTCCCAAAGGTACTCTGAAAATGTTACCAGGAGTTAAAACACTGAGTCCTCTCTTATCTGAACCCTTTCCAAGCCCACAGCATATTTTGAAGCCAGGGGCATTTGCTACAGCACTTCCACTACAGGAAACCCTCAGAGAAAGTCAAGTACAGTGAGGTACAGATGAACTCCAGCAGCAGTTCAGCAGGATGATGGGGTGGTACAAAGCAAGCAGAAAATAAGCAAATTGGATTATGTGCTTGGTGAACCTGCCTGTAGATAAACTTCACAGCGTCCCCTGAGCTGTTTGATGAGCCTTCAGCAGGCAAAGTTCATATTCCCTTTAGTGCTGGCAATCTCCCTCAAGCCTGGATAACCGCTTGCTTAAATGAAACGCATTCACATGTTTATTTGAGAAGGTACCATCTCCCAGCTGCTAATCAATTAAAAGTTGCTTACCTGTCTCTGGGAGTTGACACAATGCTTTCATTATAAATTCACAGCAAAGAAGTAACAGGGGTTTAAAAGTAATTGCTAAGTTACCATTTTACCTTGCCGTGCATTAACCTCAATATCCTCTTAGGGGTAGTTTTAGGCACATGACACAACAAGAGAGCTCCCTGCCTCTTTAATTTATCTCCTCTCATCTCTAATCTGATGGTAGTAAAATAACCCCCATCAATCAGGCATGATAAGTAACTGGTGTCTAGCTAATGTGATTTTTCTACATCACTAAGTCCTAAATGGGGAGAAAAATCTTCTGCCAGCTCACAAGTGGAGAAAACAGAATATGGCAGTTCAACATGTGGATTGATTCTACACATTTTTAAACAATTTATCAATTGATGTATATTGTGCTGTCAAGGAGTAATATAAATTATGTTTGTATTCATGGTTGGAACTGTCGCTTATGATACTGCACCCTGTTGTTACAAAAAAAGATTTGGGGCCAGTAAAATTGTTTTCCACCTCAAATATTGTTGACTTGTCCTTTTTGGAACAACTATTAGACTTGTTCAAATCTCTGTATCCCAGTAAAAGGAGAAAGCCAATGTCCAACAGCAAGAGAAAGGAAAGCAAAGCAGAAACGTCTCTTCTGAAGATTGCTGGGAAAAGCAACACAATTTATAAATTTTTGTTAATAAGTTCCAAGAAAATATTCATGCCCTATAGCATTCCCTGATATATCAAATTGTGGTTTGATTTCCTTCCCTTACATTCTTTGGCATATTTTACTGTATTGGCCTATAAAAAGTGGAGGTTACTAGAGAGCAGAGATGGAATAGCTCTGCTTCAGTGCAAAACCAATCTAAAAACAGACAGTTATTTCTGGGTATGGGTAAAAGACCCACTCATATTTCTGAAATTGGTTCTTTAAAACATGAAAAAAATAGAGATGGAATTAATTATTTTTAGGTTTTAAAATTAATTATGTGAAGTATCTAGGAATATGCCAGCAATTTTTATTATTTTCTTAACTTTAAACTTGCAACAAACCAATCCCAAACTCTTCTGTGCTCTCCAGATTATCTTCTTGACAGCTATAATCCATATCAAGAGAATCAAGAAACTAGGGGAAATGAATAGCATAAAGCTTCAGCATTTTACAGAGATAAGAATCCATTGAAGATGTAAGGTAAAACCTTGAGAAGATGGATCAAACTGCATGTAAAAACTTTAACTTTGTGCCATTTTGTGAGATTGACATTTTTATTTACACAGGAAGAAAAGTCATATCCATTCCTCCTTGCTAAATAAATACTTCACAAATATTTCGTATGATTTCAGTGCATTAGCCCTAGAATGAATTTTATAAACTAAATATTTTAGCCTAATTTTCAGGCTGCACTTGTAATTTCTATGTGCCATGAGCCAGTAGTTTTATTGGTTTAGAAAGCTGAAAAATCTACAAAATTGAATTCTGTTGCATATATTCTATAGTAGGAAAAAAAGGATAAACTTTCAAGTAGCCAAAAAATAAAACCATCAAATCATTGGGTTGTTTTTTTCATGCTAGCCTTACTCTGAAAATTAAAATGTTATAGTAGCTTAATTTGTAGAATATAAAATGTTATAGTAGTTTAATTTGTAGAATATCATATCCTTACTAAACGTTTCAGATGAGAAGAAAATGCTGGAGAAACATAAAAGGCAAATTAAGAAATACCTGCTCTCCTGGTTTGTGTGGATGGCAATCCTTTGTCATAGACTGTTCAGCTACAGATTCCAGCTGGTGCCAAGAAAAAGGTAGATTAGATTACGGATTAGAATAATTTGCAAACTACTTGGACTTTTTACTCTTTGTTTACAGAAATGTTTTTCTTTAGATCAATATCAGATTTGCAAAAAAAAAAAAAAAGCTTTTCATCTGAAGTTCAATTAATGATCACAGTAGCTGCAATAGCAATTAGCACTCTTGAGAGGAAGACAAACAATGAGAAACATAGAGCAGTGTCATTCCACAAAAAAAATAAGAAAAGTTTTTCACAACCTCAGGTCCATCCAATTCTTGAACATCTAACTACCATGTCCTCTATCCCATTAATTTTCACCTCTCTATGCAGCTCTTACATGGAAGAATACAAATCTCTTTTCTCCTTTTGTTTTGTTCCTACAAAACTGAAAATCCCTTTTCTTTCTTAAAGTGTTACCATATTGTGTTTCAGGGTAAAAGTATAAATTTTCATCTTTCTTGTTAGAAGAACATAGAATTCACCCCAAACTGGGAAAAAAGAACCCTCAGAACATTCTTTTTAATACTTCAATAAAAGATATAAATCTACACCATTTTAAATGCAAAATAGTAACTGCATGGCAACTTCTCTTGATTTCAGTTTTCAATTAGTATTTTTATTAGTTTACTGCAAGATTGCACTACAAGTCCATTACAAGAATAAAATCCTTTTCCACTTCAATCTGCTTTGTTGACTGCTACAGACCATTGCAAAGAAGCCTAGGAATGCAAAGCAATGAAGTTGTTTAATTTTTCTATTGAAATTAGCTTAAGAAAACAGCTTTGGATATAATTACCTTATTATTTTACCTTCAGTTTCTAAGCCATAGCCTTTGAAAGAAGAAAAAGCCTTGCATTAAATAGTATTCTGAATGCCATATCAGAAAGTCAGAGAAATTCAAATGGAAAGCTTCAGATTCTTAAACCATGAACATCCCATACAAACCCCTCAGTAGACTTTATACAAGGACAATGACCATCTCCAAAGATCCCCAAACTACAGGGCAGCACGGCAAATTAAAATGTAAAATACTCCACTCCACAGAGATATCTAGTAATACACATCTGTCCTGAATGAATAATTTCTTGCTCTTGTGAGCTCAGTGTAACATCCATGGTATTTTGTCTCATTGCTTTTGTTCATGTCACATGAAACAGCCATCAGAACGATGGATATTAATAACACAAAACTACTGTAGACTGAAGTAACATTCCTTACACACCACAGCCCCATACACTGTAAGGGCCAGGCTACTTCTCTTTAATTATCTGAAAGGTTGGACTACAGTTCTGTATAGCAAAGAATAATTAACTTGCTAAGCGGAAAAACATGATCTATGGAGGATAGCTAGAAATAAGTATTAACGAAGAACCCTTTTTCAGTCATTGTCTTTCCAGTGTAGCTCCTTGCTGCCAGTTTTTGTTTCAATTAACTGGCTGAGCTGCAGCAAACACAGCTTCATCCTGTTTTTTAAAGTCCTGTCCAGCAGATCCTCCGTCTGAGCCGCAGCTCACCAGTAAAACCCTGCTTTTAGACTTTCTAGCCCAACACTGCCTCAGGGCCTCTCCCCTAACACGCTTCACACCCCTCCTGCCCCGGGTATTTACCTGGTACCTATCTGAGAGCACACACAGTTATTTTCATCTATCACAACAATGTAAAAACAACTGTTAGAGATGTTCTTGGGGAGATACAGGTTCTACAGGAAGAGTATTACTACTACTGTCAGTTATCAAGCATTGTAACATCTTGCTGATATAAACTTTGGAAAGTAAATATGTGAGGCGTCATTTGGCAAAGAAATAGCATTGAAATCTTAATCTACATTCATATTGTGATAAGTGACCAAACTGAAAATGGGGTAATAGAATCCTGGTAGGGCTTACCTGGCAAAGACTATGCAATTCCTGAGCTTCCTGTTGCAGCACCTACAGGGGAATTGGAGGAGTACTGTAGGCTCAAGGTAGAAAGACACAGCACTTTCAGAGGGGGAAGATAGGTTATAAGTACAGTGCAGAAGGCAATCTTCCCTAATGAATTACAGCTGTACTGATTGCTGAGAAGTGGAAACAGCCTTGCCTGCCCAATGAGGTGGGTGTTATAAAGGGGTGGGTTAGGTAGTCAGGAGTTATAGGTGGTACAGAGTGTGCTGTGGTTTGGGATGGAGTCTGCTGCCTGTGGGGAGGAAGTGATGTGCAGTTGTACAAAGGACAGACAAGGTAAGACAATGCTGTGTGGGGGATGGACAGGGCTGGGTAAGGGGTAGCTTGGGGTTTAGCCAGCTGTGCAGAGAGGAGAGAAGGAGTCGGTGCTCTGTGGAGCTGCCTATGAGGAAAGGAGTCAGAGTTGCCTCAGTAAAGACATGTAAAATTTTTAATAAAGGACTGGTGATAGTGCCAGCTCAGTCTGTCTTGACATAATTACTACACTTCAGAATGAGTCACTAAGAAGATCATGTAATCAAAGCAGATTTTGTAATTAAATACTGTATCAAAATACTTTATTTGTTACAGTTCCCTCTCTGTCTTTAACCAGTCCTTGCAATAGCCCTTTAATTTCTGCAGTTATGAAAAGAAAAGGTTATATCAAGGCTTTAAAGTTCAGAATGAAAGGTGAGACCAAGTTTCCCAGTTCAAAATCAAACTGAAAACAAACAAAAAAATTCTGTACAAAAACATGGAGGCTCCTTTCTTTTAAGGAACCAGTTGAAAAAAAAATTTCCTCTGACCTGTTAAGTTTCATATTAAATCAATATTTGAAGGCAGAGCTGTGGCCAATAATGCATCAGCCATTATCTGTCACTATTTGATAGAAATTATCCATTTTGCTAATGTTTAGTCTAAGAGGTTTCCTTTATGTACTATCAAAAGCCTTTTTAACATGAAGCTTAGATTCCATAGTTAGTAATCAACAGTTCACTGTGGTTTCCCTGCTCCACCTGTGAGGTTGGATGGGCATGACATGGACAAACAGACAAACAAACAGAAGTACCCAAGAACTAGTCTGGTTTCTAATATCAGATGTACATAGGAGTATCTCAGAAGGATAAGTTCTAGCCAAAATAACCCACAGGTCATCTTCTGCTATTATTTAACATTCAGAAGAGTCCAACAATTTCACAACTATAAGGTGCACCTCTGGGAGTCGGCAAATTCTGCAACTTTGTACATTATATAAGGCGCACTTTTTTTGCAGTGAGGATCTGTGCCACGTGCAACAAAGTAATGAAATAGCTTGGTTTGGGGTCGGGTGGGCTCAGGGCTGGAGCCCGTGCCCTGCTGCGGTGCCCGAACTGCTTGGTGGTGCTGCCAGCTCTCCTGGCTTGCACTTCTGGGTTGGCAAATTTTGCAACTTTGTCCACATATAAGGTGCGCTTCTGGGTTTAGACCAAAATTTTAGTCAAAAGAGAGCGCCTTATAGTCGTGAAATTACTATACTTGAAGTTTCTGTGGTAGTGAGCCTTTTGCAGAGAAATTGGTTTGATCAAGTGGCTTTGAAAAAGAAGACAATAGCCACATATTTGAGATCCAAGCTCAGGTAAGGAAGTAAGTTGTCAGTTTTTCCTTTTTCCTGGGAGGCAATTAGATAAGAACTAAATGTATTGAAGTTCTTTATAGTAACCCATCCTTCAAGGAATATAAGCTTTACTGTATATCAGATAAGACTATATTAATTTCAATCCTTTACATAGCATGAGAACACATTTTAGTATCTTGTAAAGGAAGTATAAGCAGAACTGGGTCCCTTGTCCCTCACCAGCCTAGGAGAGTGTTTTGTTTAGTCCTTAGAAGGAGGGTAAAAACTGCTTGTCTAGCCTTCTCATGGGCACACTCCCTTGTGCCTAATAATCCACAACAAGAAATGGTACAATCTATGCTCTCTAAGTTACATTTAACTTTATAGGAACTCTTACTGTCTTTTCTAATCCATACTAAATTATTTTTTCACCTGTTCCAGGAGATCTTGAAAGCCTTACCTTTTGCAGGCTAGATTTCCCAATGGAAAGCTGCCCCAACCTCTGCTGTTTCCTGTGGACTTGATGTGGGGAAAAATAACCTGCTAGCGAAAGGCAGTAATTGCTTTTTCCACATGGCTTGTGGAGCCTTTAGATACTGGGTCAGAAAAAAAAGCTGCTCTCAATGTGTATTTAGTTAGAAATACCAAGATAAAATGCTATTTATATGTAAGTGAGCAGTAAGAGCAGGACTGCTCCCTCAGGAAGGGCAAGGTGACCCCTGAGAGAAACTAAACACGGCGATCTGCCTCGCCCACCATGGCTGTGCCCCTTAGTGGGCAGGGAGAAATGCAGATCTGACCAGCCATTGGGGACTGCTGTGGCTATTCCCCTCAGTGGGCAGGGAGAAAAGCCACTGGGGAGCCACCACGGCTGTTCCCCTCAGGGGACAGGGGAGAAAAGTAGACCTGACCAACCATTGGGGCGCTCCCAGGGCCACAATGTGGAGCCAAGCCAAAGCCACCCCCAGGCAGGAATATCACAAGGCCATAACCCACAACCACATAACCCAAAAGCAGAGCATGGTCTGGCCCCAGGCTGGGTTTAAATGGAACCTGAATGTAAAGGCCCCAGGTGAGGCTGCTCAGGGCCCTCAGTGCACTCTGGCCTTTAGAATTCTTTGCCAAGGCCCTGTTCCCTGCCAGGTGCTGTGTGCTTGTTCCATTGCATTGTGCTTGTGGTTCCTTTGCTCTATATATGCAATAAATGCTGCTATAAGTGATGCAAGTGCTGCTGCACCCCTTCAGTGTGCTGTCTTTACAGAGATGGGTGGCTTTGGAATGGGGTGGGTTTTTTTCTACAGGCTGCTTTGTTATCTACTCTTTCTTGAAGTTATGTTTTTGCAATGTGTTGATTGTTATGACTATCACAGCATTTTCAGTAGATCAGTTTATAAGTCTGTGGGTGTGTGAAAAGTAGTTGTAAAAGTATAAATTTGAATCTGTCTTTGTGATACCTGAAGTATCTGTGATTGCTTCTACACAAGGTGCTAGCTTAGTTCTCCAAACAAAGGTAAACTTCCTGGAATTAAATACACTTCAGAGCAACTGAAATATACTGGCTTTGTAGGTTTTCTGTGTTTTGAGGAACTTAAGGTTGACATTTGCTATTTGAGCTTATTTTGGCTTAGAGTTAAGTAGTGTTTGTTTGAAGTCAGAGCGATGTTTGGGTTCTTCTTGGTTTGTTGCATTTTGTCTTTTCCTTTGGATTTTTTTGTGGTGTTTTCTGTATCTTGTGGGTTTTTTAAATTTCTTTTTTACCATTTCGTTTCTCTAGAGGAATTTAGTCATTGGAATGTATTGTTTCACTTCTCATGAGGCTTCTGCTGTCATTAACAAGTTGATTATAATAACAAGAGAAACCTCTTTCTAGTTAACGAAATAATCACCAACAGATCATATATATGGTCTTTGAAGTAAGATGCCTGTTACTTTTGTAGCTAGAAAACCTCATTGAAGTGTATATCTATTATTCAAGAAATATATTCACCTGCTCTATTAGACAAATAGTATGTTTTTCTCTTCAATGGTTTTGAAAGCTGAATTATTAAACATGTTGAAGAAGCAATGAAAAAGACTGATGCTTTTGTGTCTTTAGGACTAAAGTCACGTGGAGCTCTCAGGTTTAATTCCTGATTAAGGTTCAGGAACAGATTGGAGACATGCTAGAAAGCTTTGCATGGGATTTGGAGACAAGCACATGCAAAGCTTTTTAGCTATATCCCAGCAAGAACATAACATGACAGTTTGGTTTAGCTCTGCATTTCAGTGCTGATGGCTGGGAGCTGTAACCACATCTATACCCACAGCTGTGACCACAGTTTAAGCTGGATTAGCAGCTCATATACTCGCTGGATCTGCTGCAGACCTGACCTACAGCTGATGCTTGATGCCTTCAGCAACATCTAGGGGGGTTAACTGCTACTTGAATATCAGTGTGAGTGTGCTCACAAGTGCTCTAGTTGCACTCATTTGGCTGTGCAGGCACATCTCTTTAGAGGGGTGTGCCTCTCTGAGTGGGAGGGAGGAGCAGATGTTGCTGTTGTGATGATCAGAGATGGAGCATTGTTACAAGCTGCCTGACATGGCTTTGTGTTTTGATTTTGTCGAATCAACCTTGGATCAAAGGCCTCTCTAACGGAGTCCCATTGGGAAAGAATGGGCCATGTATAACCATATTCCAAAGCTCCCTGTCAGAAGTCCTGCAGCCTTGTACTTCAGGTGATTTACACAGGCCTAAACCTAATCTTGTTCTGAACAGACACAAAGACAGCTTGGTTCCTCTCAAACTCTCAGCTTAAGCTACGTAGTGTATGCTCTGAGCAGTTCTCTGATTTCTCTGGCTAAATCTGGATTGATCAAATCCGGTGGGAAATACCAGTGTAGAAGACATAAAATGTCACCAGCTCTGACAAATCACTCCCAGTTTATCCACTGAGGAGTTTGTCAAAATCCCTTGGAGAAAACCTTTCAAAATGTACTTATGTTCTTGCTAGCCAGAGAAAATGTGGTGAAAGTAATTAGTGCCTTCAGGTAAGACATTTTCTAGCTGTGCCACAATGTACAGATTAGTTAGTCTCAGCTCCAAGGAATCACATCAACTAGAGGGCTGGAGGGTGGGGTGGTGGTTGGGAGTCTTGGATATAGCAATAATGAGGTGATAGACTAATTTACAAATGGCTGAGGTGATGCTGTGAAAAGCATGGGAAATAATGGTGAAAAAAAGGTAGAATTTGCACTTTATAAAAATGTGACTATCTTCCTCTGCCTGTTATGTTATTAATGGTAAAACTGCATGTCCTGATTATACTGCTCTCATTTCTTCTGCCTTTGACACGGAAGAAAATGAAGTGTTACTTATAACTAAAGAATTAGCTCAGGAAAAACACACTCCTTGGTGTTATATGACCTAAGCAAATATCCAGGAATGAAGTTGTAATTGTGAACAGCTCCTTTCTAAGGAGGCAAAAGGTGCAGGAAAATGTGTGACTTTAATGATATTTATTTTGTTCCTAGATTTGATGAACTTTTAGACCTTTCAAGACTCATTTTGCTACCTAAATAATTGTTCTCACTGTCTAAATATAATAAAGGTATATGGTGCAGGAAGGGTTCTACCTGAGATAGCAATTGTGTAACTTAATTAGCCTTACCCAAACACAAGTGGAATATTCATTAGTTTTCATGTCTTTCTGTATAAACTGCAAGGTCTTTTTCCCCAAAATCCCCTGCATACGTCCACAAAGTATTATTACTTTTTAAGAAGGTAAACTAGATGTACCGAGTGCACAATATTGGTTATTAGAGTGAAATTAAAGATTTGGTCAGGAATGCAATCCTTCACACAAATGAAAAAAAAGTCTGCCTGCTTTTAACTATCTAAAATCTCAGAAACTATAGGTATGTATTGGTGGAATTGCTTAGTCTTTTAAGATGTGTGCAGATAAGGACCCAGTGAGTGGACTTGTGCTGATTTGCTTCATTAAGGCATTTTAAAACTAATTGAGGATTCTCCAGCCTTAGCATGTAAAAGCTTGCTGGTATGTCTTGGTTATTCATCTGTGAACTAAGATTACTTTAACTTTGCTGTGCTTGGATTATAAATGAGAATACTTGAAATCCTAAAAGCTCATGAGAGTTGTATTAAATAATTTCATTAGACTGCTGTTTAGGTTACACTGCTTAGTGTTGTAGCTAAAGAAGAGTCAAATAACTAGAAAATAAAGAAACTCCAATCATATTTGTTTTCCATGCTGACAGTTCAAATTCCCACTGGAGAGCCACATTTCCTTGCTGTTACACTTCTCAAAGGAACCAGACTAGAATAGTGCCCTTTGCCAATATTTCTTAGTCTGCTTGTTCTTAGTGCAAGGTCTCGCCTCATGAATTTGTGATTGGAAAACTGGTCTCTTTCCATTATTACTGTTCTCTGGGTTGCTGATAATGCTGCTGACCAAACACAGTTTTTGAACTTCTACATTATCTATAATAATATTCCTTTTATAACTTATGAGTATAATACATTATGATTTTAGCTGTCAGTTTTATCTGTTCGTAGCTTTAAGCTTCCAAGAAATTCTGCTTATTCATTATTTAGCTGTACATATATGTTTCATAAATAACTGTGGAGTGCTGAAGTATCAGCCTTGATGGTGCTCTGAGGATGTCTGCAGGGAAGAGGAGGGTTTGAGTGATTAGCTGTCCTCTTTGGTTTCCTCTGAAACAGCTGTGAATTTTCAAACTTCTGTGGATCATACTGTGGTAGCTGCTGATTTGTGGATTAAGGACAAACATTTAAGGCAGGGAAAGCAAGGATGGTCCTAGAAACCACAAAAATCCCTGAAAATCTAAGCTTGCTTTCTTTTGAACTTCTATACTTTCAGACTTAGCTTTGAGTCCTACTTCTCCTATCCACCTTATTTTAAAATACAGTAATTTCACGGCTGTAAGGTGCACCCTTTTGACTAAAATTTTGGTCTGAACCTTATAGTCTGGTGCACCTTATGGTTGTGAAATTACTGTGTAAACAAAAATCATTGGGGGAATTGAGTATTGTTAATACTACTAGATTTTGTTTATAAGTGTCCTGGAACAAACTCTTGCAAAAGAAATTGTGCAAGAAGAAAATCATAATTCTGGTTAATCCTTAACTGTTTGGGTGATCTGTGGTGTTTCCATTTGTTTCATTTTAAGGAGTTGTTAGTGAAGGCTGACTTGGATGAAGTAAAGTAGTCAAAAAAGGGCATGAAGGCTAAGACAATAGTGTAAAGCACTTTTTAAATGCCAACACAGCCAATATATGGTAACACAGAAGAGAGTTTGCATTGGTCCCTGGATTATTTTGTATTTTTTCATATTGCTTTCAGAGGTAGTTGTTTCTGCTTTATGTACATCTAAATTGTACTTGAGAGGCATAAATGTTGTAGCCTAGGCATGTGTATAGTTATTTCTAGGAACTAGGCCTGGCTTTTGATGTGAAGGTAGCATTCAAATTAATGAAGCAAAGAACTCCAGCTGTGACGTGAAAAATTAAAAAAAATTAAGTTGTATAAAATGAAAGGTGTCTGTGATGGGGAGTCTTGACTCTCAAGTTAACCATTTATCCCCATGTTAATGAATTATGTAAATTAGAAGAAGGGATTCACCAATATATCTCAGCTGGTAAAACTGAGCAAAATCAGATCTCCTGCACTTTCCCAGGGCTTGGTAGTTAAGAGTCAGCATAAAAGAGAATAGTCACAACTCTGAAACAGAGGGGACTGATGGAAGACCAGATGTAATTACCCTTAACCATAGCTAAGAATTTTATACAATATCATACGGAAGACTTATCTGTGGGGTTAATCAGTACTGCACTGGGTGCAATGAGTAGAATATTAATGAGAACACCAAAGATGAATTATACTTATGTGAAGTGGAAATAAATTGAGAGGGGTATTAAACTTCTAATATTTTTAATCATTGGTATTGCAGATGAAAACATAACAGTATCTTACACTGGTTACTTAGGTGCTTGTTATTGGAATTTTACTATCAAAAATTCATATCTATGGGCATGTTTTTTACATTAATAGATGTGCACATGAATAAGTGCTTGGTAAGGGGGGAGGGATTGTCGTTCTTGTTTAATCTTGGTTCAGCACAGAAGAGTACAGCTGTATCGTATTTCTGTTCATGATGAACATTTTACTGCTGTAGAAGGGATCTGTAAATACATAGAAAAATATCTTGTAGCATGGGTGAAGATTTTTTTTTAGACCTTTTTGGTACTATTTTAATGTTGGAGTCCAGTAATTTTTTTTCAACATGTAAATTCTTTCAGTGGAGGTTAAACTGGGGACAAAAGTGGTCAGCAATGCAGCTTACTGGAGCATCAGAAGTAGTCACTATTGTTTATGGATGGTGTTAAATTAAGGGAAGAATAATCAGTTGAGTCACAGGAAATACATTTTCAGATATTCATGGTTGTGTACTTTCTTGCAGTATTTGGTAGCTCAGATCAAAAAAGGAGAATGAGGTATTTTCAGGTAGAAATCCAGCCCCCCTTTGAGGGGAAACTCTCAGGCTGTATTTGGGTTTTATTGGGTGCTGCATGTTTTGCAGGGCAATCTAACTTAAAACATAAGTCAGAAACATCTGATTTGGTGAATGCTTTGTGTGCTGCTAGTCCTCAGGCAGCATCACCAACATGTTGTTGTAAGGGCTTGGAGATTGCCTAATGCTTTATTTTCCAAATGGAACTCAAAATGAGTGATGATGAGCCTCTGGTCTAATGACCACATTTCATGGGTTCAGTGCATGTAGATAATGTTGTCCTCTGAGGGAGCACAATGAAAATTATGGCTGAGTACTTGGTAAATTTTGAAAGATTTGAAGCTGCATGTGTAGCTCTAAAAATTTTTTTAAAAGGCCTTAGCAGTGGAGAGCCTGTAATTGTGGGATGGGTAGATGCTGCAACTGTGTTATGGAACATTTAATAATGTTTGGAAGCAGAGCAGAACTAAATTTTGCTTAAATTAAATTTTTATATTTATAAGGTTTGTCTGAGACAAAGTCTACTTTATGGCTGGAAAGAAATCTGCTAAGGCTCTTTGTAGAGGGATATGGGTAGCAAGTAGGAGTACACCAAAGAATTAGCTCTGTATCTTGTGGAATAATCTGATCTGGTTCAGAAGAATATGATCATCAGAGACAGAATTTGACACATTTGTGAACGACAGGACAAAATTAGAGCCATGGACTATTGTGTATGTGGCTTATATGAAAAAATAGTTCATCAATAACCCTGTTATACAGCAACCCCAACATTCCTGTGTTTGCACCTGGTTTAGTTAGAACACCTTCTAGCAAAGCAGTTTCAGGGAAGCAAGAAAAAAACCACACAAAGCAATTTTTTTTACTGAATGGTTACTGGAGGATAAAGGTTTAGGGGCATGAAGCTGATAAGGGGGTGTGTATATGGCTACTAACACTCAAAGCTGCCATACTTTAATTTGGGGAGGGGGCATGGGTGGGGAAATAGGTGCAAGCAGAAGAGTTTGGTCCAAGCTTCAGTGGAATTACTGAATTAATTAAATGAAACAATATTCTTGAAGACTAGGTACTGTTTTGCTAATAAGTTGTCCAGAAGGAAAACAATGTACAGCTAGATCTTTGCTTAAATGGCCTCAGATTCTGTGCTTGTTGACACTTATTTCCATGTGGCTGAAGCAAGGTGTCCCTCTTCAGTTGTGCTCACTGGAGACAGCTGAGTTCATTGTCGTGTAAAGGCTGAGTGATGCAACTGCAGGGACAACTAGTCAGTCTTACCTGGCACGTGTAGCAGGGTCTCCAATGGCAAAAGTCAAACCTTTAGAACTCAGGAGCTGAGCACACTGAGAGGTAGTCAAGTTGATTCATTGGAGCCTCAGGACAGACAGGTGGGGAGCAGGGCTTCACTCTTACAGAGCAACAGGAAACTGCTGACAATGGAAGGTAAAGTACTGTGAGGATGAAGGCTGTTGGGTAAAAACTTGCAATCTAAACAGTCTTGAACAGAAGACCCTTGTTTTGTGGACATGGAGCTGAAAAATTAAGCCATGAAAATATTTCAGCTTGGAAGCTGGTGACAGAACAGTCCTTGCACATGGAGCTACAGAAATAGCACAGAAGGGTTTACAAACTGTTAGAGAAGCTGTTAGAGTAGCTCTATGTTGGTGTTATGCTGAGCTTTAAAAACAAATCTGCTTAATGCTTGTTTTGCTTCAACTGAAATTGGAGGAAAGACCTGTGGAGCAGGGTCTGCGTGACTCACAGAGCTTTCAGCTGGAAATTTAGTCACGATAAATTAATTACACAATTAAGTGGGGTGTTAACTACTGTAACTCGTGCTAGCTGGCAACAAAGGTTCAATGCTTTCAAGACAGCCAAGGATTATTATGCAAGGTGAAAGCTCTGAGTCTGGAAGAAAGCTACTAGTAAGGTCTGTCTGAAGGCTTAATCACTGGATTTAATATATAGCCACATGGTTCAAAATTATTTCAATGAACTGCCTGGTCAGTTTTGAAGAAATGTCTTCTTGTAGGACTGCAAATTAAGGCATGTCTTAATCTTTTAGTCAAATTATGAGTAGAGCAGATGAGCAAAAGTGTTCTTTTGAACTTTTTGCATTAATTACTGTGCTGAATGATAGATAAGATAATCACTGGAGGATGTAGACTCCTGCCAGTTCCAGGTTTGTGTAAATGGAAATTTAATGACAGAATTGGGTTTTAAGTAATGTGCATTAAGGTCATTAACTTCTCTTGGCACACAGAAAAATGTAATCAGACATACTCCTGCCTCCAAATTTAAGGCTGCAAGCCTAGAAACTATTTATCCCTCTATTCTGCCCCAAATGCAGAAACAAGTTTAAAGTTTATGGGCTGTTAACGTAGAAATGACTTGAAATGGAGCTGTTTGTCCAGTTAGATGATACATTTTTAAGACTGATAGGAATAGTGCCACTGAAATGCTGAATATGTAGGACTGTGGTATATCAACATTTAGATCCAGCATTTATTCCTATGGGCTTGGTTAACTGCATAAATATTGTAGTGTAATGTGACCTTGAGATGATTCCATGTGCTTCATAAGTGACATAATTCTACTCAAAAAGGTTCAGAAAACAATTACTTGTCATTTGGATTTTAAAAGTAAGTTGGTACTTACTGGACTTTGCAGACAGAGGCACGGAAGATAGAACCAAGAACAGGGAAAAAATGAGATGTGGGGCTGAGTACTGCTGAATGAGCTCTAAAGTGAAGTCTGCCAACAGGCTCTTATTTTGAGAGACTAACCAAATTATGTAGAAACTAGCATCACATGGTTCTATTGTAAACGCATATGTTAAACTTCAGCAATCCTCAGAAATCAGTTTAGTCTGAAACTGTTTCTACCTCTTCCAAATAACTCTGCCTGATTTCCATTGATTTTTTTTCCAACAGAAGAGTGGAATATAAACTAGATATGTGTTTTTGTTATTTTGATGGACTTGGAGGGGTTTTTTTCCTTCTAATACCCACTGCTTTGTCCTTGAAATTGGATCTTCATAGCTGAGTAAAATGAAATCTAAAAATAATACCTAATTTGGTATGGACTGCTACTATGTTCTAAGTACAGATATGGCTACAAGAGTTCAGTGAGTCCTAAGTTTACCTACTTGATTGCACTACGGTTAGTATTGGGTTAAATTCCTTTTCCCAGGCATGGTTTCTTTGTTTTCAGCATTAAAACCTTTCTTGCATATTATACTTGGACAGGGAATCATAGTAATGTGTTTTTTGTCTCTTCCTTCCCTCTGGGCTTGCTGCATAGAACAGTCCAGATTGGGGTGAATTGTACCCTGGAGTTTGTCCATCAAGAGTTAAGAGTTCTCTGGGAGCTTCAGGATAGGAGTAGGCATAAACAATCTGTCTTTCTGCCCTGCAAGGAAGGGGGAGGGAAACTTTCTGGCATCCAGGTTTTCTTTCTGCAGCAGACTTGGCACATCATTTATTTGCCCTCAGTTGGTGTTTGAAAGGTTTCCTTTGCAGAATGGGTCTGGAAGCTTTTCTTCCCTTCAAAGCTTAGACTTTGTAAATGCTAATGATTCTTATGTGAGAGAAGGGGTTGCTATGTCCTGCTCCTTCTCCTTCCCAGTGTGCCAGTGAGAAATTAAGCCACTTGGTGTTCTTAGAGTTTCCTTCCTGAAGATTTGCTTGATAAGGATTTTCCAATCTTAACTCATTTGATTAGCTGCAAGAAGTTCAGCTCCTCATTATTTTCCTTTCCTGGAGCAGTCACAAAGCAGTACAAGCTGTGTGTTGTGGGAAAAGTACACTTTTTCTTTAAAGAAAGCCCTACACAACAAAGCTACCTTGTAATGTGATTAGAGAAACTCATTCTTAGTTAATTTATTGCTTCACAAAAGATTTCTGCATGGTCAAGATGAGTATTATTAATTTAATTTTTGAAAGTGTGCACAAGAACAAAAGGTCTACCGAGATACTGGAAATTCAGGAAAAAATAGCTTTTGGAATTAAATGCATCTGAATAATAATCTATTGGAATGTATTTTTGGCATGGTTTATTGTGTAGCTGTAGTTGATAGCTCACATTTTTAGAGTTCAGACTTTACTTTTGCTAAATGAATAATTTCATTTTATTCTTTTTATTTTGCATCAGATTTACAGAGTTAGATGCTTTAAGACTATTGGATAGGATAAAATAGATCCAGAAGCCTTATGTTGTCAAAAAACCACAGTTGAAACTAGAAATTATTGCAAATGCTTTGAAGCTGATGCTTTGTTCTTTGTTCTTAATGATGTAAGAAACAGTGCCATGCAAGGTATGGATGAGCATTAAAAGTAATGGATGAGAAGTAATAAAATGTCCAAATATAATTAAACAAATATGTGTTTTTAAGTGGCCTTTGATCAGTCCCACATGACCTGGGTGCCAGGTAAGCATCTGACACAGTGAGAACTTCAAAGCACTTCCAAAGAGATGCTCTGGCTGAAGGGTGGGCATGAGGAGGCTCTGTTGGGCGAGTTTGGAGAAGGTGACTTCAAACCCTCTGAGTGTATTTAATCTTGTGGTTTTTAACATAAACCAAATTGATGGTGAAGAAAGTATGTAGGTCGGCATTACAGTAATTTCACGAATACAAGCCGCACCAATTTGACCAAAATTTTGGTGGAAACCCGGAAGTGCGGCCAATATTCCGGGGCGGCTAATCTATTAACAAAATTCTAAAAGCTGCCAACACGGAAGTGAGAGCCCGCGGCAGCCCCAAGCCAAGCTGGAGCCCGGCCGGCCCCGGCAGAGGTGGGAAAGCCTGGCAGAGGCGGGGCCAGCAGTGCGGGGGGCGGGCGGCAGAGCCTGAGCCAGCAGGGCGGGGCAGGGGGGGCGGCAGAGCCTGAGCCAGCAGGGCGGGGCAGGGGGGCGGCAGAGCCCGGGCCAGCAGGGCGGGGGAGCCCGGGAGAACTGGGGCTAGCAGTGCAGGGGAGCATGGCAGAAGCAGGAAGGTTGGCGGGTGGGGCTGCTTGGCAGCGGGGGAAGCCCAGCAGAATCGGGGCCAGCAGCGTGGGGGAGCCCGGCGGTGCGGGGGCCTGCAGTGCCGGCCAGGGCGAGGAAACGCGGCGGCGGTGCAGACGGGAGGGGGCGGCCGGCGAGCCTGGCGGCGGCGGCAGCCCTACCGGCCGGGCGAGCGAATGCGGCAGCGGGGCGGTGCTGACGGGAGAGGGGGGCCAGCGAGCCTGGCGGCGGCGGCAGCACCCCCCGGCCAGCCCCGCTGAGCCGTGGCGCTGAGCTGGGCCACCTGGCCCCGTCGGCAACCATGAGCGGGCCGAGCCTGCCTGGCCCCGCCCCGAGCCAGTAAAGCCCGCTATGCCGCGATCCTGTTACTAATTGGCCAATTTGTGAAAACTGCGCACGGATTCTCGCGACGAACGAAAGTGCGGCTAATATTCGGGGTGCGGCTTATCTATTGACAAAGACAGCAACATTGTCGAGGCACCGGAAGTGCGGCTTATAATCCGTGCGGCTTGTATTCGTGAAACTACTGTAATTCCAGGTCAACCCTCTGGAATCACTATTTTAGTTCTTCAGGTTAAGAAGTGGCAATGGGTGCCAACATTTAACATCTTGGAAAGTGAAGCAACACTTGAAGCCATGCTTCTTCCTCCTTCCTGAAAGGGGTTGAGAGAATAAAACAAGGTTTCCCATAAAGAATCTGTAGTAAATGCAGAGATAGAGATTTAGTGGAACTTAATGGGATCTAAACTTGGCTCAGGTTAATTTCATGTTTCCTCAATTTATGATTTATTAGCTAATGGCATGGAGTGTATTAGGATTTTGTGTTACTCAATTGGTATCTCCATTGTACAGTTGGTAAAATGCAAAATGATCATGCAGAGCCCTTTATTTTCAATTCTGTACTTAGAGACAACATTCAAAATGTAGTAATTTTTTTCTGTGAAATGAGAGGGTGTTTTTATGATCCAGTGCAAACATCTAGTATAATAATTTCAATTTTACCTTCATGTTCATGTGCTTCTTTAAAAAAGCTTTGATTGATATTTTGGACTACCAGTCCTGCTAGTAGAGTTGTTTGCTAGCATATTTAAGAGAATTATGTTAAGAGCTGAGAGAAATTCATGCCACACTTAGACAAGATGTGTTAGCATAAGTGATGTGGAATTTGCTAGTAATAAATAGCTTGAATAAAGCCAGTTATTTACAGTGCATTTCTAAACTTGTTTCACACTATTTGGTCTTTGGGGAAGTGGAATATTCAGTCAATTAAGCCTTACCAGAAGTAGATGACATAAATTTGAAACAGACCAAGCACCAATTTCTTTGGTCAAGTTTATTATATGTATTGAAAATATAGTTTCTGTAACAGTGGAGTAAATCAGTCAACACTTGCAGTTCCTTCATGCCTGAAAACTGGAAAGCAGAGCTCTTATGCTAGGGAGCATTTTTTTTCTTTTTAATACTGAAATGTTACTGAATCTCTGGAACTAAGTTTTGTAAAAGTAGAAGCAGCAATGTGTGAACCCTTGAAGCAAGTATAAATGTTAGACCTGGAATGTGGGGCTGTTGATTCTGGGTCCTGAGAGGTTTAATCCATCCTTACTTCTTTATCTCCATGCATATCTAAAGAATCGGTATATGTTAGAAAATCCCACTTTTGTAGGGGGGAGTGGATTGGGGTGTTTATTGTGGTTGTTTTTATTTTTTAATTCTGTGGTGGTAAAGGGAAAAACAGGGGTATGCAGTTTTCTGCCTTATTTTTTTCTGCTTCTCCTGCTTTTTTGTGGATAATCTGATCCAGAAAATAATCTGTTTAAACACTTGATGTCATTTTCTCAATTTTCTAGTTTTATCCCATGCTATCTTCCCAGATTATGATACTTATAAAAGCAGGAAAACTGTGTTTAATCTGTGGAACAGGGAACAGAGCCTGATAAGTCTAATTATTGACTGAGATTAGTGTTTGATTGCTTAATGTGCTTTATTTATTTTTAATTCAGAAGGTGTTGGAACATTCTTGTGATATCAGTGAAAATGAGTTCTTCTGTATTGTAATATTTGTGATATCTAGAACTTCTCCAAGGTACTTATTTTAGGAGACTTCCAATTCGTTTTCTTTTACCAAAATCAAGGGAACAGTTTTTAAACATGAAATTCAAACCCTTTCAGCATTGGCTTTTTTTATCTTTCCATCAATGTTCATAACTAGGTGTGACTATTGGGTAACTTCTGGAGGGAAAGACCCAGTACAGTCTGAATGGAGGTGTGGATTGCCTTGTTCTTTCAAGGTGTGTTTTAGGAATCTCCTAGACTGATTTAAAAGAAATGCCAGTCTTGTGGCAGGGATTGCTTTGGAGAAAGACTTGGCTCTTGTATCAGTTCCAACAGGTAGCTAAGCTTCTCTGATCCTGTTCCCTGCCTGCACAGACATGATAATTCTTCCTTTCCTCCCTGTCTACAGTCAGCTCGTTGAAGAAAAGTAAAGGAGAGCATTATGTGAAAGGAATAGTGTGGAAGATGAGTTTGTAGTACAGATGCTAGACAAATCTAGCTTGCAGTGTACTAGTACATAGTAATAAGTTGTAATCATGATGTGCAAAAGAGGAAGCCTTGCAACATTAAAGAAATGCAATATTATTCATTCCCTTAATCCCAAACTCTTTTTATGGCTGTGTTCTGGAGGCTTACCTTATAACAATCATATTTTGCAACAGGTTGATTATTTAAATACTAGGTAGAAAATGATTATTTAAGACTTAAGGATCTACAGTAAAGTATTTTAGATTGCTGAAAAATTAGTCAAATCTTCAGTTGTGGTCTATAGTTTCTTAAATAACTTGTTCAAATCTCACTGAGATGAACAAGAAGTACAAATGAAGCACTCTTGGAAAAAAACAGGATTTTAAAGGAATATACTGAGTGCAAAGTGCATCCTAACTTGAAACCTGGAGGCTAGAGATTCTGAAATTGCTTTTCAGTGTAAATAACTCTTGTAAATGAAACTATAACTTCTATTAGGGTTGATGCAATGACCATCCTGCTGAAAATAAGATTACAATTATAGTATATCTAAGAGGCACACTTTACATTGTGTATGGGGAAAGCTTTAATTTTGAAGAGCTGTCTTTGGGCATCAGATGCTGGCCCACATTTATGGCAGGTAAGGCTTGCTGTAGTTGAGGTCAGTTGGCTGTTGGGGATGGAGGGGTTGTTTGAGTCAGGCATAAAGGGCAGGTGGGGCTAAAAAAAGTGATCAGTTTTCAGAAGAGAAGCAGAAAGGTCACCTGTTTTTCATGTCTTTCCTCTCCACCCTTGCATTGTTCAAGAGCTGGAATAACTGCCTCAACTCAAACAGCAAAGCACCAAACCCTGAAATAAACTCCTTGTGATAAGTGATGATTAATTATTTGTGTTTAAATATGCCCTGTAAAACACATTGCATGATTTCCTAGAAACTGTAGGGTTTTAATGGTAGCTGCACGTGCAGTATCTATTTCTTTAGCAGTAAGAGACATCATGGAAATAAACCTGCTTCTGCTGCTGGACAGAGCAGAGAGCCTGCTTGCTTGTTCCTTGGATGATCTTAGTTCTAGAGAGACTTGAACCCTGCTGGGAGGTTGTGTTATAGTCTCTGATTTAATGGCTTGATCCATACAAAAACTTTTTGATGCTTCATGATTCAGTGTGCCGCATTACATATTCAGTCTTCAGGTTCTGTGGTTGTATCAAAATTTTAACCTGGTATTTTTTTTGTTTGTGGAGATTTTGTTGGTTTTTGTTAGACAGAAGTGCTTAAGCTCAGAAACTGGTGTTTTATATAAGAAATGCACTGTTGTTAGAGGTTCCATAGTGTTCTTTCAAAAGTTAAGCTATAAATATGCCTTGATTTTCTAGATTGGTCCTGATTACAAGTTTCCAGACACTGTTCATTTTGAGCTTGTTGCTTCCTAAGTTATCAAAATAACTGACTTTGAATACATTATGTTTATAAAGAGTTCTGTGAAGCAATTTGTTTAACTGTAGATTCTTTGCAATCAGGTTTGACTTACATTTCCTTACTGGAATGAGACGGACAATGAATTTTCCACCCAGTTTCCTGTGTAGTTGGCATCATGCTGTTCAAGAAGAAAATGCTTATCACTTAATCAGAGTGGTTTCATAAACTTAGTGGTTTTGTGATATTGCAAAAATTGTCTAAAGTGGTATTGTAATTTCCCCTTCAGATACGTTCTTTCCAGATTCAATAATTAAAATGTAAACTATGTGCTTTTATTGAACAGAAACCTGCCTTCTCTAATGACAATGTTTGTGTTATGGAATCACACCCTTAACAAAAGACCATCTCAGTCTGTCTGGAGATCAGAAGTAACCTTGTAATGAAGAAATGTCAGAAGTTGCAATTAAGTCATTAAGCCTGTGCTGTATGGCAAGTCACCAGAGTGAGTAGTGTCCCCTATCTTAATGAAATACTAAATCAGTAGCTGAACTTCTGACCCATCTTTGCAATTAAGTATACTAAAAATGTTTTACACCAGACTTCTAATGTAGACATGATGCTTGTTTTTTTTACAATAGACACAATGTGGGGGGGTTATTTCCTTTTTTTGTTTCTTCAGAAACATAATTTGTGATACAGGTCAGATCCTCTGAGTGACAATGGAGTGACCAGCATTCTAAAAACCTCTTGATGTTTTAGGTGAAAAATTGAAACATGTTCTGTGTCCTGACCAACAACCTGTTTCCAGGTCCCTCCACATTAGCAAGTCCAAACTAACTGTGAGAGACAAGAAATTTCTGAACTCTAAGTTTAGATGCAAGTTTGTGGAAATCTTGGGGATCCTTCCCAGCTCAGGATATTAACAAAACAAGATAAACCCCTCCCCAAATATTATAGTTTTATCACTTTTCCAGAATAAGATTTCAAGTTATAATGTGCTCATGGGTAGTTTAGGCTCAAAATGCTGTTAGAGCAGTCTTTCAGTTTTTTTTTATTTTGTGTTTAACCACTTCAAAATTGGTTTCAAGAGAGCCCTTTGGAAATGAAATTACTTTCTTGCTTCATATGATGTATCCTGCTGTGGTGTTGATAGTTGCGGTCAAGCACCATGATTTTGAATATCATGGATCATTGAAACGTAACTTTTTCCTCATTGAATTATAATAAACATATTATATTGATGATATCCCACTTCTCATGTTCTGATAATTATTCATGAGAAATGACTAGTAAAGGCTGCCTTGTTTGTCACAAGTAATCCACTGTTTGTCATGCAACAGCTCTGCTTTTATCAACTGAATGCCAGTCTTCCTAGAGGACTTGCTAGAATAATCATAAATTGAGGGAAAAGTGTCAAAACTCATTTTTGACTGTTTGGTTTTGTTTATTTAGTGTTAATGTGATATTGCTGCATTTCAGTTGATCTTGTTCCATGTCCATCTTGGATACTGGAGGCGAACTTAGGAAAAGCACTCTCATTAAATTTTCTTTGATGTGCAATTTTCAGTATTTATAAGGAGGAGTAGGAAATCTAAACAGTCAGTGTTTCCAGTTGAGACATGCTTTAAGGATACCAGTTTGTATTCACAAAGGAAATTTTTTGTGTGCATCACAGAGTAAGTTTATTTTAGTCTGCCCTTGACAAATTAATGTTTGTTTTAAAGGAAAGTTTCTTGCAGGAAGTTAGTGGCTCTACAAATAATGCGTCTGGAAAAAAATGAAACCTCTCTAGACTTGAGGCCCTATTGGATTATAGCTGACTCAAAGAGGGGAAAAATTGTCTAGGAAACATAACCTTTGCTTGGCATTGAAAGAGGCAAAATAATCATCTAGCATTATGTGTAACTCAAAAGCTCTTCAGTAGTTTCATGTCACATTTAAAACATTGCCTGATGGTAGGAATTTCAAAAACTACATGAATCATTTCTGGAAAAAATTAAGGCAGTATTTTTAAGCCCTGAATTTTAGTTCATTATTTAATATCAAGTTTTGGATTAAATGAAACTTCTAACTTAATCACATTGCAATCTAGTGATCAGAAAAGGATCCTTAGTTGTGCTTAATTCAGGACTTCCCATGAAGTATGCAGAGCTTAAAATTTAAAAGCTTGAGAAAACACTTCCTTTCCAGTAAGTCTTTGGTTTTAGGGGCTTATTTTTCCTCCTAAAACTTTGATATATATATTCCATGTATATCATGTAACACCTTGTGTAGGTTATATATGCTTAGTTTACTTTAAGAATTATACAAATAATGCAGTGGAGATAAAAACTGTGTACCTGGTTTCCAGTACTTTAATCTGTATTAGAGTTTAATGATTTTCCAAAATGTAGTTATTGACTACACTGTTTCCGTGTATAGTGATGGTAAAACATGGTGATTTCATATTTTTATCCTGATGTGGGTAGGATATGTATTAAATCTGCAGATGTTCAGTAGAAACCTTTTTGAAAGGAACTAATCAAATATTATGGATTTGTCTGAATCTGATGAGGTTTTTGTAGCTTTTGGTTCATTTGGGGGTTTTTTGGTGTTTGTCATGTCCCTTTTCTTTAAAAATATCTCATTTGGACAACAGTGAGTTTTTCAAGTTATGTGCTCAAATACTTTTATGCAAGTCTGTGCCTTTGGGGCAATGAGCAAGGCATGACTAATTTCTCGCAATTTGGTCTCTGGACCATGTCCTGGAGGGCCAAAATAGTCAGATGAACATGTTGATTTTAATCAGTCTCTCCACTGCCTGATGTTTCAATTACAGCAAGTCTTAGCTTAGTGCTCTGACTCCTGTCAGACTTCATCTGTATTATTTCTGTAAGCTTGCCAACAAGTTCCAGTTCTGCTCGCTCTTAGGAACTTTAACCCACAAATGCACGGCCCCAAACCTATGCAAGCCTTGCTGCAAAGCCACTGCAGAACTAATTCCAGCTGACTCCTTGTTCATTGCTGTTCAGTGTGATTGGGCATAAATGGCCTCTGTGGGCATCACTGGAGCCTGTACATGTGGGGACACTGAAATTGGGTGACTGCTGTCACTTTGCATGTGTCACATATTGTACTACTTCCTTGAATCAAATTCAGTGTCTGTGGAGCAGAAGTATGGAACTACCTTAATTTGTAGGGTTTTTAAAATTTCTATCTATTTAGACTAATTATACTGAATTTTAAAATGTTACTAATAGACAATTAGAAATGCCATCATGGACAGTTTCCTGGAATTTGCTGGATTGAAATTCCTTGTGTATTGTCAGACTTTGTCTGAAATGGGTATTGTCAAGGGGAAGGATTACACACTGGTTCAAACTCCGAAGTGATTTTCAGATGACTTACCCAGAAGCTCTGGGTTTTTCAGCTCCATGTAGGAGGTCTGTGTGCAAAGAAAAGGAAAAAAACATGATTTATAAAGTTTGATGTGGTTCTGAAGCATCGGTTCAGAGCTTGGTGCCATATACATCCATATCCATCCCCAAATGTGCCCTCTGAAATAACACTAGCATGATGGGTGGGGTTGTCTGACATGCAGGTTTAAAGAAACAACTTTTTAAAGTGCTGGGTTAACACTGATGTATGAAAGCTGTCAAAGCTATGTGAGAAACCAAGGTAAAATAGCATCATAGAAATACCAATGGTGCAGCAAACAGATCACGCCTCTTGGCTGAGTGACCTCAGTCAGATATTGTTCATTATTTACTGATAACTCCAGTTGCTATTATGTCTGAAGGAACAGTTTGAAAAGTGTATCTCTTAGGTGGGAATAGTGGCAGAATTTCTAGAAGAAAGATAAAACCTCTTAAGTAATTGAGTTGGTTAGACTTTTCCCTATCTACTATGTGCTAGTAATCTACAGCTCATGGCTTAGCATTTTTTTTGTTCCAGCTTAAAGTATTCTAAATCACTGTGCACTGTTAGTTTTCCTCTTACATATTTATTTCTATACATATAGATCATCACAGATGATTTGATTTTTTTATCTTGTCTGTGTATTAACAGGGTAATTTTCAGTTGCCCTTACTTTAATTTAGTTTGCCTTGTTTGGCTCTGTTCCTTCAGAAATGCATTGCCTGATACTGCATTCAAATGTGAGAATGATGAATTATTTTGATGCCAGGTAACTTGTGTGCTATGATCAGTGATCTCTTTGGGTAGTCAGGATACAGGGTGACATAACCAAGTGAAGGATGACATGGCAGTAGTGTGAGGATAGAGGATCCCCGTGTTGTGATAGCACTTGGCACTGATAACCAGATGGAAATATTGTGACTGTTTGTCACTTCTGCAGATTATGTTGTGGTGGCTAATTTCATTTGTAACTTTATCAGATAGTTTAAGTATCTGCTTAAACAAATTTTGCAGCTCCAACTTCATTGAAAGTCCTCCTGCACACCTCTTTGTGACACTTAACATCTCCAGATAATTCCTTCACCCTTGTTGTGATGGAGGCAGCAGTCTTACAGAAAGAAATACTAAAGTTAAAGTTTTGAGAGTGTGTGGTGCACCTCCCTCTCCAACTCTAATGTTCTTAGCTGTCCCTTTGTTTTTTTGTTTTTCTCTCACTTTCTCCCAATATTTTGACCTCCTTTCTGAAGACAGCAATGGCAGCTTTATCATTCTCAGAGGAGAAAGTGAACTAATGAGTCATTAAAAGAAAAATGTGCTTTTTGCCAGACTTCAGGTGCAATTGTCTCCCACAGACGGCTCTCAAAGTAAATTGTTCTTAATGCTGGCAGACAGATGGCTTTCTGATTCATCCAAAAGTCATCTTATATCTGGAATTGTTTTTTTTCCTTCCTAGATTTTTAGTCTCTCATCCTCTGCCAGTGAAAACATTTGGGATAATGATTATTGTGATAATGTCATACAGATCTAAGTTGGTCTGTGCTCTCGTTTTGCCTTTCAGGATAGAGAAGGAGTCAAATAGATGAGTTTGCTTTTGTGTTGTTTTGTATATCAGCTATACTTTTTACTTCATTGTAGCATCAAATTGTGTCATGTCCATGTGATGTTGTGCCATCTGCCAGTTCAGGTAATTGATACAGGTCTGTCAAGGAGCATTCTCTTCAAATACATTAAATGCTACTCTGACAGAATAAAGTTTTCTTGGCTTTGGAAAATGTACTAAACAGTCTTCAAGTTGGAATTCACCATGTGAACTAGTATTTTTATGAAGCAGAGTATTTAGAAAATGCATTTTCTACCATATACCATACTGCTGTTCCCATGTGTAAATTTATTTCTGCTAGAGGAAGCATTTCCTCTTTCAGATTCCCCCTCCCTCCCCTGCCCACAAAAACCTGTGAAAGACTGCATAGAGAGGTTTTGAAGACATTCATCTCTTGAATAAAGCTTGGCTTGGTCAAAGCTTCACCATAAGTTGAAGTCTTGTAAAAGATAGATGAGGGGAGAATGTGCTGAGTACCAAGTGTTCTTGTACAAGAGCTGTTCAGGGTAGTAGGAGGTGGGTGAGCAGTTATTAAGTTCTGTTTTGATGTCCTCATTGCTATGGTAGAATGACACTTGTCTCTCCAACACTTTCATAATTTTGAACAGAATCAGTGGATGCATGCTGAAGTTTATCATAAATCTAGTATTTCAAAAATCAAAAGAAATGTGATAAAATGTGGGCCAAGTTTTTAGCATGACAATTAAACCTGTTACACCTCAATTCAGAAAAAACCCACAAAACAGGGTGGCTTAGCCTTTTTGTCTCTGCACTTTCCACCTGCAACAGATTATTTCCAGTCTTGCCTGAAGCACTTTGAGATTGCTTTATTTGTTAAAAACTGGCAATGTGCTAAAGCAGTCCTTCCTGTTAAGTGTGCCATTAATTACTAACTTACATTAATTAAAGTAAATGCAATCATGAGGGCAAGCTGGCAGTGTAAAGTTAATGACCCAAGACATTATTACTTAGCACAACTTCCAAGTTCATTCAAGCAATTTCAAACTGTAGGAATTAGGTTGAACTATTTGGTCATAAAATTCTAGATGCCGTGATTTTAACCTTTGTGCAAGACACCTGATGGATTTCATGTTAGCTTGGAAAAATTAAGGGTGAAGATAATAGCCCAATACTGGTTTTTTTTTGCAAAAACTTGAAGTTGAAAGAGTGTACATGCTCAGACTTCGCATGCACATGCCAAGTTTGTGTGCTGACCAAGGCAAAAGCCCAAAATGTCCTGAAGAACCCCTTGTGTTAAGTGCTGCATCACCTTTAGGAAGCCACTGTCCTCACCTGAGATGTCAGCTGCAAATTCCATCCAAGGCAAAGGGTGTGAGCTAATACCAAAAAGAGGGGAGAGAAGTAATAAAGCTGCATTTGCACATCATGTAGGCTTGAATTAAAGCTTATTTGATGTGTTCTAAGCCTTGTTTTACTTCAGGCTTTGGAACTCCACTCAGTTTTACCAGTCTGAGTTCCAATTTGACATCTGAATTCACATTTTCTAGGCTGTTTGACAATTTCTTGCAGATGACTTTAGATTAGTAGAATGCTACTCTTTGAAATAGTGGAGTTATGCAATGGAGACTGGAAAATCTGATTCATTTATGGTCATGTTGTGAGATTCAAATGGTTATTTGCTGCTATCCTATCCAGATGGGGTTGTTTTTTTTTTTTTTTGCTATTGCTAAGGATTTTGGTCTTAAACAATTTTTAATGTGTTTCCATTGATGATAAAGGTGTGATTGTAAGCAGACTTAATAAGGGATCTGTTTAACACCCTTGTCTGAAGCTTGTTTGTTTTTGGCACTAGGGCTCTTAAATTTGGAATTATCATAAACAAGACAATACTGACTGAAGTCATAGCAGTGAGAAATTATAACTAAGTATTTATTTATAAAGTTATGCAAACAAAATCCAGTTGGTGTGACTAGAGCAGACTGGATAAATTAGGCTGTCAGTGTGGTGTTTCTCTAACCATGGGTGAATGCAGTCAGTCTCCTGAGCTGGTGAATGAGGTCCTGATCATTTTGTCTCTGCTCACTCTCCTCAGCGGAAAGCACTGAACTTGCTCTTTGTTAGTAAAAAAATCTTGAAAAAAACCTATGCTTTCACCTTTTGTATTTAATGTTTGAATGACATCATTGAGAGAGATCAAAAGGCTTATGCTGACAGAGGTGTGTAAGGATTAACTTTCATTTCTCTAATAGTTTACAAGTTCTTTTATTTAAGAGAAAGAAACTGTGAGCATTTATTTGCAAAGGGAGGAATGGGGAATTGAATGAATAGATTGCAAGAATTTCTATACTTATGCTAACATACAACATTATAGTACTTTCTGTAGTCTAAATCTCAACTCTAAACTCATAATCTGAGTCTAATTTTCTTTGTCCTTAATAAATTAAGGTTTAAAAGAACCAGCATCATGACTATTCTATGAAAAGGAAATGAACAGAATGATGTTTTAATGAGAAGCCATTGCTGTCCCAGCCCCAGCAAGTGTTAGACAATACACCCTTTCCTGCAAGAGCAGCACACAAACACAATCTCCCCACTGTTGTGGGAAGAAGACAGCACCTGTGGTGGGAATTCTGAAGAATTACTATGGAGCCTTCTGTGGTAGTTGGTACTGGAAAACAGTTTTGGAGGGGGACGAAATTGCCCTTGCCTACAAAATTAGGCCATGATCTCTTTCATGATTATTCTGGCTATGTTTACAGTGCTGCCACAAGATTTGCCTGGGCTTTTAAAGTGTCTTTAGGTTGTAATTCTTTTTCAAGGCTACTTTCCTTCAAGGATCTATTACTTTCAAGCTGTCTCTATCTTGGCTTAAACATTTTTTTTAAGGTTCAAATATCTATCAGAGAGCAGAATAACTCAATGTGACACATTTGCCCAAAGCACTCAGCAAGAAATCCTGTGAATGATTATACATGTCTTGCAACTTCTTCAGGAAGCAATGAGGGAAGTGAATCCTTGCTGGGGACACATTGCTCAGACTTCCTGCCAGCAAATGAAAAATCTGGCATGTGCAGCACATAAAGCAGTACTGAAGTGACAGCTGTCTGAAGGGCTGCAGTGTGGTCAATAGCAGCACCATTAGAGATGCTGGAGGGAGAAGGCAACAAGAATGCCAAAATATGCTTATTTACAGCAAGAGTGGGCAGAGGAGGGAGGGAAGTGAGGAGAAATGAGGCTGTGTTGTCAGAGCATGAGCTAGAGAAAGCTTTGGTGGTCCTTGGCTTGTATTTCTATGCAACTGCTCCTCTGCAGTGAAACATTTGTGTAGTTCATGGGTCTAAATATAGACATGTTTGTGGTGAGATTTGATTTCACAGGACACTGCAGATGTCTAAACAAAGCATCTGGGAGGCTGAAGCCATTCTCAAGGATTTTGTTCTTTTTACTCGGAAATGCACAAAGCAAGGAATGTAAGAAACCAGAACTTTGTTCTGACAAATGTGCCAATAAAGAAAGGATTTTCACTGCTGCTTTGTGGATCAAAAGGCGTTTCCTTAAAGTTCAGAAATTTCTGTCATGCTTTGGGAAGGATGAATGCCAGGGAGTGTTCTTACATTTCTATGTTCCCTGCTCTTTTTCCCAGAAAACAGAATAATGTAACCAATACAGTCTTGCTATCTGAGTTTAAAAAAAAAAAAAACAAAACAAAAACCCAGCCCCACAAAATATTAAGTAGCTCAAATGTAATGATGTATTATTGTAACAATCCCATTTAATTTTGGTATTTTTGGTATTTTTTACAGATATGAGATGTATTTTTTTTTAGCATATATAATAATGGGCCTCTTTTTGGGTGTAGTTAAGTGTCGCCTCAGAAACCATGCTGATAATCTGGTACAATGAGTGTTGAAGTCTGTGCCTGTTGTGTGTAGTTCTGTGCTGAAACCTCACTGGCTAATACTAAACAGCATGTCAGAAAATGAATAGAACTTTACAAGTACCACCTCTATTTACTGTGGCTTTGTGCTTATTTGAGTGCAGTGGTAACTGTGGTGCAACTGTGTTTGTGGCAAAAATTGCTTCAATGAGAAACAGAAATCTGCTGGGTCTGTTTCTGCTTCATATGTTCCAACCATAGCTTCATAGCTGCACACTCCACATGGCTGAAGACTTGCTGTGATAATCTAAATGCAGCCTGCAGGAGTCAGGGAGTTGTAGGTTTGGCGTTTGTTTTATTTCTGAATCTCGTCATTTATTTCTTTTACTTGCTAATGTGTGTGTCCCTTATCCAGAAAGGAGGGTATCAAACACTTGGCTTTTTATTGAAGTTATCTGAGAGGTGTCTCCTTTTATTTCTGTTTATACTTTTCTAGTCACAGATTCCAGAGTTAGGTTTTCTGAAAGCTGTGTGCAGTTTGGTTCAAGCAGTGTGATTAACTGAAATTTCTGGGGGTATAAAACCATTATGTGCACAAATTGGTATAAGTTCTTAGTAATTCACTTAGTTTGTGCATAAATATTTTATATTTAACATTTTAACAACTATTTTCTTATGACCATATTATTCATGACTTAGACACTAATGGAACAGTAGGAAGACATGCTGCAAGTTAAGACTGCATATAAAATGTGGGATTTGTCATGTGTATTTGTTAAAGAAAATGCTGTGCTGCACTTTTTTTGCTTCTCTCTACGAACTAATATGCATTTAAATATGTTGGGGTCTTTTATGTGTGAAGAGAGCACCAAAATCCCCATGCAAAACAGAATTTTAGTGTGTTCTTCAAGTTTTAATAGAGGTGCCAGAGCTCTAAAGATAATTAACCAAGTACCTGGGAGTTAAAGACTTCTTTGGTTTTAATATGAAAAGGTATATAATTCACATAATTCACTATTATTAAAGGAGGCAAACACCACTGACTGGAGTTTGGAATGATGTCTCTTCTAAATTGCTGAGATATTCCTTAGCCAAGTAAAAGAATAAATTAAATTAGTTTTTCATCTGCTAATTTGTTTAATTGACAAATAGGGAAATTGATTATTGTTCCAATTAATGTTGGCCTTTAAGATGATAACTAGGATAACATCGCATAGCAGACCTAGATCTATATGATAACACTCTTAACCCTTGGTCCTACTTTTCAGTTTTGTGCTGAACTTATCACTTGCTATGTTTCTTGATGCTTTGAGCAGGGGAGCATTCTTTTCCAAGCAACTGAGCAAGTTTCTGCTCTGTCACAAAGTTTCTGCCAGTAAATTAGGAGGCAGTCACTGGGACATGTGTTCAAGTAATGCTTAAGATAGTTTTGTTAATAATGAAGCTGTGTAAACTCTACCTGAAGATGTCAAATTTTGGGTATTATTTTTGTAGTAATAGAAGGAAAGATATCCAAGACTAGCCCTATTTAATCAGAGCTTTCAAGGCTATGTGTGAGTAAATTGTTTCTTGATTTTTCTGGAGTTTTTTCAAGAACCTTTCTGGGGAATTTGCTATAACTCCACCAGCAGGTTGCACCCTGTCTTTTTGAAGACTGCAGGTGGATTTAAAGTGACAGTTCTTGTCTTCTCATCTTAAAATATATTTGAAGATGAAGGAGTTGACTTGCAATATCCTTGTCAGAAATTTAGAAGCATGTCTAGTATAAAATGGATTATGATATTGCATTAATATTTATAAGTGGTTTTAGAAGTTTAAAACTTCAGCCATGTAGGAGGGTTTTCTACAACATGGTATGTCATGTTTAAATGTTTTTTTTATCAAGAAACCTGTTATTTTCTTTCTGTCTTCACTGTTTCAGATGCTTTAACAGATTATAATAGGGCTAATAGTTTTACAGGTTTTGATAGGAGCTTAATAATCAGTTTTTAATATGCAATCTCTTCTTTTAATTGGCTCAGCATACAGAGAAGTTTAAGCTCTGCTTTGTGTTGCACTGCCCTGGAAAATAGGTGGAACTCTTTGGGTGGGTGATGTAGGTTTTTTGCTCCTTTTCAAGAAAGTTGGCTGGAGAATCCAAGTTAGCTCTTTGGGAAATCTTCTTGAATGACTTTATTCTTGTAAGCCATGCAGTATTTCCAGCTTAAGGATAGTGGAAGATCTGCTGAATTATGCTGTCCTTGCTCCATATAACCCTATATTATGATTTCTAAGGGAATGCTAAGGTAATTTATGAAGGACTTAGGAACTGAGCTGAATCGCTCTTTGTGTGCTTTTATTGAATAGCCTATAGCATTCTTTTTGCTGCAAATCTACAGAATAATTTCCAGTGCTTTTTAGACTGTTCAGATCTTCCTGTTTTCTGTTCCTTGGGCATTTAATGTCCTCTAATTGACTCTTAAAAAATCACAACTTCTTCCCCGTTTTGTAACACTTTTATCTGTAACTATTTTGCTTATCTAAGTATTCATCATTTTCAGAGGACAGAGGTCCTGAATTGCTTCTCATGGAATGGCTCAGAGTTTGTAATTAAATTCTTAATTCACTTGAGGATAATTTTAAGACAAGATGAGTTGCTGTGTCTTCAGGTCGAGTGTGCACTCCAAACTCTATGTAACTTCACTTTATTTCATTACTGCAGCTATACAGTACAGATGTCTCTGCAGGAACAGAAAACCCTCTCTGGGAGGAGTTGATATGGATTTAGTCTGACCCATCCTGTCTTTTCTTTCTGAAGTACTGCTTGAAGGTCACTGTGAGGTAGTCAATAATTAATAGCAGCAGTGTGCTGGGCAACTAGACCTGATTTACTCTCGCTGTTCCTTCTATCTCAGTATTCCCAATTCCCAGGATATGCTCCCATGTGGATCTTGGAGAGGAAGGAGGGGAGGAAAGGAGCTATTCCCTGAGTACTTTTTTACTGGTTTTATTTTTGAGAACTTCCAGAATCTGCAATTCACTAGCAACCTTGTATTGAAATTATGCTTCTTGAGAGACCAGAGAAGAAGAGATCAAAGCTTCCACCTCAGGTTTTGGACAACTGTTTTCTCTTATTATGTCTCCAAAAATTCTTGTCAATCATGTACAGCAATCTGAAGATGAACTTCCATGAAACTGCAAATTAGTTTTAGTCACAAAATTTTCAGTATTTCTGGAGATATCCGCTAAGAACAAATACAAACATTTAAAGTACCTCAAGTGAAAATGTGTGGGGGAAACAATAAAGGACAGTGAAACTGGTGTAGCAGTTTGTCTATTTATACATGGTTTGATACAACAAGAAAATAAACTGAGGGGGAATTAGATACTATACAGACTATAAGTAATTCAATTCTAAAACATTTCTGGGAACCCCTACTACTTCACAACTGTATATTCTCATTTTAACTCAGAATCTTTGCACTCAATTTCTGCCTTACTTGGAAGTGAAACAAATCACCTCCTCTGAATGTTTGAAAGAAAACAATTGGATTGCTCATGAATTTGATGTCTTTATCAATATTGCTGCTGCATGCACTTGAAAATTTTCAGATGATCTCGCAAAAGGTAGCAAGTGACAGATGAGCAGGAAGTTCCTAGGTATCCATGCTCTGCCATAAACTTTTTGTACTTGCATCTTCATCTTTTTGTACAATAGCCTCATCAAATATGTGACTTAAAAGTTAATAGGTATTATTTCCTAAAAACTAATCAGTCTAATAAATGTGGACTAGTAATAGGTTTAAATATTCTGCACTTATTCTTGGAAAATTGCCATTAATTTCCTTGATAAAGAAGATGTCACTCTCAGTTCTCTTTGTTTCTACTCCCATTCACAATCACATTTTTTCCATGCTCTCTATAGCTGAGAAAAATGTAAGTGCACAAGAAAAAACTGAAATATTGTTCTGGTTATACTGCATTCATGTTCTTCTATGCTCTTTAATAGGGTGTTTTAAGGCATATTTTTGTCTTATCATCCCTAGCTTTCATACTCCTTTTTGTGACTGTTGGAGTCTGAATTAAGATTTTTGTCACTTGCAACATGGTAACAAATTCTGAGTGAAGTATTTGAGTTTATTACTCTGTTCTTCAGACCCTACACTGAATGTAATGCCACATAAATTTCAGGATCCTGGCCTGGGTGCTTGAAAGGTTGAAAAATGTTGGGAAGACTTAATTATGAGTTTCTTATTGTGCCTTTTTAAAAAAAAATTTGACATCCTTGGGGTTGCCAAACAGCTGTATTTCTCTTTCTGGTTGTGTGCCTTCATGGACAGACACCATTGCAGGCTTCACTGCCCAGCATTAGCTTCTGTTGCTGCATTTCTGTTCTGTGTTCCAAAGTGTCCTAGACTGACACTGAGTCTGCTTCATTGACACCTCCTGAAGTGAACACCCAACTCCTGAAATTGCAGGAGGCCTTCTGGAACATGTCTGAGTAGTGGGTGCACAGACATTTGAACTTGAGTTCAGTTTTGAACCAACTGTATCATTTAGGCTACAAGCGTGTCGCTTCTCAAATACAGCTGTAACAATCCCTCTGAGTCTAGCTTTGCCTTTTTCTGAGTTTTTATAGAAAACCAAGGAACTAGTGAAGATTGTTTTAGTTTCTGGAATATTTACGATTATTGCACATTAGAGAAAAGCTTAGGTCCCTCATTGTGAGAATTCTGGTGTGATATTCAACCTTTCTGTCTCAAATATTGCATTCCTGCTTAATGGTGGCACAGCCTTGAAAGTGACTGCACTAATCAGTAGAGAGTTGAGTGATTATTTTCATTCCTGGAGTGTCATATTTTGTTACTGTTTAGTAGCATGCTTTACCTTACTGCAGGTTTATACATTTGAAGAACAACTTGTCACCACGATCTATGTCCCATTGGTGTGCAGGCATCACAGCAATCACAGGTCCCTGCTCTATGAAAGTCCTTGTCCACTCCAATTCAGCATGCCAAGAATGACCCAAATACCTTCTGGATTAAATCTACATGCTTCTTTTTCCTCAATTCTAAAGTTACTGAATTAATAAAACAATAACAAACTGAATCTAGTGACTAATATGTTTGTGTAAAATACAAGTAAAGAAACTATTTTTTCTGAAGCTGAAATTAAAAACAGTGGACTGTTTTGAGGCAAAACCCCCTCATTTTCAGGTGAACTTTTTTTTCTTAGACTTCCTGCTGCTGTTTACTGTCTGGATTAGCAAAGTGAATCTTTAAAAAATGGGAATCATAGAAAGTGTTCTCACATCGGACTCTTTCTTTCCTTCCGTCCCATGTTCAGTATGTTTTTGATTTTGACCAAGAATAACTTTTTCCTGAGCAGATATGAAAAATCTGAAGCAGAACTCTAATTTCCAGAGTAATGTGATTTTTAACTGTAGTTTTGATCCATGATCTATATCTGCACACAAAACTGAAACAGTCTGTTGCCCATTTCTAAAGTTGTTGTGTTGGTTCTTGGTGTCCTGAAAAAAGTTAATTGCGTGTCTTAAGGCAGTTGTAGGAGAGGATACTTAGAAAAAGATGTCACTTGGTTCAGTATTGTAAGTTGTGAGGTTTTTGCTATGTTCCACTTTTTTTTAAAGTTTTTTCACCCTGCTGGTTTTAAGGTTTATATTTGTTTTACTATTAGCCTTGCCTCCAAGACTTTCACAAACACTGACACCTGTTGTCTTTGCTGTTATACCTCTGTGCTACACTTTATCCAGTGCATTACAGTGTCTCTAGAAAAGTGCTGAATACCCTTTGGAGCCAGAATACATACCTGAGGAATTTATTTGCCATAAATGCTTTCTGAAAGCTTTCAAAATAGTGTTTCACTGAGAATCAATGTGATGCATCAATATAAGCTTTCTCTGTAAAAACACAAGTATTTTCAAGTCCACAGTCTAATTATTTCACAGGTTTTTGTATTATGATGCCCTCATAAAGCAATGAACATGTCACCCTATGTGTCTCCATTGGACACTGAAGGTTTTTTGATGACCGTGGACCACTTTAAATACCAGCTATTCAGAAATAGAGCATATTGTTTTGGCCATTTTACTGATGCCATAATAGATTTTTTCCTGCAAATTAACTTAAGAATGCTGGGATTCTTCTTAAAGTTCAAAATGGGATTATAGATCAGGCTGAAGGAAAAACTAATTCCTTCTCCTACAGCGGACAGTTATTAGGTACCTCACAGTTTACTTGAGGCACTCAAGAACTTGTGGCATTAACCCTTAACCCCCCCTACTTGATGTATATCATAACGTACTCTTCCAATAACTGATAATATTCCATTATTTACTTAAGCATATTATGTCTTACTGGTGGTTACACACTGTCTATTTGTCTCCCAAACTGCATTCCTGCCATAGTGATTTCTAATTCGAATACCAGTTTGGTGGATGTAGCAAAAACTGAGTAATTCCCAACTGGGGAGACTTTAACAGAATAGGCAGTTTTTGTACCACTGGGGGTATGGTACCTTAGGGTTCTGTGTCAGTTAGAACGGAGAAATCTAACAGGAAAGGAGTCTAAAAATCTGTTGTCACTGCTTTGTCAGTTGTGCTTAAATGTTCTCTGGGAAGCATTAAATTGAGTTACAAGACTGCCTGTACAGTCACGTTCCTCTAATGTGGCTCTTGTATGCAATCTCCCCACTTCATTAATAGCTCCCTACCAGTTTTGCTGCCTGTGAACCCTGAGCAGCTGTGTACTGCTGATGTTCAATAATCTCAATGTATGACTACTTTAAACTAATTTGGCGCACTTGTGAACAATTTAAGTAAGTACTATTAAATAAACTACCTGAATGCCTCTGTTTAGAACTCTTACAGTATCTTTCTTACTGTTGAGCGATGACATTTGTGGAATACTAGAACAATTTTTCTACAGCATTTTTTTAGCTTGGTATGTGTCATGTAAAACACATGCAGCTTGAGTTGTTCACATCAAAAACCTTCTCTGAGGCTGGTTTTAAGGTTTACTAAATCAAATAAGTGAAATTTCTGTGTGTTTGTAATAAAAGCAAATTTAGAAAAATCTTTTGGCTTCCTGCTTCGAGATATACCTCCTCTTGCCAATATTTTCCAGACTCAGGAAATTCTTCTCTGCATTACTCTGATTGCTGATTGACTTCAGCGCTTGCACACCAGACCAATACACACTGGGAGAACTGAGACCCAGCACTGATTTCTAGAGCTTCATGTTGCTTGACTTCCTGCATAGTAAGTCCTTCAGTAAGAACACTTTCAAAATGTGTTTGCAGTTAAGAATGTCCTTGCAGGATTGGGAATTGCCTATCTGTCCAGCTGGAAGCTTCACCAGCAACCATTATCTTAAAGATGTGAAAAGGTTAAAAAATATTACTGATGTTTGCTCAAAGGATCTTACTCATCCATTAGGCATGTTAAGGCAAATCACAGATTTCATTTTAAAAGTGTACAAATTACAGCAAGGTAATGTTAGTGCTGAGACTTGCACTAATTGAAACAACTAGTTTATCTTGGTGCCTTCATAACCTTGAATGGTGCAAGGTAATTCAAATGTCTCTGGAATGTTTTTTAGGACAGAAGGATACCTTGCTTCTAGTGGCTGGCAGAAGGTATATGTCCAAGATTAGGAAAACCTCTCATCTCTTCTGTTTGTAGCTGATTTGTTATTTATACGTTGTAATATTTACTACTAAATTTAGAAAGTTCCGTTTTAATTGTATGCTTGCACATTTCATTATTTTCTTTTCCTCTTTAAAAAAAAATTGTTCTGTATAGGAAGCAGACTTCTTATTTTCTGACCAACCATACCCTAGTGTGACAGCAGTTCCCATCTCTGGGATGCCCTGGGGAGGGGCTGCCCCAATTCAGGTCCCTGGGTGAGGACGTGGCTGCCTGGCACCAGTGCTGCTGGCTGACTGAGGACCTCCAGGATCGGGTACTGAAGCACCAAGCACACCTTTGCCATGCTGGTATGGGACAGGCAGGGCAAGGCAGAGGGCTGGTGCAGGGCTGCAGCAGATCTGAGAAGGGTTTGCAGTGCTGCCAGCTGTGTGAGCTCCTCCCAGCAGCACTGCACGCTGGCACCTGCTGAAATAATGCAGCTTTCCTCTTTTGGGGGTAGCCCATGAGGATTTGTGAAACTGAAAAAGAAAAGAGCATGGCACAGGTTTGTGTTCTCAATCCCAAATCAACCAACACTGATGGAGGAAAAAATTAGTTCATGTTTTTCCTCCAAATTATTTGCTTGATTATCTACTCTGTCTAGAATTCATTTTTCCTCCAAGCTCTGCTTGCTTTCCTTTTCTCTTTTTTGTGTTGTTTTCCTCCTCCCCACAGAAATAGCAAAGAATAATCCCTTTTCCCACAGTATTGCTTTGTGAGCACGGCAAACATAAGTAACTTCCTGGCTACAATAAGGCTGAACCCTATTTACGGGGTTTTTAGGTTGAGAACTAGATGAGGTAATTTGAGGATTAAATGTAGGAAGAGTCTGCCATGAGGTAAACACCACATGAGGTAGCACTAGAAGTGCAACATGGCCCAGATATACTGGGGACTGAAATAGATCTGATGTATCTTTGCAATTGGATGTCAGAGGAGGCTGCTGTTCATGTTCAGCCTATTTCACAGATGGCAGTATGCTTTTCTTCCATGAAGAAGGACTTGTGTGAGCTCACTTGTGCCTTATCTAGCAAAACAAAGTGAAACACTTATGCTACTACAAGAATGTTCTGGCAGGAAAACATTAGCTGAAATAAGGTACATTTTTTCAATTTTAAATCCTGGATTTTTTACAAAGTATCAAGTGGAGCTTTCAGAGGCAACTTGGATAGGAACAGCTAAGCCTCTTGCCATTTTTAGCACTTATTTAGACATATTTTACCAGAGTTCAAGCCCTTATTACTCATGTGCGAGTCCATTCTGTCTTAACTGGGAGATAAGTAAAATTACTTTTTATGACATTGGTATTCTAACGGCTTTTCTCTGTTTAAGTCTTCATATAGTATCAGCTAATACTGAACCTCAGCTTTGGTTTCTCTTTAGGGGCTGATCATTATGACAATTATTTGAATGAATTTATTTCCTGATTAAATAAATTATCTTTTACTTCAAGACTTCATGATCATAAATTTCTGTGATCACAGTTAAAATGGCCCAAGCCCTGATTTATCTGTCAGGCATTTCATATGAGTTAAATTTTTGGCACCTTATTATATCCCACATTGCAGTCACTGCCTACACTGACATTACAGCAAGAGTTACAGCAGGTTTTCTGCTTAGTGTTCTATTCCATTTAGCATAAGAGACACATCGATGTAGACATTTGTCAGAATAATTCAATACTTATAATAAAAATTGAGATAAACAAGTACTAAGGATACCTTCCTGATAGGAAATTCTGCTTTATGAATGAAAAAAAAATCGGATTTTGGTGATAAAATTGATAATCATCATAGAAATAATATTTTAATAGAAAAAATATACCAAATTATTATTTTGCACTGCTAAGTATTTAATAGGTTTACAGATCGGCTACATCCATGGGGTTATGTATCAGTTGGTAGTGTGGGCAAGTTTTCTTCAGTATGTTTTCCAAGAGATTTATTTTTCTGGGAAGTTACTTGAGGGTGATTGGAAGTTGACAGGTCTAATAAACAGGTTTAATGTTTTTAAAAGTGCTTTAAGGAATTTTGGACGCTTGTTTGTCCAGCTGAATGAAGGCTCTAATTAACATTGGCCCCTTGTAAAATGCACACACAACCCAAGACTCATATTTTTGGAGGCATGTCTCTTTGATTACAATGAATTATATGACTTTAATAAGTACTTGTTAAAATTATTGCTGAATTAGAGGAGGCTTTCAAATGTAGGCGTGTTTGGTGTCCGTCTCTTCTTCTGGATGTGCCTCTTAAAGTGTGTGCATCATAAAATCCCAACAAGGACAATCTAAACAATCTTAGAACAGTGTCCCTCTTATTATGACTAAATTTCTTTTTTATCTCACCATAAATTGAGCTGCTTTTTCCCCTAGAAATAAGTTCTCTTATTTGGACACTTTACTGTGCAGTCTTGTGCACAACCTCTCAAATGCTATCCCTAGAATCTAATGTGATTTAACATAATCCACAGAGATTTTGGGAAGATTAATGGGCTCTGAGCCTATAAATCCTGATTTATTTGATGTCTTAAGCATGTACTTAATTATTAATGGTGTTCTACCTATATTTGAGGAACCAACTGTAATGTTCAGATAAGGATGTGAATAGGTGAAGAATGTATAGAAATTTGATAAGGATGTAGATACTGTTTTTCTTAAAGGGCATGAATGAATATGTCAAGATATGGGGAAAGCTAACACTTGGTAAACTATCTGTAAATATGTGCTCTAAAGCAGAGTAGTGATGGGTTTCTTTACTCGATTTGCCCATCCCTCACATCCGTTCCCCAATTATTTTTCTTCAACTGTGACACAATTTCTTATTCTTTGTAATGAATAAATGGGTCTTTCTCTTTTTAAAACTACATCAGTTAAATTTTTGTTAGGTGCACAATCTGTGCTTATTTCCTTTATAGAAATAGTGGAATCTTTCCTGAACCTCACTAAATGAGATGCTTGGAATTGCAGTACTTATGTAATTAAGGAAGAATTGTAATTCTGTCCAAACCAATGATTCCTGCAGACTTTTTCAAAAAGAAAACCCTATTAAGTATAACTATTGCAGTTTTCTGTGAGGAACAGCTGAAAGTATTTTTCTAAGCTCACAAATCTGTTTTTAACAAGTTTATCCAAATCTTTTTTTCAGATTCACCTGTCATTAATTATATACTGTATTCAAAAAAATGCTCTTTGTCAAGAGATTATAATTTTGTTATTTTGCTCTTTTAACATATACTTGTATTTAAGCTGATTTTTAAAATTTAGTATAAGCATGTAATAAATTGGAAGAAATAGAAATAATTCTGAATTTGGTAAATTCAGAAAGATGGTAGTTGAAGGTATGCTATTTCATGTGCATGAAATGTTGAATTTAAATGTTGTTTCATCTAAAAAATGCCAAAAAATATTCTTGTCATTGAATTATTGCTAAAAACACCAGTAACTTAAAGTCTCATGCTGTTAGATTTTTTTTGTTGGAGTTACGTGCACCCTAAACTCTCTGTACCATGATTCTGCTTTATGCTACTACTCCCTTGTGATAACTTTAAGGCCATTTTCCCAGTCTTATTTTGCCATGTTTGACTGGCTTTTTTGGGATTCCTTTATTCTTGTGGGTTTTCTTTTCTACTTCCTATGCTGTTTTGTGGAGTTGTCAGAAATCCTTCTGAGTATTTACCTTCAAAATCCGTCTTAGGACTTGATCCTCTCGTGGTGCCTAGAGATACCATGTAATGTTGTACATGTTAGAATAATCCAACAAACTTGGGCGTTTTTAACTGTTATGGGCTCATTGAGAATGTTACAAGCCCCTTAATCTTTGCAGATTCTGAAGAACCAATTCTATCAGATTTGAAACCAAGCAACAACAAAAGTGCTGACAAAGTTCAGGAGTCTGTCTTTTGAGTAGCAGATATACAGCTCCAAGTAAGAGATGTAAATTGTATGGGGTGGAAAAAACCCAAAACTGTCAACACTGTTTTTGTGGCTACTATGAACTACTTAACTCGGGGACTTTTGCCTCCTTCCTTATTAGTATTGATCACGTAAAACCTGAGTGTCACAAAGTGCTCCTGTGTGCTGAAGAGATGAGTATACAGATTTTGCATCATTAACACTGGCACAATCCTTGCTTGAGAGCCTTTGTTAGGAATGGGAAAGCTGCACACCTGTCTTTGAGTTTCTGGGCGGGAGTTTTAAGGTAATTCCTCTGGACCCATTGTAAGTGCCATATGGGGCTGAGAGAGTTAAGGCTTAGGGTTACTTTTAGGCAATTGCAATTAAAAGGGATTAAGCAGTTCCCTAAAGAAGAGTCCTTAATTTTCTTTGTATGTCTATATTATTTTAGTTCTCTTTTTTGTTTTTTTTTAATAATGACAGTATTGAGAGCCAAGTCCGCTTTCTTTCACCCATGGCTATTAATATGGGTAAGATCAGAGCAAGTAGGCTTAATGGCAATATACTTCCATATTGCTTGTGGTGCTATAAATGACAGCAAAAGGTTCATGTAAGGAATGGTTCTGTGCTGTAGATAAAAGGAATTACTGATTACTGGATAAGCAGATAACAGTGAACACTGGTTCAGACACATAATGCTTAATCTTCTGTCACACTGGCAATTTTCAGACCAACTACTGCTTTTCTTAACCAAGTGTATGTTTACGGCAGTAGATATTCCAAATGAGGAATGCGATGTTACTATGGGGGAAGCAAAAGGCTATTTTTCTCTGTAGATTATCTTTTCAGCTGATTAAAATAAACTTCTGATCTCTAGTTTGACATGTAAGTTTTTTGAAGCCTGTGAAGGTATTCACCACCTGATATACCTGTATGAACACAGTATTTGTTTCATGCTGCCTATTGCGGCAATCACAGTTTAGAGGAGTAAGGACACAGACGGAGTTTGTTTTGTCTGGTTAACTCTTAAACAATTAACTTTATAATTGTGCTCACTTAAGAATCACAGGAAAATGCCCTAAAATGCACTGCATTTCAGACTATTGTCTCCATCAGTCATGGCTGTGTCTATAAAAGCTCATAGATAGCACTGGTGTGACTTGGTGTGACCTGGCTGGGGTTACAGCTACCGGAGACACTGCAGGGAATTATCCAAGTAGGAAATACTCATTTGTGCCTAGATGTTATCAGCCTCCACAGCCATCCTGTAGCTCCTGTCTGACCTGCAAGGACACAGCAGCAAACAGACAGCTTCCATCTAAGCCATCTCCAAGTGATATGAAGGACTGACAGGGACTGGTATTGTACAGATGGAAATTACTTCTATCTACAGGGGTCTCTGCTGTTCCAGTAAAGAATGAATTTCCATGGATTCTGGTAGACTTTTTTTCTTAAACTAGAAATCCATTTTACTGAATGTACTACCAACCTATTTTCTTGTGCTTTCAATCTACTTGGTGGATAATCATCAAATAGCCTCCTAAAGTATTTGAAAATTTGCCTAAAGTAGGTTCAGATCTTATCAGGTCTCTAATAGTTGCATTTTATTGGAGGCTTTATTGGACAGCCAGATAAGGGAAGCTATGGATGTGAATTTCCATGGTATCACAGTACAAAAAAACCCCGTAACATAGAAAAATTGTAGTGACACTTTAATAGCTCCATGTTTTGTTTAATTTGGATAGGCTTTTATCTGGCTACTAACCTGTAGGACCTGTGAATTTTATAATTTTTGGTCTCTAATAGTAATTATTTACTACTCGTGGGAGAAATATTTTAATTAAGTTTACCTACTTACATAATGGCTTACAGTAGTAGCAATAAATACATAACAAAACCATATTAACTACAAGATATATATTTGTAAAACATCATAGGGAAGCATAAAAGTCTTTACTACCTGCAAGGTAAAAAATGGGATTAACAATTCAAACTTATCACCTCAGCATGTTTTACTCTAATACAAATCCACTAAAATATTGAACCCAATGAGATCAGTGCTGGTTTAAATATACTTTGAGTTAATCCTTATTAATTTAAGCATAACTAGGTATTTTATCTTGTACCTATTTAACTGAAAGTAATTTTCCTTGTCTTTATAATATTATTGAAAAGGTTTTTTGAAGTATGATCCCATTTTGAGAAGCAAATTTTTAAGGCTGTTATTAATAAAGTGAAAGCAAACCATCAGATGTGTTCAGTGGTACAGGGAGATCTGCTGCTCTCTGTGTATGGGGCAAATGTGCCTCAAGGCTGACCAAAATGAGTAAATCATTAAGCCAACATGCTGTCAGCCTGTGCAATTAACATAAGATGATTATTTGTCAATTTTTTTTTACTTAATTTGAGTGTTGCTCAGCAATTGTGTTGTTGAAAGTAGAAGAATCTTGCTGACTCAACAGAAACTTTTCCATGTTTCCCATTTTCTCCAAGAGTGAGTCACAACTGAAGTTGTAGCTGTAATAACTTCTGAAGCAACGAACTCAGCCAGTTAAATATCAGTAGAAACCTAAAAATTTTGCACTGGTGTTCCATATTTTCTCGGGTGATTATAAAAAAGTGGACTTGGGCAAAATATTATTTGTAAATCCGATGACATGGTTCTAGGTAAAAGCTAAGTTGCCATGAACACTATTTGGATCCTATTGCATGTAAACCATGAGAAATCTCTAATAGTTCTGGAAAGGACAGGTCTCTAAACCACGTTTGAGCAAGATGATTTTCATTTCTTGTAATGCAGCTTCAGGTGGGACTTTTTCAAGCTTGTTGTCCTTTTTTGGAGATTAAAGCAATTGTCTCTGATTTCAAGAATAAAACAATCCCAACTAACTCAATGTTTAAATAAATCCATAGAATAAGCTTATAGTGCTTAAACTGAAGTTTCAACTGTCCAATATTCTAATTTGGTCAGGATTTAGACAGCATTGACATCTTTGCTTTGTGTGAATTGCTTTGGGGTTAATCTGTAGTTCATGGCCAGCCTTGTTTCACACTCTGCTTCGCAACTTCAGCCAAAACTAGTTTTAGCCACGTGTGTTTTGGACCATTGTGACCTTTATGGACAATGTCATGTTGTAAGAATTTATGCCTTTAGAAAACCTAGAGCAGAGGTAACTTAACTGAGAGGTTTTTGTTGAAGGTTTGGTATTTTTCTTGTTTCAGCCGAGGGGAGATGCAGTTTCAAAGCACAGTCTTAGATTTTGGAGAAGTTAACATCGGTCATCTATTTGAGTTTAAAAATGGGTCTGTATACTCACTAAATTGTGTATGACTGTAAATATAATGTTTTTCTTATTGATAAGGCTTGTCCTCAGCCCTGAGGTAGCTTTGTAGTGCTGGTGAATAGCCCTGGAACTGCAGTGCTCAGCCTGGGAAGGATGTGGGCGAATAAACCATGCAGGCTCTGTGCCACACAGCGTCTGTGATTGCAATGGGATGTAAATTCCTGCAGTAGTATCTTGGTTGTGTCCCTGTGGCAAGGGCTGCACAAGTATGTTTGAACTGCATTATGCCTCCTTTTTCTGAGGGTTTATTGAAGAAAATCATGTCTGAAGCTTGGGGACAGAGGAATTGATGTCTAGGCGCTGCTGGTTAGAGAGAGAAATAGTATAAGCATTTATTTTTCCATTTGTATTTAAAAATTATGGCCCTGCTGTTACCTCAGGTTACTGCTTATTCTTTCTTTTTCTTAGTTATCTGATAAGGACACTTAAAACTTGGAATCCCGTATGATTTCTGCCTGGATATTGAAATGGAAGTAATTAAACTGCACTTATAAGTGCACTTGACCCTGATGTGTTCATAAAACCCTGTAAATGTTAGGTGGAAACTAGAATATAGCTACTGTGCTAATTTCTGCAGTTGGTAGAAATTGAATGGCCTAGTAAAAGTTATTGCTCATTTTTGCTCCGTGGTGTGATTCAATGCTGTCAAAATACCTGCTGGAAAAGTTAAAATTGAGAACACTGGAGCTCTTGGAAGAGACCCTTTTCTGTCTGGTCTTCTCACAAGCATGTTCAGGAATTGGGTAGTGCTGGCTGCATAACCCAGGCTGATTTATCCCTCTTACCCAGAGATCACTATACTTTTAAATACTTTTTCTGATCTGGTATGAAATAAAAGCAACTGGGTTGCTATCCCAGTCTAAGCAAAAGATTTGAATATTTCATGACAGTGACTGATGCAATTTTACAATCCTACTTAATTTTTTAGCAAAATACTAAATAAAAATATCTTCCAGAATAATGCTGGGTTCCTGAAGTCCTAGCTTAGGAATTTTGGAGAATAAAAAGGATTCTTCTGGATTAAAACCTATACAGTGTGTATTGCAAACATACTCCCTTAAAAATATTTGGGAAATCTTTTATTTTGTACAACCTGTATGAATTTTTTCATTTTCAGCATGAAACGTGAAACCTTTTAATTTATGACTCATAAAACCACTGTGGTAATGATACTGAAGTCTATAGTTTGGGGCTAGGATCAAACTGAAGAAAAGAACAGATAATAATACACCAAGAAATTATTTCCCTGTGGTTCTATTCCCTGAGTGGTTTATGATACAAGCAACACACGGTTTAAAGATGAAGCTGAGGAAGATGAAGAATGATAGGAATGACTTGACTGTCACTTTCAAAGCAATATATAAATGAATGAAAGGGAGGGGATTGTTTCTGTTTGTGCTTGAGCACAGTTCCCTGTAGGGAGACATGTCAGATGCTATGGGAATAAAAAGCAACTTCTTTGACATGTTCTGTATTGATTTTTCTGTCATGGACAGTGATCTCTGAATTGATCTGATGTTCTGTCACACTTCATGCCCTGTCTTTTGCCTTAATGCAGTGCTAATAACAGTTGTGATAAGTGGAAAAATTACAGTAATTTCACGATTATAAACCACACCATTTTGACTAAAATTTTGGTCCAAACCCGAAGTGTGGCTTATAATCAGGTGCGGCTTATATATGGACAAAGAACAAAAAGTTGCTGTTTTAGTTTGGAGGACAGGTGTCTGCTGAGAAAGGCAGGAATTCTCTTTGAAATGGAGAATGTAAACCCCTCCCTCCAAATTAGTATCATTTTGAAATCACGGGGCTTTCAGGCAAAGATATGGGAATTAGGAATAACAGTTCTTTTCTAGGGAAATTAAAATAGAAATACAGTACTACAAAGAAACAAACTCCAAACCCTGACACAGTCAGAGTACAACCTGACACCCGGTCAGGCAGGGTGTTGCTAGCAGTCCCATTCCATGGTGGCTGCATCCTCCTGCAGTGACAGATGTGATTCAGTTGGAGCAGTGCTCCTGTAGAAGGTGCAGTTTCCCTCCAGAGGTCCAGTGGTGATGTGGAGAAATCCGGTTTTCCTCTGGAGTCCAGTGGAGAAAGGGGCTACCTTAGTGTCCCAAAACCTCTGTTTTTTATCTTGGTAAGAAATGTTGGGCTCTTCCCCCTGGCTGGAGCAACTCCCAATGGGATGCAGTAATTTTATCAGTCCCACAGTGGGACTCAATGGCCATTAGCAGAAAATGACTCACTGGAGGAAGGATGGGGTGTGAAAAGATAAAGAACAATGCCCTACCTGGTTTCAATGGATGGCCCATTAGCAGATTATCTGCTGTTGAGATAAGGATCACTGCCCCCACCCTCAACAGATGGTGATAGAACAGATACCTTTTATCACACTCTGTATTGTAATATGCGGCTTATAATCAGGTGCGGCTTATGTATGGACAAAAAATGAAATGTTGCCAACACCTGGAAGTGCAGCTTATACTCTGTGCGGCTCATAATTGTGAAATTACTGTACTTGAATTTTTATCTCAGCAAGTAAGAAAGTATGTCATTAGACAGAAGTGTTGTCAGTCAGTGCTGTTAGTGCAAACACACAGGCAGTGTGAACACAAATTTCAACATTAGGGAATCTCTAGGCCATGTGTTTTTACTGTGAGGTATAAAAAAAAAAATGCACTCTAGCTGAACTTCTGTGCTTAACTGAACTTGTAGGTCTGTCTCTTACATTGTGTTTAATGAGTAGATGTACATGAAATTTCACATTTCCCAACCTCTACTCTATGTAAACAAAAAGAATTAGAAAAATCAAAAAACAAATCGGATGAAAATATTTTCATTTTAGCCTCTGCAATGATTTCAGGATGTTTTCATTTAGTTTGGTTTCTTTTCCTGCTTTCAGTTAAAATATGTGCTGGGCTTGTTGGTCCAGGGCTAGATTCCTGTGTGATGTGTTCTGTAGCTCTGTGGAATGTTTTCTTGCCTCCATATCACTGACTCTACTTAAAATGCTTTTTCTGCATATAAAAGAAGGAATATTAGTCTGTCTTTTACCAAGCATGCTTAGAAGTTCTGGGAAACTGTACTTGAAAGACAGAATTAATTTGGAAATGTTATTTTCCAGTTGAAGCCTAACAAACACTGAACACTGTGTATGAGCTATGTAGGTATTGGAACACAGACTGTACCACACAAAGTGTTGGCAGATGCTGCTTTCATAATATTTGGTGGTGTTCCTTAAACACAAAATGTACTGCTTGCCAGCTCTTTGGAGCAGACTGTATGTTTATTGCAAAATGCCTAAGTTATCTCATGGAATAACTAGAATCTGGCTTTATGTGAAGTAAGGGGAATACAGCTTCAAGAAGCTCTCATACGAAGGGTTAATTTCATGTGATTTTGCTATTATGGCAAGAGTGCAACACAGTTGGAAACAGTCTGCATAACACCCGGTCTCTTGGATGCTCTCCCATCTTTGGGGAGCAAAGGCATGTTTAATTTCATGCAAGAAAATCCCCTTTTCCTTCTCTCATCTCTTGAACTTAAGCAGGCACTTAGCATTTTTGTCCTGTAGAGATGTTTATATCAATGACTGGTTTGTTCAAAAGATGCAAAAAAAAAAAAAGCTTCTAATGATTATTTCAGGATGTACCTTGTAAATGCAGAATGGATCACTCATTTCCTCTCCTTGGAATGCTGTTCAGTCTCCAGTGTGTTCTGGGTTTATTGCAGGCCATTTTCTTCACAGATAAAATCGTTCCCAAGGCAGTTAAGAACCATAACTTATATTAGTTATGTTTCTTCCTTTCTTTTGGGAAGAAGGTCGATTTAGAGGCTCAGCAGCTACAAAAATACTCCAACACTCCAGCTTTTTATTTCTTAATTTAAAGAAAAACTTGTAGATGTTTGAAGAAAAGAATCTCTGTATCTTCCGTTATTTGTGATAACAGCAGTTGGGATTTCTTTCCCCTGCACCAGAGCCTCTCCTGTCACTTCTAAGAGGCTGCCAGTCCCATGTGGGTCCTTGCTGTGGCCATCAGCACTTGACTGCTCAGCTGGAGAAGGCGCCACATCAGCTGTAGCAGTGCTGGGTAGGATGAAGAGATGACAAAATCCAAAGCTGCTAAAGATAAGTTTGCAGATAAGTTTTCACTCTGATAAGTTTTGACTTTGACAAAACAATGGGGATTTTAAGGGCAATGTTGCAGAACACATATGCTTTTAGTTTAATGAAGTTATTTGGAAAGTTATTTTCATTTCCAGACATGGGTACTGGGAAGGAACAACACAACAGGTGCATTTGATTTCTAGTTTTGCTCTTCCCTGGAGACTTTATCTTCCCTTCTGGATCTTTTTCCTCTTAGCTATGTGCTGCTTGATTCCTTCTCTCTGTAAATGTACAAATGTTGTGAGAATGCTGCTGTGCTCCTAGCTGGGGCTTATCCTCCTCTTTACTGAGGTCTGACCATGCCAGAATAAGTTTTGAGTCTAGGAACAAATCAAGGAGAAGGCTCCAGAAGGTAAGCTGTGGTATGTAGTGGTTTCTGCTGGAATAAAAGAGTGGTTTGGGGCTTGTACGTTTTGGTAAACTTAGCAGAATTTTTTCTCTTTATTTGATTTAGTTTTTTTTAACTTTCTTGGCAAGAGTTCTTGGTTTTTGTAAGATTGTGGCTGCTCTTAGGAGCTGTTGTCTAGTTTTTCAGACAAAGAGGGATTTGGGGGCAGTGGAAAAGAGGGGAGAGTAAAATGGTAGTAGAATCACATCACTGTTAGCTTAGCGTTCTGCGTTCACTACTATTGTACCTTATTCTGGGATGGTCAAGTTCTGTCTTTGATATGCTTTCTAAATGTGTAAAAAGCATTTAATGGGAGCTTGGGGAACGTTACTTAGCATGGTTATATTGTGAAACTGAATTATTCACTTATTTAAAGGTAACTTAGAAGTTATAAAAAGATACTACAAAATAGCATAGGTACAAAATATATGCCCTGATCCCTTTCACTGCTTTTCCTGAACATGGTTCAAAGAAATTCAGTATTTTCAGGATACTTGCATGCTTGTTTTCTCTACTGATATCAGGTTAGGTTTGCTTTGCCAACAACAATCAACAAATGCAGAGTGGTGCAGGGAGTACCAACTTCAAACAGTATCCAACACCACTTTATCAGGACTTGTAAAATCTAAGCAAATGTCCATTTTGCACACAGCTTTCTAGTCTTTCAATGATGTCTTATGTTGTCTCAGATCTGTTTGCCTGATTTTTACACTGAACTTAGGTATTTGACAGATTTTTTTTATATATAATTGTGCAAAAAAACCCTCAAAGTTTTTAACTTTTAAAATATAAGTTGCTACTTATTTTATTGTCTTCTGCAAGGCAAAATGTGTGTTATAGACTGTCACTAGAATTTTTCTGGGTTTTTCTTTAATACTGTTTCTTGAGTCAGGCTATCCCTCCCTTTTGCAGTTATAAGTCAAAATACTGAATGGGAAAGAATGGGAGTCAGAACCTCTAATCCCCAAACTGACGGTTCTGGCTTTAGGCAAGTCACTTAAATTGTGTCTCAGATTCCCATAAAATGTGATAACATGTCTCTTGCTTGTCAGGGTATTGTATGAATCGATTCACACTTCTAAGATCTTGCAGAATGTTTCATATTGCTGAATTTTACTCAACCTCCTACTTCCCACCCCCAACTAATTTCTGGTTTTGCACTGACCAAGAGAGACCTGATGAAGAGAAGGAAGTAATTCTAATTAATATTCAGAATAGATTATAAAGTTGCTGCTTAGAGCAATATTGTCACAGGAACACAAATGCACAAGCCAGGAAAATTGCTCAGGCTAATTTTTATGTTATGGTCTCTTGTCAGGAATCTGATGGGGAAAGGAGATATGTGTTGGAATTTAGCAGACATTGTGGAAGGTGTGAGAGTAGCAGGCTCACTAGGCTGTGCTGTACAAATTGCACAACACTGGTGTCATTGCTGAGCCAGTAGATGTGGTAGCTCCTACAGGGTAATTTTACACCAGTTCTGGAATATCTTCTCTGCTGTAGGATTTGCACACAACCCTGTCTGTACTACTGGGAGTGCAGCTGAAGTGTGTTGTAGGCACAATGCTGGATATCTGCTGGCAAGCTCCAATGGCAGGTTTTGTATGATGCCACAGCACTTTCACTGTGTTTTTCTTTAATTTGTCTGGCCCTGTGTTTACCTGTATGGAACTCAGCAGAACTTCTAGATGAGTTGGGAAGGACTCATGAATCATTTAATTACCTTTTATGAGGCAGATCAATGATGAGCACAGGCTGGACTGTCTTATGTGGGCAACTGTGGCTGCAGATGCAATTGGAACCAAACCCTGTTATCCCTCTAGTGTAGATGGAGCAAATGTCATCAGAACATCCCAAATACTAATTGGGTAAAATAGCCTTTCTGCAGGGAAATTGTCTATATCAGAAATTCTGATGAAGTCAAAACCTGCTGAGCAGTATATGTGATTTGAATTGAACAGGTGCAACTTCATCAGTGGAACTTGGAAATGCAGACCAAGACAAAGCCTTAATCTGAATATTAGTGTTCAGAAAATACTCCCTGTGTGTATATTTTAAATGGTAATTTTAATCAGTGTAAGAGATATCTAAACTAGTCATGGAACTGCATCTCTTGAGAGCAATAGGATTTACAGTGTAGCCTGTTGTCTGATGAAACTCCTCAGCAGTCATGTGAAGAGATGCTTAAATGAGAAAGTATTGTATTTTGGCATCTTGTAACTTTGAAAATGTTTCCAGCTGTTTCTCTGAAATTAGAATACTAAAAACCTGTAAGTTTCTAAGTATCTGGGCATTTACTCCTAGTGAAACCCTTGGTTGCTTGTGGCACTCTATGTTCAGGGCACCAAAGCAACTTCTGGTCAGATAAAAGTTGAAAAAACCTGGGAGTGGGGATAAGAAAGGAGTGTAAGGAAAGCAATAGAACAGTTATGTCCCATTATATCAGAGACAGCAGTGTGCTATAGGAGAACAGCAAATGCATTGTTTGCTGTGATGTGTGTGAAGAAAGCTTTCCCTTTATGAGCCATCATTTTTATCTGCCTGTAATTGTTTCAGTTGTCTGCATGGATTTATTTATTACCTTAGAAAATATTGCTGTGATCTCTGATTGCTTTTTTTTGGTTGGTTTGCTTTTTGTATGGTTGTTTTGTTGTTGTCTGTTTTGTTTTGCTTTTGTTCGTGTTCTCAAGCAGGCAAATTGTAAGAGTGCCCAGAAATAAAATATATCATGTGGTACCATTTGTTCTTTTTTTCCTATACACAAAACGTTTCTTAAATTGGCATTACAAAATAATGTCAGCATCTATAGTCATGGTCAAATTAATTCTGACCAAACCCCTAGAGACCTTGGTAACAGTGTAACTGCATTTTTCTTAGGCTATTGAAATGATACAGTTCAGAGCTCAAAAAGCCTCCCAGAGATGGTACTGTGCTGTCAGCTCTCTGAGTAATGGATGTATAACACTCTGGTTTTTTAGGTAAGGGCTGTGTGGTTTAAATACCCAACAATTTTCTGGAGGTTTTCTCAGGAAAATCAGATTTTAAGATGTTTCTTAGGAGTAGGGACAACTGAAAAACAAACAAAAAGTGAGGAAAGATGAATAAATTCAGGAAGGACTGTATGATTGAAAATCATGACCCGTTTAAAAATTTTTCAAGTCCTCTGTGACTGAAGAAATCCTGGAGATAATGTAATTCAGTTGATTGAGAAAGCTTTGTGAAATCGTGCCAACACATTTGATTAGCTGTGAGATCAATGTCTCTTCAGAGGGAAATCAGAGGAAATCTGAATAGCAATAGTGTCTTTAGTGAGAAATTTTGACTAGTGTTTGAACTTAGGTTTCTATGTATGTGCAAAACACACTGCATTAGCAGAAAAACATATCAAAATCAAAAATATTTTCATGGTAAAAATTAAATTGGTCTTTCCACACATAACCAGATCTGAGAAATTTAAAACAGGATTAAAATTAATATTGAAGAAGTGAAGAGAAAGCAAGCTGGAAGATAAATAACATGCAGAGAGTCATACTGGGTCTGTTTGGCTCAATATCCGTTCCCTGACAAGGGCCAGCAACACATGTTTGGAGGAGAGGCAGGAGAAGAAAAGCATAGAATCATTTCCAGTCCTTCTAGAGGGAAAATTGGCAGATTCCAGAGATTTGTGGTTCAGGAACTTCCTGCTTTGGGGAGTAATAACTAGATGCTCTGGAATCAGAGTTTGTAAATTAGTGTAAATTGGTTTAGATGGATTTTGTTAGATCAATTCCTGCCTAGTGAAGGCTCAGTGCACAAGCATATGTGGGAATTAACCTTTCTGTTTGCCAAATGGCACACTCTTAGAGAGAAAAACAGGAGAGACAATTCGATTTCCTTTTTTGTCCCCAGAACTAACACTCCTTTCAAAATTCCTTGAGACAAAAGCATTCCTTACAGGAATGAGTAATAGCTTACCAGATCACTATGATCTGTATTTACTGCTTAGAAAGATCATGTCTGATTGACTTGATTCAATGTAGGCTGTTTGAAAACAGGAACTTTATTCAGTCTTGGTGTAGATTAGCCAAATTATCAGCAAATATTCAATATTTAAATTAAGAACATTTTAAACTCATTGTGGGAATTATTCAGAAATAAAGCAATGTAGGGGAAGCTTGAACACAATTTAAAACTACTATAAACCAAGAGGTTTTCTTCATTAAAAAATATTCCTCAGTCAACATTTTATTATCTTTTCAAAATCTTTTTTTCTGTGCAGAGCATGCTGGGGAGGTTCAGTGGTCTTGGGAATATTGTGATATTTACCAGATGGTGTTTAGTATAGTTGTCTTATTAGGTTAGGTCTTAGTATTGAAGTTGTTCTCATTTTAAGTAATTCTAAGAAATAGTATAAAAGATATTTCAGCTAATAATTGCAAATATTGAATTTGTAGTTCCATGTACCAATTGTCTGAAAGAGAGGTACTATATGCATATTTGCAAGTTTTATGGAGAAGTTACACATTGGAACAGCAATAACTTTATAGATTTTTGTAACACACCATTTCAGAAGATATTTTGCTAGCTTTGAGACTGTATCTCTTAAAAAGAACCCAAACTGTGTAATCAGTCCTAGCACTGTTGTGTCTGTTAAGTTTGTGTTGCAGTTGCCCTATACCTTGATATTTCGTATGCCAGACTGTTGCTCTGCACTCTTGGTTGTACCCGAAAGAGGAGAGTACGTGCTGAGTACATTTCTTAATAATTCTGAATAATTGGTGCTCATTTATTAAGCAGGCACTGCTGCAGTTGATGCCCAAGGGATGAGGAATGAGCTTCATGGGTGATGGGTGAATGCTTAGTACTATGAAATGAAAATGTTTAATTCATGTCTATTACTTTTCCATTTACTTACATGAGAACCAGTGTAAAATAGAGCTGAAAAGTTACTTAGTTTTGATTGCCTAAGAACAGATTTATTCCAGGATTAATTACCTCAATTGCCTGCAGTTTTCCCTTCCCAATTTTGTTGACACTGACTGGAGAATACTGCCATTTGGTTTCAGTTATACCCAGGAGTTAATCAGCACAAGTGCTCTGAAGATCAGGCACTTTTTCTCAATGTAGGATACGTGATCATTCACTTTGATGTGATGTTTATTGTCTTCTCATCTTTGCCCCTTCCAAAAATAGTACACAGGAGGAAGCACTTTAACTTTTCAGTGGGACTTTTGTTTTCCTTGTCCTGTTCTAGTTTTGTCCTTCCTTCTCAGATTCCAGGCCATTTTCTAGGTACTTTTTTCCCCCCTGCAACAATCTAGTAATTTTGGATAGCTTTTGTTGCACAGTCAAAATTAGATCGTTTATTCTTTTGGATTATCTTCTATGGTAAAGCTTCATGTTGAGCCTCAGAGAACAACTTGCTTTGTAAGTTTAATTTTTATTATCAATTTTCTTCTAGAAACACAGGGTGATTTGGCTTTATCACTCTGGTATTGATTATTCCATGAGCTTTAATGATATACTTAGTAATATGTTATGTGCTCTAAAATACTGATCAGGTGTCAAGAATACAGAATGAAACTGGTTCTTACTAGTTACTCAGCTTTACCATCCCAAGTAAGTGTGGAACTTATAATTTCTTCAAATGCACAAATAAGATGCTAAAAGTACAGGTCTTTTTTTGAAGTTATGGGCAAATAAAGCCTCCTACATCATACATTGTCTTCTATTGCATGAGGACAGTGTTCTGGGTAACTTTAAACTTGTGCTGTCTGACTGCAATAAGATGTTTTTTAATTTGAAAAAGCTGAGGAAAATATTGAGGAAAAAACCTTGAAAAATGAAGTACATCAGCACTGGTTCAAAGAATCTCACCACAGGCTGTTTTGTTTGGCCACTGCAAGGGTTAATAGCAGTAATTGTAGGATCTCCAGGTTTTTTGTTGACTGATGCCCATAATGGGGTTAATGATTTATGTAATGTCTGTACTGAGAAGCATTTTATTGATTTTCTTTCAATGTAACCTAACATCTTCCCAGCTACCTTCACGAAATCACACCTGCAGCACAGGAGTTGTGTACTTTGTTGCCAGCATAGCATGTGTGGAGTCAGCAGGTGCTGGACTCATTTCCATTACTCTGGGAAGTTTGGTGTGACCGAGTAGCATCCTCACCCTGAATGAAACTTGCTCTAGAGTTACTATTGCTGCATCATTTTTAATCCTTATGTTTTCAGCCCTGCAGCAAGATCATGTGACAGGTATTAAACAAAGACAAAGGCTTGGAGCAAGTACAGAGACACAGAAGGTACCTGGCTCTGTCATAATTCCTTTTTGTTGTAACACCTATTGTCAAAATGTTAATAAATTTCTTAACAATTTGGCGTGTTTTAGGTTTTTTACAGAAAAAAAATCAACTTCAAATGTACCAGCAGTAATGTTGCTTTACAAATCACCTCTTTCAGGCATGACTTCATTTTATTCCTGGTTTACATTCACATCATGTAGAAAAATTGGATTTAAACTCTGAAAATGCTGCTGTCATTTTCTCACTTCTCAGTCTCATTCAGTTTGGTGTTTCCAGGACTTGATGTGATTGGAATTGGCCTGTTGAAAGTGGTTTGTTTTGTGTCATCTTAATTGCATTTCAGCCTTCATGTGATTCCCCAGTCTTTGAAACTGTTCATGCCATTTTTATAAAGCTTCCTCCTTTCATCACTTAATCAGGCCCTTGGCATATAAAGAACGTTGATTTCTCTGTGCTCATAATGGCTAAAAGTGTGACTTTTATTTTCTTTTGTGGGAAACTTTGAATACTCAAAGGCAGAGCTTTTAAGCACTTGTTTGACTCATTGTATTGAAAGTACTAATATTGGCTCCTGTGTTTCTACTGAGGGAAGAATGGGGGTGGGGCTGTGCATAAATATCTTAAACAGTTTTGGGGCAGGAGCTCAGAGCCTGCAGTTTTGACTGCAACAGCAGGAGTGGTTTCATCACCTAATGAGAGAAGTTAAGTTAATGTTTGGATGAACATTTGCCTCTTGCTGTTTGTGCCTGCTTTTGGCTGTCTGTCTCTTCCCATCCCTTCAGCATTGCTCCAGTTCTCAAATCTTTAATTACAACAAATATTTGTCCTCTTAAAACTGCCTGGAAAGTGTTGAAGAGGAATTGCTTGGTGATTTTAGCCATTGCCCAGGAGGTGCAGTACTAGCAAGTCTAGTTTGGAGTGGCGGAGTTGGTGCAGCTCCTCTTGAGTTGTTCTACATCTGCAGAGGCAGGCAGTCCTGGGACCTGAGCTTTCAGGGAGAGAGTTTTACCAGTTGGTTGAGTCTGGAATTTTTATTGGTTGGAACAGGTTATGTTGACTGCTTCTAAATCAACAGCTACAACTCATGGCTCTAAAAGTTAAAAATATTTTCTTTGGATGCTGTATTTTGTAAGAATGTTGGAAAATCCATGAGGAAGAACCTCTAGTCAGAGGACTTTGAAGACACAATGGGAAGAGATTGAATGTGGAACTTTAACTCTCATGAGAAATGCAGGAAATGTATCATTAAACTATGAAGAGATGAGCTGTGCAAAGATGAAAGCCATAAAAACTCTCTGTGGCAAGAAAAAAACCTGAAAAATAATAGGTGCATGGTCTGACTGTCAGAGGTGCTCAGCACTTCCATCAGTCACTGTCAGAAAGCTCTGCAGCTCCTTGACATGTCCAAAGCTACCAGAGGCAGTAAAAGATGGACACAATTTTGGTCCTAATTTTCAAAAAATTCAAGAACATGAAAAATAGTAACAAGTCAGGTGTCTTGCTGTCTGCTGCATGTAAAATATCTGTTATGTTGCTACATGAAACCTGCAATGTGTACTTCCAGTGCTTACAGATTTGAGAGAACAGTTGGTTCCTTTGACAAGTTTATCACATACAACACCACTTCATTATTTGGGAATGAGGATCATCAGACTTCTCATCAAGATAGGAAAAGCAAAACTGGAGTAGTACGAAACAGATTAAGGCAAACTAAATGAAAGCATTTTCCTCAATTTCCATGGTTGAAGGAGAAAAGATGCGGTCAGCAAACAGCATAGGCATCTTGGTAGATTTTTTTTCTACTTGTACAAAAGTTGTCTTTTTACTGGAAAAATAACTTTTCAGGGCATCAGTAATAAAATTGTGAAGTGCAGTGAAAGTGAAATATTTTATATCATTGTAGAATAAAAAAGCTATTAAGAAATATATGTGCAAGGAGGATAGTAACTTAACCAGAATTGAGGTACTAGAGGTAATCCCCTTTTCTGCCATTTCTGGGAACAGTACAAAAAAACAGGAGGAAAACAGGACTGCTTTGATGTAAATGAAAAATGAGTTAAGAAGATTCATTAAGCTGTAGCTCATATAACTGCTGCAGACTATTAAGCAGAAAACACTTTTGTATGAGAAGTGTGGCAAATAGCTGCACTTCTGCTTGGAATTTTGTTACTCATTTCAGCTGTTTAAGTCAATATTATTCAGATCTTGCTTCTATGACAAATTTTATGTCTTTCTGCAATATATAGAATGTCTTTAGAGACGTTTTACAACTTGAACTGAGCTCACAGTAACTGAGAGGTTAGTATTCAAATAAATAGGAGTCATTCATCAATAGAATCCATTACCTAAGGTTGCAGAAACTTGGAGGAAGAGAAAAGTATCAGGGTACTAAGGACTGATCCTAAGGGTCAGACTTAAGTGAATATCCTTGTCCAGCTTCAAGCAGAGCAGCTCTGGCAGCTGCAGGGCTCAGGTTCTGGCAGGGTCAGGTATCTTGTTCCTGCAGGTGATCAGAGCTGTCCAACAAGGGAGAGAATGGGGAAGCACCTTCCTGTCTGCATGCTCTCATCTGCTGTGGTGCAGACTCTGTAAGGCACACCCTGAAATCTTTGCCTTACAGAAAAAGGGCTTACAGGAAGACAAGGGGAGTACAATGAACTTGAAAATAAGCATTATGAAGGCATTTATTTTTTAAGTCAGCTTGAGCTGATAATGGTGCTGTTCATGTAATATTAATCAGGATATTAACTTCTGCTATTAGACTTGAAATGCACATTTGAAGAATGAGTTTATTTGCTTAAGTGTAACTATCATTGATGAAGAGCTAAAGGCGTTTTTCAAAGAGAAGAAAAAATAAGGCATAAAATCCATTACTTGTCGAAACAAATATTTCCGGTGCCTTTCCCTGTTTTTTTTAATTTCTACAATAAATTCATAGGAAAATTTGGTTTTTAAAGATGTGACAAATTAGAACAGGATTTTGTGTTTGTTCCTGTGCTGGTAGTTATTGTTCCAGTACAGCAATTTCAGGAAATATTCATTTTAATCAGTACACACATATAAAAAAGGAGGGAATGAATAGGCTTGCCCGTCACGCACATTTGTCACCCATGTTGACCCTGTCACCATGTGCCCGTCACCCATCTCATGTCTGCAGATCCGGATTTGCACTTAATTTTATTTGAATGGAATTGTTTTCAATTGCCCTAATGTATTCAGCCATTCTTCTGTGGTCATAATTTTGCCTATGTGATGTTTTGTAATGATATGTTATACTTGCCTACCAAAATTAGGATTAGAAAGGCTGAGTAGTTCCCTTCTATTCCAATCAGTTTGGTTTGACAGCTCTGTAATTACTGTCTGTTTGCAAACAGTTGTAGCTTTACCTTAATGAAGTTCAACTTTCTAATTTTTGACTGGAACAGGCAGTGCATGTTACATCTTTGGAAGGCACATTAGACAAAATTACTTTGGGTATGAATGCATTTATTTTCAAGTCTCCTTTATCCAGGTGAAATGTTCTTTCTAGTTGATGCTGTAGCACTATCTCAGGTACAGAAGAGCTAGCCTGTCAGAAATTATGAAATGACACTGCTTAGGCGTAACTTTTTCAATCTCAAAGTTTATGCTATTTATACTATTTACTATTATACATTCCATATTTTATATAGTGTCTTGCTTAAGGACTCTTTTCAGCAAAAATTAGCTTCATGTGTATGTATACTCTGCACAATCTGCACAATTGGTAACATCTGTGATTGTCCATGAAAAAGAAATGCAGTCAATATTTGCTGAATGTTTGAATTTGAGTCAATTTAGACTTTACCACCTGCAGTTTCCCACCTGTACTGCCTTCGTCTGAAAGGGAGCTAAGCTATGTGCTTAAAGTCAACTTGCATTTCTTGGAAATGCTTAACACTGCTAGTAAATCTCAGTATGTAAATCCTTTGCTATTTTCAGAATACATTAGCTGCTGGTGTCTCTCTAGAGTTGGGTACTACTGCATATATTTATCCTAGTATTTAACCTGCTGCATACTTATTTTTTAGGCTAAACCTACTTCCCCTGTGAGCACATGCACTTTACCAACAGCAGTTCAGTGGGATAACATGCCTTGCTCCTGTTTTAACAGGCAATCCCCTGTAGAAGACTGCTAACCTAGATCTGCCAGCTTGGACTCTTCATCTCCTTCCTCCAGGCAAACGAACCCAGTTGAAAGTTAACCTAGTTTTAAGTTGTAAACAGCAGGTCCTTGCTCCCGTTTCATCTTGACTGAAATAAAAGAACACTTTTAGGATACTATTAGTGATGCTTGTACCTGGAGATATTTCTCTTTGAACTTTAGAAATTACTTGCTTCAGTGGGAGCAAGCACCACCTGTTTTAAGTCTTCCAGTGAATGTCTTGCAGAGAAAGGGAACTTAGATAAGGCTGTGACTGACACAATCTCATGTCAGTCATGTTTTAACTACTCCCTACTGACACTAATGGGGAGTTCTTCACAAATCTTAATGTCATAATCTTGCTTTAAAACAAACACACAGGCCCTGAGTCCAAACACACATTAAATGTTAATATGTTGATAAAAAGGAGCCTGTGGTTATCTTGCTGAAAGCTATTCATAGGCAAATTAGATGTGTTAAAAGCATAACTGTTTTATTGCACTCAGATGACTAGAACAGCTCCTAATAGTGTTTCTGCAGAGATAAAATACAAAGCAGAATTATTATACCTAATGTGCCCATAAATTTGGATGACAAAAATTGCACCCAACAGCAGGTATAATGAAAAAACATCCAGAAGAATGTAAAGAACATTTATTATTTTGGTGGACTAAGTATAGATTTTGATGCAGCTTATTTCCATTTTTTTTATATTGGTGGAGACAGTGTAAGGGGACTCAGGAGAGCAGTATAAATGATGTGTGATGGCCTGGGATGATGAAGTGGAGAGGAAATACTTTACAGCATAGCTCTGTCTATAGTAAAGTTTGGACAAATACCATTGATTACAATATTGAACAGCTTTTGAAAATGTGTAAGATTGGACGAGTTTAAAAGAAGGTTTGAGTTGCTGGTGCCAATTTTGCATCTTTAAGTTACAATTTTTGTCACAAGCATATCTGTTGTTTGTCCCATTGACAAGAGTCAATTATTTGAAAGCGCAAGATTCATAGCCATGGACAAAAAATTAATTACACACTTTATAACTCGTGTGCATCACTATTGACTGAGTTGGCTTTCCTGTAGCCAATTAGATGATGATAAAATTAGATGATGAAGTGGATGAGTTTTCATAGTGTGTAGCACTGTGATTCAGCTAGCTACCAGTGTTGTTCTGGTGGACAATAAATGTGCAGCTCTCTCCCTCAAATACTGTACCAGGGAGCAGTTAGTTGGTTTTATTGCTAGGGTCAGGCTGTGTGATGGAGAACTGATTTGTGCAGTATTCTGACTCTTCCATTGACTTGTACTGCCCAAAACCCTGGGTTGTGGCTTTCATAGAAGACATGAAGAAGTAGGTGGGGAAAAAAATATGTAGAAATCCTTCCATAGAACCATGCTGCATTATCTATTCAAATGCTGCTTTTATGGGAATTTTATTCATGTTTTATCACTTAGAATAAGGCTCTTTGGACAGAAAACTGTCTATTTATAGCATGCATGAATTTAAATCAGTTTTGCTTTATAGCAAATGCCCATAATATCATGGGTATGAAATCTGAAACATGGGAAAGCATAAAACTCATACTGGCAAAACAACCACACCAGCCGTTCTTGTTTCTTATACAAAAAAAGCAAAAATACTGTTGTCACTCGGTAATTCCAATCTGGGGTAACTGCTAGCAGATGCTAATTTAAATGACACTAATATAATCACAAGACCAAATAAAATGGGATTCTGACATTGTAATTGAAGTAGATAAGGCACTGAGAGTTCTGTGTCGTTTAAGAGAATTATGATATGAAGCACAGGAGGGGATCTTTGTCTTTCTATAAATACCCATAACACAAGAAATTTTTGCCACAAAACTGAGTCAGGGGAGACTTGGCCTCTCTGTGAACAAAAATGCTGCAGGAATGTGATAACCTTGCAGAATAGCAATCATAGTGATAGGCATCTCAGTGTGTGCATGTATCAAGAGCTTTAAGTGGTTAATATTTGTTTCTTTGCTAAAGACATAAAGAAGTCAGTTCAACTATTAAAGTAAGCTGTTGAAGAGCACTGCTATACTAGGCTTCTTTTGCTAGTATAAATTGTAGTACAAAGATTTGAAGGCCAGTATTGCAATATCAAATCTGGCATTCCTCATAAACAAAGACCACCTTACTCTTCTGGGCCCCTGTAAATCCTACAGTAACATAAGGAAAGTCACTTTGCTGTGAAACTCGGTATTTATGTTTTCATAAATTATGCTATTTTGATTTAAAAAAAACCAGAATTGTTGCTTAGGTTTTGGACTGGTGCCATCCATGCTGCTTGTCAGCACTGGCAAAAATACTCAGGCAGAGTTGGGGTTGCTAAAAATGCTTTTAAAGCACTTTAAATATGAAGCACAATTTTGCAGTATTTCAGAAGCTCTGATTTAAATATGTATACATTTGTCTCTACGCAAATATATTGCAAGTTACAAATGCAAGCAAATAGTTGCTATTACTTCAATCACTGCCAACTGACTGAAGTGCTTTCTCAATTTTCATTGAGACAGCTTGGTTTGAAAAGAAATCAAGGTCATGCCATATACTGTTCATGTTTACAAACAGTGCCTGTTTTGATTTATTTTTTAAATCTACTGGAAGATGTTTTGTTTCATTATTTAAAATTGACTTTGCAGTTTTGTCAATACATTTCATGTTCAGGTTCTGCCAATGTTAATCTATGCAGAGATACTGAAGTTATGACACACATGTATCAGGATGGCAAAAATTCATTGGACTTTTTTATAGCCAAAGCTGAACCTCTGAAGTGCTAATTCCAACTGTTGTTTAAAATGCTAACAAAATGGAGATTGTTTGAGGAGAATCCCACTACTGTCTGCTTTTTTGTTCACTGTTAGTAATTTGCAGGCTCCTGAGACTCCCTCTCTCTGTGTTTATTTTTACGTATGATTTGCAGCCATACAGTATTCTCCAGTGCCAAATTTTAAGGTAAGGAGGCTGGAAAAGGTCATTTTTATGCATTTCATTGATATCTTTCCCCAGTATTTCTAACCTTTTTCCACCGAGTTTTTAGATTTTTTTTTCTTCTCCGTTCTTTTCTTGCTGTGGGTGGGAGTGTATTATATTTTATGGTGATGAACTTGCATGATCCAACACCTGTTCTGAAGTAATGAGAATGCTGAAAAAGTCTCTTAATTTATTAATAAGAATTTCAATCAAATTATTATGTATGGGGTTAAGTGTGCCCTAAAAAAGGTGGAATATTATGTTTCTTTTCCTGTATAAGTATTTAAGTTATATATGTTTACTTATGTATTGATGTTGTTTGTGCTGTGATTTAAATAATATAAAGTGGTTGCTTAACTAACACTTTCTTTAGCTGTGGTCATGAGAACTCTCCCTAAAATGAGCTATTAACAGTAATTTGAGGAAATGCTTAATAAATTAAGATAATTTTAAAATTGTCACTTAAAAACCCCCAAATCATGGGAAATTATGAGCCCACCTATCATAACTCTTCCTCTTCTATTTCACAGTCCTGCTGCTGTAGGTGCAATATTCTGCCACTGACCCTATTTTGAAAGGAGACATTGAACACATGATCAAGAAAAAAACCCCACCAACCAAAAATATCCCAAACAATTTCCCTTACCCCCATGCCCATTACATGGAGCCACTCTGTGCATTGAAGAGGCTTAGTTTCCATCCTGATGCCATCAGTGTGGATTGAGAGTTTCTAAATGAATTGGGGTTTCTTAAATTGCAGTGGCTGGGGGAGTAGCTTGTGCCAGTTTAGAAATGGTTGTTGAATGTCATTTTACAGTTTCTGTTCTCACCATTTACAAAATCCCACTGAGATTAATTAGTGTGAGAGATAAGGAAGGGCAGAGAAGATTTACAAAGCTTCCAGCACAGCTTTCAGTATTGATGGCTAAAAGTGTTGTGTTCCCCACAAGGGGAATTGATGTAATTTGTCTGAACACTTGGTGTTTGTAACGTTTCTGGGTTGTTTTCTGCAGGAGCTGGGCTCTCGCTTGAACACACAGTAAATACCTGATGCAAGTGTCAGTGTGGGTTTGTCAGCTTGGCATTGTTAATATAACTGTGTAAGCAATCCAGCATCCTGCAGAATCATTCCTCTCTGGTTCTGTGCCTAAGACTCCCTCAGCTGCTGCTCTCCTTTGGGTACTGTAGTCTTGAGGATGAAAAAAGTCCTTTTTCCTCTCCTTTCCAAGACTAATGCAGGTAAATTACTAATCCTACTCTTGGAAGGTACCTTGCATAGTTTAAAGACAGCACAAGATAGAATACCTAATTATTCTGATATGACAAACTCTGTATGTTATTCCAGCAGATGGGTTCTTATCCTTTATTTTAATATATAGTTACTGATGCAGGTAAAGAGCTCTGGCATGTTGACAGTGAAGTGGAGGGTTTTTTAAACAGATGAGTAGATTTTTCCACACTGAGCTTCAAGACTATTGGAACCCTAGGTCTGATGTTCTTGCATCACTTGTGAACCTTGCAGTACTCTTCATTATTAAGGTTGATTTCTGGGATTCTGCCTGAAGTCCAGAGTGTGTTGAAATGTGTCAAAGATTTTTTACAGTTTGTGCTGTTACATTGCCTCCTCAAACTTTCTGCAGAACTAAACCACTACCTGGCACGAGAGGAGCAGTTAAACTTTTGTTGGTATTCTCACTGAATAATATTGGAATTTAGACCAAAGCTTTCATTTTTTTATCCTGGTTTCCATGCCATGACCTGTGCCATGACACAGACTTTTCACCAGCTGGGCATTTGGGGCCAGTATTCATTCTTTTATAGTTACTAGTTGCCCTGTTATTAACTAGGCACTGTGTGCACCTTTGTTCTGCTGGCCCTCTTTGGATCAATAAATGTGTTCTGTTGCTCTTTCTTGCTCATCTAATGAGTTCTGAATCTGTTCTTTGTGTGGCTTTGACTACAGCAGCCAGGATGTTTTGTTTCTGCATTTTTGAAATTGGAAAAAGTTCCTGTAACTTGGAGGTAGAGGGCAACAATTAAAAAAAACAAACTACTGCCCAAAAAGTCATTGATTATATGCTGAGTTTTGAAAATAGTGATTTTTGTTGATACACTTCTATTTTTCTCAAAGATCACAAAGGGTGTGATAGTCCATTTGGTTCTTGAAGCTGGGAAGGTTGTCCTCATTTCCATGCCTTTGCTCATACAAACAAGATGTCTGGCATAAGTAGAATAAAATATTCATTCTTAACTCTATTTTTTTTTAGCTAGATTTCAGGCTATATAGAACAATATTCCTGATTATGTGATTGTACTTGTTTTATGTGAATTAATGATGTGAATTTATTGGACTGTAACACAAGAATTTTTGCTTTTATGACTACTCCTTTTTTTGTTTGTTCACTTTTCTGTGTAGTACCCTGCCCTTGTAATATCCTATAAGGACAAGTTAGAAATGTCAAATGAATTCCCTTCTTGCTGCTTATGTATCTTGAGGCATATAATTGCATTCCAGGTGCTGTTTAAAATCTGACAGAGATAAATTTAAGTTGGTGGTATGGTATAATAACAAAACTAGACAGCTGTTTAACAAATAAAATGAAAAAATTTCAGACTGCTCTGAATCACAGCAAGGTTTAGCCTGTTTGCAGTTTCCCTTCTTGCACTCCTTACCATCTTTATACTGTTCATTTGAAAATTTCCAGGTTTAGCCACAGTGAGACTCAGTTAAACGAGGCACGTGGATGAGCCTGTCCCCAGAACACAAACACAGGCCATGAAATGCAGGCTGTACACGTCAGTCCCTGGCAGAGCTGCTCTGTGTAATGCTGAGACTGTGGGATTTGGGCACTCTGCTTTCACAGCACCTCCAGCAAAGCCTCTGCTGAGGTGTCCTGTGTGTCTATCTTCTACCTTTAGGGATCCAGCTGGCATTGCTGTTAGCAACTGAACCATTAAAGTGAATTATTAGTGTAGATTGAACACAACTAAAGGGGATGCTTTAATAAATGTGCAATTAAGTGTTACATGTCAGGTTTGTCATGCTTTCACCAGTTAAATGTTATGTTTTAACATTATAGTCTACTATGTTTTACAATTTTTCTGTAAACAATCCAGAAGAAATGTCTGCTTCAGATATCAAATCTTGTTTTATGTAAGAAGTGATACTGAAATGCTTGAAAGTAAGCAGAACCTGAACAAAATAGGCAAGAACTTTCTTTAAATTTAAATACTTCTAAAAAGTGAAAATGCTTTGTTATGGCTTTAATGCGAAAGATTTGGTTTAAAACTTAGTTATACGAGGATGCTGCCAATATAGACAGTGTAAATACAAAGAGAATATTTGGTTGTGAGCACAGACCTGCGACTTTCAGCACGAGCTGAGAATTATTTGTTCTCTGCCTCAGATGGGGTTCCTGTGCCATACCTCAGTGTCTGGCTGGGCAACACCAGAGACCCCCTCCACTGCTCTGCTTGGTCATATTTCCACCAATATTTATACCCAGGAAAGGAAGTGTAAGCATTAAGTTTCTTCAGATATTGCATGTCTGAACAGTAATTATTTATCAAAAACACATTCAACTATTTCCATCTAATAAGATGATATCAAGAGTTGAAAAATGAGATGTTTCATGATGACTTGCTCCAGACAGCACACTGGCCTTGGGTGCCAGTTAAAATTCCCTGGTAGAAGGCAGGGACTGTGGTGTGTGGTGGGTCACCAGAGAGTGGAATACTGATTTAAGAGTGTTATCAGTTCCTTTCTTGTTCATTTGAGGGGTTATCACTGAAACTTTTCCCTGAGATGTTTTTCTGTCTTTTTCCAAAGAAAAAGGCATTTCCCCTCCTTCTCCTCCCCCCTAAATCTTGCTTTAGATTTAATTGTGAATTTTACTGCTGGGGTACTCCAGCTATTTTAACACTCTCAACCTCAATCTCAATGTGTCACAACAGCACCAAATTGTTTTGTCAGTTTGTATTTTAATGAGAGCTAGGATCTAGTTGAATTTGGAATTAGCTGCTGTAGTTCATGGCTTTCCATTTTCCTAGTCCCCACCTCATCAAAATATTCACCAAGCTGCTTCTTTCAAACTTGCACTTTACCACTTAGAGCATTTATATGAATAGCAATAGAGTTATTTCAGAGATGAACAGAATTCATAACTTCTGTGGAGGAGGATGCTTCATCACTCATTTTAAATTCACTTGTGGACATCAGCACCATGAAGTCTTTTCTCTCCTCTGCTGTGAAGCAAAGGGGAGCTAGTAGCCACCTCATTTGATTGAACAGCTCATTTTTCTGTCTCCCATGCTCTTACTGCCTCCACTGTATTTCTCCCACCCTATTCTTGTTTTGCTAATTCTGTTACTTTTTTATTGTCTCTGTTCTCTGCCCTAAAGCCTCGAGCTACCCTGCAGAGCTGGTTCAGAAGCTGTCAGTTCAGCAAAGCAAAAAAGCACAAGGCAAGCTAGATCCAATTGTTAATTACAGGATGAGTTGTCAGGGTTTGTGAGCTCCAGCAGATGATGAAAGAGAAAATTATACCTTAAGTCCAGGTGGGAGCTAAGATGTTCCAAGTAAATGTTCTGTGTTTAAGAAACAGGAATCCAGAAATAGTTACCAAAATTAGTTGGGAGACTCCATGTTCTACATTTTTCTTTTTTCCTTTCTTCTCTCAGCCTTAAATCCTAGCTCTCTAGTGTTAGCTGATGGTTCTCTATACACACAGGATTTCTGAATCACTGGACATGCACAAACAATGGGGGCTTTCAAATATAAAAACCACTTTTTTCTGTTCTGAAGTTTATTACATGAACGTTGATATTACATTGTTAAACAGATATTTAAGGGTGTATTTATCAAGAAAAGGTAAATGTATTATAATATTGAATCCTTATTACATTTAATACTGAATTTTATGAATCATCTTAGATATGAATTGTGTCAGACCAATATGAAATTTTTTTTTAAAATCAATCAATAATTGATTTTTTTTTAGATGCAATGGTTGGGCAATTTTGTGTTGGTAGTTTTGTATGAGTATTTGGGAGATTTAAAAGTGTGACACAGGCTCAAAAGATATTTTTCTGTTTCACAGTGATAAAATATGAGGATTTTCTCACTGAATGGTGACTGGTAAATCACAGCAACCTTAACACAGAAATCTGTTGTCTTCTGAGGCATTTTTCTAATCTTTGATAATATCTTTCCTGTGGGATGATATGTTGCTACTTCAATAGTTCCACAGTAGTGTAAGCCATGGCAAATAGAGCTCTGTGATTATTTTATGTGCTTGTGGGTTAGCTTATAGCAGTGCAATCCATTCTGGGAAAAGGACTGTGTGTAACTATAAATTGAGACTGAATTAATCCACAGCTCTTTTCTGTTGTGCTTTATATTCTGAATAAATACCAAAACAAGTGAAAACCAGATTGTTTTCATCATAACTGAGAAATAGGTTTGCTTTATGATAAAAACCACTTCAGTGCGATTTTTTGTTTTCCATTTTGCTTTGGATGAGGCAGAGAACAAACAGCTGTGGTCTGTTTGAGATAGAGGTCCCAGCCATGTGCCAAGTGGGTACATCCAGCCACACAGAGCCAGCACTGTGTCTGTGACTTTAGTAAATATGTGTGGAAGCTGGGGCAAAAGGGATCACTGGGCTTCTGAGTACATCAGATTCCCAGCAAAGCTGCTGCTTCAGGGCTTTTGGGGTTTGCTCTGTGGTGTGGAGCCCAGGTCAGCCCCCAAGCCAAGTCAGAGTCCCAAAGTTCAATGTTAGTGTCTTCCTTTTGAGTTGGGAAGGTGACAACCTGGGATACACCGTATCTAACAGCTATAACAGACTGCTTTAAAACATCTGTCACAGCATTCTTATTTGAAAAAAAGTAATTTTAACTGTGTGTAAGACTGTTGCATGATTACAATGGAAATTTCTTTTTTGTGTACTGCACAATTTGCAATTTGCATAAAAAGCTTCCTGTATTATCTGCAAAGAGCATGCCATTAACAAAAATGAAGCTTATAATTAAATAGAATGGCTCAGCCTGTTCTTCTCCGAGTGTCTGGGTATAAAGGCACAGTACCCACATTTCAAAAGTTGCAGCACCTCTTAGAGGAGAATAAACTGATTTTCTGTGCTGTCTTTGGCTGAAATAGTTAATTTTCTTCAGTAACTGGTGTGGGGCTGTGGTTTGCAGTTTGCTGGACACAGTTTTGACAATGCAGCAACGTTTCAGTTCTTGCTGAGCAGGGATTGCACAGTCAAGGCCTTTTCTGCTCCTCACCCCATGCTGCCAGCAGGAAGCCTGGAAGTGCACAAGGAGCTGGGAGGGGACACAGCTGGACAACTGTGACCCCCTGGATGTAGGGACATCCCAGAAGATGTGGCTTCATTCTCAGTGTAAAACCGTGGGGAGGTTAGTGGGGAATGTGGGCTCTGCCTGGGCATCGGTCACCTGGTGCTGAGCAGTTTTCATTTGCATCACTTACCTTTCCTGGATTTTATTTTTGTCTCTTTTTTTCCCCTTCTTGTTAAAATTTATTGGTTTGTGTTTTTGTTCTTAATTAATTTTTCAATTATTAACCCATGGGTTGAGATAAGTTTATCTTGCTTTTACCCTTCTAATTCTTTCCCCCAGCCTACTGGGGCAGTGGGTGAGCAGCTGTGTGGAGCTTAGCTGCTGACTGGGGACAAACCATTCTTGGAATTACTTATTGCTAATTCTACCTTAGATTTGTCATACTTGATGCTTTGAGTGTAGACAAATTGTATTTTTAAACCAACTTCCAACTGGGTAATTAGAACAATGGAAGTTCACTGAACTACAACCGCAATTTTATATGAGGATACAGCTGTAAAAATTTCCCTAGAATGTTTTTGTTAATGATCATTTGATACCTATATAAAACTACCTTTCTTATCAAGAAAAAACTAAAATAGACTGAGGTGCTTTCACCAAATAAATCAATGTAACTTAGGAATTAAATCAGTGATAGTTAAGCTATTGAGTGTTAATTTGTTACCTGTGCTTGTATTTAAGTTCAAGATGTTTGTGACAACATTTTCGTTTACAGGCTAAAAATAAGGAACTACTTTTACAAAAAGAAAAATCCATTGTTTCTTAAAATTCTGCCTGCTGTACAAAATTTCCTAATTTTGTCCATGGCAGCCAAGGAATTAAAGTCTCCTTCAGAAAGGAACAACGTTCAGCAAATGACCTTCATCATTAGTCATCCATATCTGTTTGGCACTGCAGATTGCCAAAAGAAAAATAATTTCCTGAGTGAAAAGATGGGTAAAATGAGATTAACATTTGCCCCTCCACAAGCCACTTAATGTGAGCTGCCTCTTCCACAAACTGAAAAGTGTCTGGGAACCCAGTGAACATTTGATTCCAGGAAACCTGGGGCTGTAAATTCCTATCTGGAATTCAGTCCTGGTTTCCAAATGAACATCAACAACAATAAAGCCTTCTGAAGATCGTGATGACAAGCCCTGCAAAATGCTATTTGAAAAGGGAATATGTGCTGCTAAGAGTTATCATCTGGTTTCAGTGCAAACTGTCACTTCCAGATTTTCTTTCCCTTGATTTTGCAAGGCATAGCAGATCTGACACCTTCAGAATCAGGGGAGGCATGATACTATTGAAGCCTTATAACTCTTTACCAGTGACAGCAAAATCTTACAGATTTAGAACAAATGGCTCTAATGCTTTCTGAGGTGGGATGAAAGGGCTTTTTCTTATTCTTCAGAGTAAAATATAAACAATAACTGCACAATGCACAAAAATAACCTAGGATACTTTATGAGGAGTCAGCACAAACTGCTGGATTTCTTTGTTCCCTTCTAGGCATTTCTAGAAGGTGTGGAAGTATCAGAGGAATAACTTATTTTTATAGTTGTTTACCTGTGGGGGACTGAATCCTGAGACCATGAGGTATAAGACTGTTGGACAATAATTAATAACTTCAAAAATTAATTTACGTCCTGGTCAAATATTAGAGAAATCTATTTCCTTTAAATTTCATTTGTAGTAAAAACACAAAACAAACTATCCTGATGTTTAGAGGAGAAGTTTGTGGGGGTTTTTGTTTTTATTAATAAAGTTGGTGGTGGTTTTTTTTAGGGACCATGGCCTGGACTGTGGATTTCAATATTAGGTCACAGTACTTCTCTTTGATTAAAATTCCAATGCCATTCATATAGGTTTTCTAGTAGCTTCTTTTACAGGAGATTTTAATCAAAACTCACTGGAATTGCTTTTCATTTACCTAATTTGTTTAACTATGGAGTCAGAATTACTAGGGCTAGAAGTCAATGTAATGAATGAGCCTAAATCTTTTATAATCCTTCTGAGTGTTACTGAATTCCATGGAGTAAGAATTTTAAATGGTTTATTGTCTTTACAGTAAAGGTCATGTTTTATGCCTTTATCTGGCTGGAATTGTGATTTTTTTTCAATACTTCTGATAAAAAATATTTTCAGCTGGAGCCAACTTGGAATACAAATTTTGAAAAAAGTTCTCTGTTTTAAAATTGGAGAAAATGACCTTTTCTTGATTAAGTAACTTGATAAGCACATATAAGGGAGCATGTGTGCATCTCTGTACAATCATGAGATTTCCAGTGGCACAGCTCCAGAGTGTCTGTAGGTTAAACCCAACCCCGAAATCTTGCCTTCATTCACCTTCATATAGATGGCAGGAGACATGATGGAGAAGGAAGCATAGCTGTGCAAGATAAACAACCTTTTTTATTGCTTAAAACTGGAGCCCCAAAATGCCCTTGGGTAACACAAAACTCAGCTGAAACCTTCCTGAGCTGGGCCCCATTGCAGCAGTGATACATCCAGTGCCAGCTTTTCCACTCCAGCCCAGCTGAGCACACACTGGAAGGTGAAAAAGCCTGAAATTTGCCCAGGTAAGAAAAAATGTAGAAGTGCTTCCTATTTTATGCCTTTAGAGTAAAGATGAAATGGGGCAGAAAAGACAAATAATCTACCACAACCTGAAAGCAAAGCAGAGAGAGGTGATCCAGAGGAAACTGGCACATGAAACATGGTTTCATTTATTGCACTTTCTGATCCAAGTCTTACTTAGTTTCCCCTTATTTGCAGCCCTATCAAAGCACTGACATAGGTAATAGTATGGAAACATAATGCTGACTTTCCATCTGCTGTCAGAGAGCCTGACAGGATAGTCACCCACATCACAGTTCAGCTGCTAGAGCCGTGGTTTCATTTACACCACGTAATTACTTTTGATGAATGCAGGTACTGATTTGCATCTATTATACAGGCTCTGTATAAAGTCAGGGCCTCTCTGTTGCCTGAAGCAGGCTCCCAGTGCATGTAGCTGCACTTTGCACTGAAAGGGAAATTAGCAGCAGGAGGGATGATCCATCAGGACAAGCCTGGGAAGCCTCAGTGCTGCTCTTGGCACAGGAAGGTGACTCCAGAGTCACTGACATTGCTGAAGTATTTCTGGTCTGACTGGAGTCGTGATCAGCAGCACACTGGGGTGCTGTGCTGTTCCACAGAGTGCAGGGGACATGAGTGAACATTTTAGTGATGAAAATATCAGCCCTTTCTTTTCCTTACCTATTTTTGATAGAACAAGGTGTCTGGGTTTCATTTCCCCGTTATGAGGCAGAGGTTCAACACCCAACTCGTCCTTTCCTTTTTTTAGCACACTTTTCCTTTCATGGCTTGGACTGCCCTTTGGGATATGCAGATGCTGGCAGAAAAATCAATGATACAGATCAGTGGTGTTCTACTTAAAACTTATATTTGTCTTCCTAAGATCTGCTGACTTCTGCTTTTGTGATGCTTTCAGAATCTTCCTTTTCTCTCTGTGCCCGCACCAAATCAATGGTGAAATGGGCAGGGTACAGGTTTACGGTCCTATTGACTTAGTTCTTTTACAAGACATCTTTACTCTGAATGCAAACTCCTGCTCCTACAATATAATTTGGATCGTGAAATCCTTTTAATTTTTTTCTTGTTCTTGAGTTGGCAGTCATTTTCTTGGGTACTCTCTTTGAAGGTTTTCCTGAATGGAAAATCACAGGCTCTCAGCAGGAGACACATTTTAAAGGTAATGCAAAGCAAGTGCAGCGCTGACTTTACCAGTAAGTAACCTCATAAAAATATATTCCTTAGGTTTTCCATTGAGATAGAAAGGAATATTATTACCTTTACAGTGAACTCAGCTCTCCAGCACCAACAATTTAGTGTTTCTAGGTGAAAAAGTGATTCTGAAGGATTTGTAGTAATATTTTTCCTTATTCTGATAACTTATTTTCTTTTTTTCTTCATTAATGTATTTCAATTTATCCCCTCCTAAGGCATTTTTTGGACTCTTCTCCTAATATATATTTACATGCTGCAGGCTTTCATCAATGGCCATCAAGTCACAGTTTTTCTGTCACATAAGTGAACAATCTCATTCCAGTGAAGACCTCGATTAGCCTCTCCATAATTTTCTTTGTTTTATTATCCAAGTCCAGTTTGCCTCCATCCTTCTTTCAGTGATGTGCAAAGATTACAAAACAGTCTAAGAGCTGGAGGCTCACAAAAGCTGCAGATGCTTTCCTTCATTTATTTTGACTTGGTCTGATACATGTGTTGCTCAAGTGGCAAAGAGACACTCAGATTTGAAAATAAGTTGGAGGTTCCTTTTTGATTCTTTCCATGGTACGTGAATGAACATAGAAGTATTTTATAGATTTTATAAAATTACATGATATTAAAATCTGGTATGCTATGGTAAATCTTGGAGATGTGAAAATGCTGACCATCTCACTCATAAAATAATTATAAACCCATGTTTCTAGCCATTGATGTGTTCTCTTCTCTCTGTGCTTCTAGGTGAAAGATTTTGCCTGTAAATATATTCCATAGGTACTCTTCTGCTTTGAGAAAAGACAGCTAGCATGTATATGCATCTGCTGAAACATAAACTACACCATTATCTGACATTACTTCCAAGTTAAGAATTATCTTTAACTGAACTTTAATTCACTCAACAAAAAATTGTGAAATGAGAGATTTACAGATTTTATCTTGCCCAAATGTCAGAAACCATTGCATAGCTCAATATTGTCATGTAGGGTGAAAATATTTCTTAACAGAAGTAAAAACTAATCAAAATAACAATATAAAACTTGATTTATCAGTTTGACATCTGCCCCATGTTTTGCTTTATGAAGCACTTAATTAGATCTGCTATTGCTGTAAATCTTCCTTGTAACAATATGTGTAATTTGTTCAAAGTAGTTCACAAATTTATTAATGCCTCCTGTTCAACTGCCTCTCTGTATCAGTCGTAGTGGAGAAATCCGTGACTTTGTCTAAAGCAATTATTCAGCTTGAAATCAATTTCACTGAACAAGCTGGGAATATAATTGCAAAGAGAAATACTTATAAATGATCTGTCAGGAGAGGACTTGGAGCAGTGCTATGTTCTTCAGAAATGAAGAAGCAGCCTCCTTAGCCTGAGCCAGTTCTGCCTCCAGTCTCCTGGTGCTGGTCTGACACAATAATTGATTGACATTGATTCATTTCACATTGGGAAAGGAAATTTAATTGAAGCAGTGGTAAAACCTGTCCAAATGGACAGTTGTGCTTGTGGCTGATGATAATTCTAAATGAAGGACTCTAAAGATTCCTTTTCATAAGCAACTTGTGATCTCTTGGTATATGAAAGGATGTACAAACAGCAATGTTGGTGTGCTGAATCACTCCATTTCTGTCTCACATTAATCAGTGAGAAAAATCCAATAAAATTAATTGTCTTGACCTTTCTTATTGCTCCTAAAATTTCTTCTTGACACATTTTACAATTAAGGCTGTCTTCAACATTTCTTTATTGAGGTTATTTCAAGGTCTCTACACCTATGAGCCATAAATGATTAGTGCATTAATTTTGATTTTAAACATTATGAGACAATTTTGTTTGGACCATAGGTGAACTCCCTCCCATTTTTGCTGTATTTTTTACCTAATGACTTTACAATGATACTGTCAGAAATAAACTAAGCGTCCTATAGATCTTTTGAGCAAAAGACAGAAGGAATTTTCACCTATGTAGAAGCCCTTTATACTCTTTCAGTTAAAATGCTGCCTGAAGAGCTTACTTGGTGTTTGAAATGTACTTCTCTTTAGAAATCAGCAGCAAAAATTGACCAGAGGCTGGGGATCCACCTGTGGATATGACATAGGAGAAACACAGTATCTTTGGGTCTAACAAACTCCTACGCTGTGGTTTGGGAAATACAGAAATCAAATATGTAGAGGGTGTTTTAAGAGTGCTTTCATCAGTTTCTATACAGAAAATCTAAAAATACTGTAAATTCTTAGCTGGGAGCTTGGAAGAAGACCTGAAAACAGCATATTTTCTAATAGATATTGAAGAGAAATAATAAGCTGCTATACTCATCAACCTTCAGAAAAATGTAATTACATATATAAAAGCAGCTTAGCTAAGATGAAATACCATATTTTTTGATGTTTAGAACTGCCTATAATGTGAGATTTATGCTATAAAAGCTTTTTTTAAAACCGTATATTTTTCAGTAAATTTTACAAGGACTGAAGCTTTGTTTAAAAAGATTTGGTGACTATCTTTGTCTCATCCTTACTCTACCTCTCTGTTACCTCCCCAACCCCATTCCTAAAAGACTAAATTGATGACATTTTCAAGAAATAAAGGGGGAAAGGCAGGTTTTTTCTAGTAAAAATGAGAAAATTAGATGAATTTGGGGAAAATATTACCATTTAGCTGCAGCAGAAATTCAATAGCAATGACATTTTCCAAAAGAAAGCATATAATCAAAGGGTTCTCAGGGTTCAGAGGAGGTGATAGTACTTTGCTGGGAGGAAAAAAAAAGACTATTTTGTAAACCTCGATTTTTTTAAAAAATTAATTTCATTTCAAACAGCTCTTTGTCATGGTTTCTCACCTTTGTGTAAGGAAAAGCTGGCATGAAATGCTTGCAGAACTTTTTGCTACAGTAGATCTTACCAAAGAAGTGCTAGATTGTCATATTGGCTTACTGGAAATGTGCCTGCTTGGATTCTAGAATTTTTAATGTCATTATTTATACATTATGTATTCATATAAAATTAAAAAATAAAGTTTATTTTTGGAGTTAATTGCAAAATACTAAATATTGTGTCATGCTATAATAAGAGGTAAAGGTCAAGCTTTTAAAATAACTTGAGCAGGCGTTGCTCAAATGAAAGGAGAACTTGGTGCTCAGCAGGATGAAGCAGAACAAGCAAACCCAGCTTGATGTGTGCTTGGGGTCTCTGCTGCTCACTGGCTACTGAGTTCAGACACTACACTTCTGCATGGAATTTTTTCCTATTGAAAGCTAAATTCCCCCCAAAACAGTAAATGTGGTAAATGCTGTCCATCAGTTCAAATATGATTTGATGCTGAAAGGAGAAAAGCCCAACGAATAGGCTGTGATGAGTCTTGTGAGAGCAGGAGATTTTCTGAAGCAGTGGGGTTTTTCACAGATCAGTTGTAACGTGGCAGAAACAATTCAGCTTTGCAGTCAGACTGGTTACCCATGAAACCTCTCATGCTCCCAGGAAATAAAGGAAACAGGATGAATCCTCTTAATAAAGAGCACACAGTCAATATACAGTCAGGATTTCCAAGGAAGGGCTTGAAGTCTTTTGTAGTGGATGAGAAATAAGTTAAACAGTTATTTGTCAGAATCAGATTTTTTTTTTTTTCCACATTTCTCAGGTTGCATATTGAAGACTAAACATGCCCCAGTGTCTTACTGGTTAATGAAAATATTAAACAGCTAATTCCTTGCAACTTACTGCTCTACTCCTCTCAAACTACATAATACCAACACGAGCTTATTATGTTATTTTTTTTTTTTGTCATGTAATGAATCTGTGAACTTAATTTGTCATCTGAAGTACCTTCTCAGATCTGATTCAATGTACACCGATTTTTGGAGTACTAAAAAGAAAAAGCAACACTCCAAACAAAGCAACCTGAACCTAACCATTATGCTTTATTCTACTAAAATTCTCCTGGTGCATTTGAGATGTCAAAGGCAGATATTTCCAAACTTGCCCTTGAAAATTCTTTGCAAACTAGTGCACTGTTTACTTATAAAGGAGTGGGGAGTTTGGGTATTGTCCTAAATCAGACATTGCCCACTTACTGAAAATTCCCCTTCTATTCATGGAAGTGTAGCATAAGCAGGAACAGAAGTATTCCAGCCACCTTCCTGCTTTGAGATAATTTTTAGAAAAACTAATATTATGAATTCTGTACAAGAGAAATTTCTGTTGCCTCTAGGGAGCAGTAAATTATTTACATGCCATAATTAGCAGCATTAGGATGTTGCAGTATTTGTAAGGATAGAAATGCTCCCAGCAACTTGATATCTAGGTGTTATATTTAGTGGTATGGACAAGCAGAGTTATGGAATTGTTAAATCCAAAAGGGAGGGCATGACTCACACTGTCTGAGTCAGTCTGCAGGAGTTGACTGCTACAAACATTTGGCAATTAAAGGAAAATGTTAAATCAGAAGTTAATTCATAATTAAAATAATTATTAAAGTAATTTCATTTTTATATAAATATTATTGATAGAAACCCACTGCAAAGATGCTTTGATAAACACACATCCTTTGAAAATCAGCCTTGCATTAGATTCTCCTTGTAGACTGGAGAGTTGGGTAGTAATTCAGAAGGATGTTTTTTATTTCTGCAGATTAATGAGATTTCTAACAGACCTGGTTAGCTTAAATATTTTACTAACTTGAAATTGATCTGAAAGATGAGTTTTCAATCAAACCCCCACACATATAAGTAATTGAAGTTGAGGTAGGGATTCAAACAAAGACCTGTTGACATTCACACAGTTACAGCATGCTTACTTACTAAATTTCCTGAATTACAACTGTGTTACCTTTCAGTATTGGAAAACACAGTTCAGTTTTGAAGGTGCACTTTCAAATAGATGTTAATTGAAGTGTAAGTAAATGCTTGTAAAACAAAATGGGAGAATTATTTTTACCACAGTTTATACAGATTCTTCTAAGACAATAAATAATTTTTAATTAAAATGTACTCCTTTCGAGTAAAGAGTATAATCTTCCCAATCAGACTCTTGTGATATCTACAAACATAAAGCTTCTTTATAAGCTGAGACTTTGTGTTACTAAGACTCTCTCTGCAGCAATTTCTTTATGAGTTGTAAAGTTTAATTTCTGCTTGGAGGAGGTTTGCCCTTTCCCTGTTGCTCAGCAAAGTGCACAAGAAATTTCCTTCACTTGGTTTTGAATTTAGCCAGGGAGACAGATGAAAGCAGTACTGGAACAAGATATCCAGGTAGCATCATCATCACATTACTACCACAGGAAAACAGGAGGCAAAGGGAAGGAGAGAGGCTGGGTACACATGCATTGATTTAACCATGGGACTAATCATACTTGTTCATCCATAGTACTGTAGACTACAAATTATTTTTTCTAGGGCATGTGGCAGGCAATTTTAAAATCAATAAGAGTACAAAGACTTCTGCAGCTTAAACTGCAACCACACCTTGGGTTACTGTTGTAGGCAAGCAGTATTTCCAAATATATAGCCAAAGTTATTTATAACATTTCACACTGCTAGCATAGTTTTAATATCTTATTTGTTGTTCCTGAGCTATTTAGGTTTCTATGCTAGGGAGTTCCTCTGTCTTCTATTATTTCCAGACTATTTACGTCCAGGATTCATGAGTGCAGTGATAGTTATGGTTGGCATAGGGAAGTGTTTCACTGAGAACAAACTTGCTTAGCTTAGCCTCATTTTAGCCAAAATGTTTATTTGTAATAACCCACCTGTCCTTTACAGCAGTCTCCTGAACCTTTGACCTGAGGACTGAGTTTAATTCTCAGTTGTTGCAGTATCCTGAAGGGCTAAGACCTGGAGCTTCTTTCTCTTTATTCATTCTGCCAGGCTGAGTTCTCACAATGTTTTTGGGAGCACTCTGTACAAAACAAAACCAGATGGTATCATTTTTACAGCTGTAGAGTCAACAGTTCAGTTGACTCTCTCAAATGAAATCAGAATCTATTTTGACATTTTTTTCCTTGAAAATGTTGACCTTTTGTTTTATCTAATCTCTTTACTACTATAAGAGTGAAAGAGTCCAGCTTGTTTTGTTTACTGAAATGCAGAAATAGATTGTGGGGGAGCATCCATGGATATGTACCTGCAGGTATGGGAAACTCTGCTAGTTAACAGAGAGAAGAAACCATTTGGAAACAGGCATTTTCAAGGGTGGCAGAACCAAATGGAATTTGTTAATTGTTGCTTTTAGGCTGTGTTTCTAGTGACTCCTGCCACCTGCCAATGTGCTTTGTGCTTCCCAAAGCTGCTGCCTCTGGTGGATGGCTGAGATTTTATTTAGGGCCATCAGTTTTCTGCACTCTGTTTGGACAGATAATTGGTACATGCCATTTCTGAGCTCAGAAATCAGAATTTACTATGCTTTCAGTTTTATATAGTGGAGTGAAATGGAAATAATAGAGCACCTGTAATGTTTCTTTGGATCTTGAGCCACTGACCTAGATTATGTGACTGAAGCAGAAAAAAATGTACAGTTTCTTGCCAGAAGTGCATGAAGTATCAAGTTACCTGGTTCACTGAAATGAAAAAGTCTTGAAGAAGAAAAAAGGGGAGAAGTCTGGCTGTAAAACTCAAATTAACAAAGGTTTGAATATTAGACAAACAAAAAAAAGGAAGTATAGGTAAAGCAATTTAAATTTTTACCTGTCAAAAATATCTGTTGATTGATGCTTTTTAGGATTGTTCTGAAGTTCCTATTTATTCCATTTATATGCTTTAAATATAGGGATACCTTTGCATTATTTATGTATTTTTGGATTATGATCTCAATATGAGTTCTTGTAATATGTTCTTTATACTACTGAATTATTATATTATTATATATTGTTATTATTACTTCTATGTCTCTTTGGTCATTGTCTATCTCCCACTCATCTAAAATATATTTTTGTTCCAGTTTTGTTGCATCTGCAAAAGTTTTTCACAGACTCCATTAGAATACAACTGAACTTTGCAGGCAGCTGAGGCTTAAAGACACAATAAGATTGTTGAAGAAATCTTTCCTGTTTGCCAGGTTCTACATCTAAATTCATTATTGTTGTGATGTGACTTATTTAGAAACAATCTGTTTGGGTCATGGACTGCCTTACAAATACCAGTGATGCCCTGGGAATCCCTTGGTGTAGCAAAATTGCTGTTTTCTCCCCTTTTAGATGAATGTATCTGGGAGACATCATTCTAAAGTCTACATTTTTTTAAACTTCACCCAGAAAATATCCATGTCACTAAAATATCAAGCTGTGCATTACATCATGGCTGCATTTCTTTGTCTGTGGTTGTTATTAAGGTATCATAGCCTGTAAAGCAGTTAATCAGGTGTAGAAAAGCAGGGAGGGTTGATGCAGCCCATTAAAAATGATGATAGAAAAGTGTGCACACGGGCAGTGATGGGCAGGTTTTCCCTATGGAAAAACTCTTTGAAATGAAACACCTCTCCAAGGATTCCTGTTTGCCTTCCTAGGAATGGAAATGAAGATGTGAAAACTGCTGGGCTGCACTCTGTACAAGGTGTGCATTCATGGAAAAAATGGGACGTCTAGCAAGAAATGAAGTATGCTTATAATTGCCAGGCTATTAGTCTAGCAAAGAGCAAACTGCCTTCTGACTCTTGTGATTGACTTATGGCTGGGAGAGCAGGGGGCTCTGCTCTGAGTGTTCATCTGCAGTAATAAGCAGTGGAATTAGTCCTCTGGGTTGGCTGAAGTCCTGCTGTCTTCTCAGCAGCTGGCAAACACAGTGAAATCAATCTTGCATCTTTCACAACTTCTGGATTCAATTTAGGAAATAAATACAAAAATTATCAGCATTTTTCTAGCAGATGAAGACTGGAATATACTGTTATCATTAAGAAACTTCAATAAAAAACAAGGGCAAAGCCAGGGCAAATACATCACAAATATATGCATGCCACTCTTTGTCAGCATCAAAGGCAGAGGTAACCTGAGGGTTCTATTTGTTCATCCTTTTTAAATCCTCAATGCAGAAAGGCTTCGTCCAAGAGATCCCTGTGCCTATTTCATTTGGGCTCTAAATAGTCTGGGTGTGGAATTTGCACACTCCAAGTCTTATCTTGGCCCCTACTGATTTTGGAGTTTCAGGGGAGAGTAACTCTGAGTGATGGGCCTATGAAGCAACTGCACTTTGGTAGCCCTGAGGAGTAGGGTGGGGTTTTCATCTCTCTGCACAACAATTTTCTTATTTTGCTGCACTCTTTGTTGCTTCTTGAATGGGGAGACTGACATCTACCAAATCTTCTGGCCCAGGCTGGAGACTACTCCATGACACCAAGCAGGGATTTGGGGTATTGGCAGACAGTAATCCAACCTGTTAACTTTTATATTTTCTACTGGGGTATTTCCTAGTTTCTGCCACATCACCTCTCTAGTCACACTGAGTAGTGCTGCACCCTTGGGACTGCCTGCCAGGGCCTCCTTTCTGAACCATGTCTCAGGCTGTTGCTGTAAATTTTTATTCCATGAAACATTGCTCTATGCTCGCTAATTCTTGTCAAGGTCAAATGTCTTACTGCCTAATTTAGGCTGTATAGAATAGCCATAGCATTGACCTGAGGGAAGAAATAATGTAGGTGGTTTTTCTTGTCACCCAGATCTTGTCTGTCTCTTCTGATGCTGTGTCTTTTTATTGCCCTTCTGTTGTCTGACCACATTATGTTCCATCTTATAGCAGGTGGATGTTATTTCTTTTCCAGTTAAGCAAAACTTTAATGAATATAGTACATTTATCTGAATAGAAATGAAAATCCATAACTCCTACATGGCTTTTAAAAAGCTGACTATGCAGTCTAGTTTTGTCAAACTAGTCTGACTAAAAGTGCTTTCACACCAAGTCCTTTATGTGGATTAGAGATTATTGATGCTTTGTTTCTTGTGTGCAGTACATATGATGTGATATGCTGTCGATGCTGTTTAGGTGGTCTTTGTAGAATATACCCTTTTATGTCCTTGAGCTTTATCAGGTTTCTTCTCTGGAGTATCTAATGTGATAGGCAGTTCAAGGGGCTCACACAGTTTGTGCCTCAGTTTCCTGTACTGCTGTTTTAATTACACTGCTGTGCTTTGAAATTTTCCAGCTTCTGGTTCTCTTGCTCTGTTTGCCTGGGTGTGTCTAAACAGTAACACCTGGGTCACAACCACAGCTGTTCCTTCCCAAGTCAACAAATTTTTTAGCTGTACTCAGTGATGTTGTGTTTTCCAAAAAGCCTGATTCACTCCTAAGGCAAACAGGACATTCTGCAGGGAAGCATGAGAAGTTTTTCAGTGAGGTTAAGTAGTGCTGTTTGTCCTTGCAGCCTCATTTGCACCCACAGTGGCAGTGCCTTTGTCACAGCTGAGCAAAGGAGCAAGTGCAAAGCAATCCTGTCACGTTATTTCCGGCATTGCAAACATGCCAGGAAGTCACTGTGCCAGGTACTGCCTTTGCAGGAATGTCACCATGAGGAAAGGGACCAAGAGTTCCTGGGTGGCACTGCAGAATACCAATGTTTTCCCCTGTCCCAGTTGTGGCCTTGTGGGACAGTCTTTGAAGTTACTTAAGTAATTGTTAATTCAGTTGCTAGGAGATGGAATGTGTTAGATCACTCCAAGAAAGGTTTTTAATCCAAAGAGACTATGGAATAACCCTTATATTACCAGAGGCTTTTTATCAAGGGGAATTGGCAAAAATTTAACCCAGTCATGTATGATCTATGAAAAGCACCAGTTTGTGTTAAAGGCCATGGATGTTATGAAGGTTCCAGAATAAACAGTGTGTTACAGGCCTGTCCCCATTGAGCAGTTTATTCTGGTTTTGGCTTAGGTCAGAATAATCTTACAACTTAATTTTACAGTGGAACTTACTGCTTTTGCAAAATGTTTTTGTATTTAGTTATGGACCAAAAGTGGCAAAGATTCAGTTGAAACTGTTTATTCCTTTGTTAGCTTTGTGCTGCCTGGGGACTTCATCAGTTGAGAGCCAAGAATTTTATGAAAAAACCTGTCTTCACTGAGCTCAGTGAGGAAGGAGTTGTATCCCCTGCCTTTAGAGGAAGTCTCTTTTTGATGAGAGTGAGGAACAAGGATCAAATCCAAGACCAAGCAGAGTGAGTAGTTTTTGGTGGTCCTTCTGTTAGACAAAAAGAAAATTTTTATTTCTCTCTAGACTCTTAAGTTTTACACCAGTTGGACTCTAGAATTAATATTAATTAAACAGTGTAAATTTTGGGAGCTCCACTGAGATCAGTTAAGTAATTGCAAAAGAAATGTGAATTGGCGCTTCAATTTTGACTAAATTTTAATAAGGGGTTACAGTTCTTCAGATGTTTAATTAATAGCAATTATTAGATTTCTCCAGTAAACATTTTAAACCAATTAAGGACCGTATTATGGTAGAATTGAACTTGAATCATGTTGTAAAGCATGAAAATGTACAAGATTTCCCATTTTAAAAAGAAGTTTTGAACATGAATATTGTGCAATTAGCTTGTATGTGTTTCAGTTTTTATGGCCCCAAACTGAACTTCAGTGATTTCTTTTGAAAGACTAGTTCTGCCAAGCATACACTGAATTAGATTTCTTTTGCTATTTCAAAAAGCTCATTGTCTTTAGGATTACAGATTCAAGTACTATCACTCAATCTATTCAATAATTTTTTATTTTTTTTGAATCAAGCCTGAGAGTTTAACGATCAAAATGCTTTTTAAAATCTGTGATTTATCCTGAGCATTAGGGGGTGATTGTTCAGGTTTCTTTGCTGTTGTGCCACCAACTTTTCCTTTTTGTAACGGATAGATCTTCCAAGACTGGGAACAGTGGTTTCTGTTTCCATGCAGATTATTTATCTCAGCTGCAAGCCCAAAGTGCAAGAAAGAAAATTTTCCAGTTTTGAACTGAAGAACTGCCTATTCTCAACTGCATGAATACAATAACAACTGCTCTTTTGCTTAGCACTCTGGGGGAGAAGATATTGAGTTCTGATTTTGCTTTATGTATAAAGTCTGCACTTTGATGATTAAATAGATTAGGTAAAATAGTCATGTAATTATAAACTGTACATATGTGCAGCATCAGTATGTAATTTTTGGCTGAATGAAATAGTTCTTTCTATCTAATATTTTGGTTTTGACATTTAATTAACGTCATTGTCTCACTATGTTTTCTCTCAGCTATGGTATAAGGCTGCTATGCAAAGGGTACTATTTGATATGTGATACTATTACAGAATACAGAGCAATGTTTCCTTCCTCTGGAGCCAGACAGGGCTGGAAAATCCCTGCTGGAGGGCAGTTAGGGATGGCAGGGAGAGCACTGGCATTTGGCTCACCTTGGGAAGGGTGAAGGCAGCCTGACCCCTCAGACAGCCCTGGCACACCTCCTCCCCTGCAGGGGTGCCAGGGCTGGGGGGGATGCTGCCTCACTCCCTGCTCTGACATTTGCCTGCACTCTGAAACCAGCCTTATCTCACTTCTGCAGCTGATCGAAAGCCCCACGAAGCCATTGATCTGGTTACTTTGGATTCAGTGGACACCAGACTGGGATCACAAGGAGAAGATGAAATAATGAAAAAATAGTCAGATATATATTAGAATCTTCAGCTGCTGGATTATGAAGAACTGGATAAAACAGTGGGGAAATTCCCACTCTGTGCACATTATTTCTCATCTTACTTGAAAGACAGAACACATTTGCTGCCTATAAATTCAACATTTGACATTATCAAATCCAGTTAGTTAACTAGATTTAAAAGCAGGTTTGAATGTTTTTTTTTTTTTTTTTTTTTTTTTTTGAGTCTGCTGTTGTGACCAGACCAAGTATTTGAAATTTTGCTTCAGTTTCTGCATCTGCAAAGTGGAGTGCTGGCATGCTCTTGTTGTGGTTACCTAAGAAACTTTGATAGGGTTGGAAGCCTGGACCCTTTTCTAAGTGACAGGGACCTCCAGGAGTATGCAGGCAGCAGCTTTCACAGAGTCAGTGATCAGCCTGAGCAGCCCCCCATAGCAGAGCAGAACACCTTGATGGGGGAACAGCGATAGGCAAAATGAGAGCCTCCATCTGGGGCAAACCGAATGCCAAAGGAAAAAACTTCCAATTAGACTGTTTTAGATAATAAAAATTAATTTGAAAACCAAAGAATAGAATTTTCCATAATTCTTAAAATAATTTAAAATTATAGACACAGTCTATGATGGGTATGATTAGAAAGAAAAAAAAATGTGAAAGGGGTGTTTACAGAATTCGCTAGATCTAAATGTCCAAAATGGAAAATGTCACATGGGCAACTTAAAAATTGCAAGTTGGCTCTACATACCCTTGAACTAAAAATAGTTTCTTTGGTTGAAAAAAACACTTCCCCCGCTCTAACTCTGTGGGGAATTGCAAGAAACTGGATCCCCCCTTAGGGGGAAAAGCCCCCAAAGTTATTTTCTCTGATTGCAAGTCAACAGGTGAAGTAAATTAATGCCCATGGACCAAAAATATGCTTTTCAATGCATTATGTTCTTTTCACCAGGTTTGTGCACTTTTTATTATATAGCATAGCAGGAAGTTCACACCTGTTCCTGTCTTGAAGGTTGTGGTAGAGAAATTGATATCAAACTGAGAAGAGAACTCTGGATATTTGCTGTGATTACCACACAAACTTTTCCTAAAACGGTTAACAGTCACTTGATTGGAAATACTTGATTTGTTGAACTGATAACAGTTATTAATTTAAAAAGAAACTCTCCAACATTTCCTTGACTTTGAGCCCTTATGTGGGTCACAGCTGTTTGTGATAAAGGCACAGCAGACAACACTCTGACAGGACTTTGGAACTATTTAAATATAGTGACTTAAGCTAAAACTGTAAAACTGTAAAATCTTCTTTATTATTGTCACTTTGTCCTCTGCTTTCTAGGTGAAGAGTTTGTATGTCTTCTTGTGTACTATAGAGTTGCACAAGATTTGCAGTACTTTAGTCTTATATATATAAAGTAATCAAGTTCACCTTTCTATTTATAAGTTATTTTCAAAGAGTGTTTGAGTTTGAAGGTTTACTAAAGGCAATGAAAAGCTTAGTGATGCGTGCTACATAAAGCATACTTTAATTTGAAAGGGAAAAAACAATTACGTTTTCCAGTGCCTATCATATTTTTTACTTAGTCTGGCATATTTACATATCTACTACAACCGATCAAAAAGTAGAAAGTAGAAATACAGAAGAAATGAAATAAAATGCAAATAAATATTTAACTGTGTTTATATTAGCTGTGTTGAGTATGGCAGTAACTGAGATTCCTGGCAAAGCAGCTTTGTAAGTTTGTATCTGGGTGATAAAAGTGAAATTAAATACTTATCAAATAATATGTATAAATAAGATATTAGTAAGATGCCTATACCAATATTTGACTTAGCATTCTGAGAGGAAAATCTGATAATAAATCTCATTAAATGGTGTGATACACCAGTAATATATCAGGATAGTTTAATTTTAAATTCTCCTGGTGTCAGTTCTTTTAAGTATGTGTATTTCTATATCATGCAAACAGTTTTCCTTTAGAGCACAAATTGGATTACTCTCTGCTGTTCAAATTAATTGTCATATTACTATCAGTAATAGTGGATAAAGTTTTCACAAATCTTTCAAACTGAAGAATTTTAGTAGTATTGCTGCATTATTCCCCAGACTTAGTCACACTCTTAAAGCTTTGAAAAAATCTGAAAATAACATTGGATTCCAAGTAGTTAGAAGAAATTAGTTAGTGGGTTAATAGATTTTCAATTATATTTCATTAGAAGGACTTAAAACTAACATATTCTTAGTAGAACAAGAGAAAGTTCCAGAATTCCAAAATGCAGTGGTTTTGTCAATGGCAAGAAAGGATAAATAAATCCTATGCCTTCAACAGAGACTCCTAAAGAGAGTCTTCACTGCCTAATGCCCAAAATGCCATTGTCTGTCTCTAGCCCCACAATTTAGTGGGGTAAAGATGTCTAAGGGGTGAGCCCCTTGTCTCCCCTTGTGACCTGCTGCCCTGAAGTGGCCGTGAATCGTGAGTGAGTCTAGAGCTGGACCTTAGCAGTGGCAAGGTGATCTCTAGTAGCACCTTGCAAATGATATTTTATGGTTACTCCAGGTATAAACCTGAGCAACATGTTGGTGTATACAAATGATTTCTGTGTGTGCAAATGCTTTCAGAGTAAATGTCACAGCTATATGACAACAAAAGTATTCTTTTGCCATTGTGGCTCTTAATAATTAACATCAGGATGTATTAAACAGCTAGTAATGCTTTGAGGTTTCTGGGTTTAGATATGTTCATGTGTTAGGGGGCTACTGTGTGTTTGCCCCCTCTTGGGGATCCATCTGTCTAGATGACATGACCAATCCACTGCAAGCTTGATTCCAAAGCCCTCTGTAAAACCTCTGTCAGAGTTGTCAAACAATGATGAGGCAGAAACTACAATTTCAGCAGTGTGTAAAGCTTTAAATGATAGTCTTTTGTTCAGTAATAAACGTTGGCAGGGGTCTGTGATGCTAGTCAGTATGTCTAAAAGGAGATGAAGTTATCCTCAAGGGCAACCTTGGAAATACCTGTCATTTAGAAGCAGATGAAATTGGAATTTCCCTCTAACTTATTGCTCATATTTCCCCATCCGACAAGTAATTTTCAGCTATTCATACATGCTCAGCACTAGAATTTGGTGTCAGGTGATTAAAGTGACAAACCAACAGCTGGAATCAGAACAGTGTTTTTTAGTGTCATGTCTCTGAATTGGGGTGGTGTTTTTGTGCAGCCTGAAGGGATGTGGAGAGGCAGGGCTAAAGTGTGGGAGAGAATATGGTTTCATAAAAGCACTGCATGTTTCAGTTGTGTCTTAGCAGCAGTGCTGTCTTGGAAAAAGCCTTTTTTCTGTTTCTATACACAGTGAATGCACATCACTGTACCTGCATATGAACTTCATTTTAATTTAATCTTGGGATAATTTTATTTCCTTCTAAGTAAAGGTGAATTTAAAACACCATTCAAGCAATATTTACTTCAGCCTATGATTATTTGTTTTAAAAAGGCTTTGAGGAGAAAAAAAGCCTGTATATTAAAATTGGAACAAAGTTATCTATGTAAAGGTTTTATACAAATAACCAACTTGTGAAAGAGATGGGGCTTGTTAAATATAAATTTTTTATACCTTAATCAGATCACAGAGAGAACAGTCAAATACTGAATTATGAGAGGTACTCAACAAAATCGAGTTCAACACAGAAACAAGAAAAAAATTCACACTGATTTTATGATACCTATTTACCACAAACTCTCTTTAATGAGGACTTTCAAGCAGTTAACCTTGAATTTATCCTTTAATGTGATTATACAATTAAATCTATCTCACAAATGTGTTACCCTATAGATAATTTCTGATCTAAAAATGCTGTTCTGCTTTCATGATGATAAACTGAGTGAAATATTAAGGATTTTATTCATTAATTCTTCGTCTTATTTTGTAATTATATGAGTGTTATCTGCACATCACTGCAGAAAACACTCAAATGTCAAATATAAACAGTGTACAATAGTAGTAACATTTTATTTCAAATAACATTCAAGCCAGCCCTATGGAATCTTATTTAGTTTATAGACTACCTTGGAATTTTCAGTAATATTTTCTGCTATTTTTTCCTGACTTTCCCTGTAACATATTCATTTCTTAATACAAGATTGGAGTGCTTTAAGATACGGATGGCTGGTGTATGACTAACAGTGTTTAATAACACTTGGGAGAATGACTAAACATTGGCTGAAAATATTTCTCTGCACTGGAACTGTGCTGAAATTGCTTTGCTGAGAAAATTGCTGTTGAATCAGAATGCTACTCAAGTAAATAGAATAATTTGTTTCATTCATTAGGGTCAAAAACTAGACAAATTAGCTGCAGCTTTTCCTAAAGACTGACAGTACTACATTAAATGTGGAAGATTGGCAAATGCAGAGAAGTGCTGATGGAACAAGGAAATGATTTGAAATATTAATTCTGTGGAAGCCTCTGTCAATATTCTTTGCAGATGAAATTATCCTAATGCACCATGATAAAATCTCAGCTGTAACAAATACAACCAGTCTCTTAGGTATGTCACATTTTCATCTTTCCTGAGTCCTTCCAATTCTTATGAAAGTCAGCAAGGAGCTAAAATACAATATCTTAACTGAACAGTTTTGAAGATGGGTACTTAAATCCGGCATTTAGCAGTGTGGAGACCTTGTTGCCACAGATTGGTGCCATTCTGGTCTCAGGCATCTGCTCTCAGAGCAGAAACTCAGGGTGTCACCAGTGGAAGCTGTGATGCCTGCAGAAGCTCCTGCCAGTAGCTGGAGGAGCAGTGCCATGCCTGTACACAGTTACACTTCAGCCTAGATGAGCAGTGTGACAGCCACAGGAATGAATGTCCCCAGATCACACAGGCGTCAGCTCCTGAGCTGTGCTGGCTTGGATTCACTCTGCTCCTGCTCATCAGCATCAGGGGTGGGACTGTTGGGCCCCTTGGCAGGAGCCATGAGCCATCAGATGATGGCAAGAACTTTCAGTGGTCGTGGCCCAAAGCCAGAACAAAAGCCTTTCACACCTAAGCTCCCTAACTTCAGAAGTGCTTGAAAAAGACTGCTAAACTAACTTCTGTTTCTCTTCTTCAAATCCATATTGTGTAAGTCTCATCCAGATCACCTCAGCAGAGTCCACAATTTTACTTGTTCATTACTGTTATGGATCATCATATACAATCCTTTTTTCTGCTTTCTGTATCTCATAACCAATTTTTTCTATTTGGATGATCTATAGATGTGCTTTAGATTGTGAAATATAACACCCTCCTCCTTGGACTAAGGGCAGAGTTCTGCACAGATTTGCATCTCAAAAACTGCTCTTAAACTACTCAACCACTGGGGAAAAGCAAGTAATTGCTACTCTTGCTGATCATTTTAAAAACCCAGCCCTGGTTTTCTGTTTACACCCGAAACAGTTCATAGAAAATATTTTCAGGCTCTCTCAGTTCTCTGTAATTATTATTCACTCTCTAAACCCTTTAGTATGCTGGAGAACAGTCTGCTTTCTCTTTGTTCCAAAAGGTGAATATCCTCATCCTCAAACCATTCCCTTATTAGAAATGGAATTGTGTGGTATCAATTATTTTTCAGCGTGATGAATGAATCACACTGAGTTCCTGTCCTATGAACTGCAGAGTTATTTTACCTAACGAAACAATAGTTTACAGCTGCATTTACACAGCTGAATTCAGCAGGCATCTTTCATCATAGAAATTCATACTATTAGTAGGTACCTAACAAATATTTTTTGAGTTTGGGCTTGGTTACTCTAATCTAGACAAGAGCTTTTTATGCTTCAGGTAATATTTGCTGGATTTTGGTACAAATGTTCAAGTTCCTTTAAGATATACCATCCTGGTAACTCAAATTGAGATTCCTAAAATTGGCAGATAGTTTGGAAAGTATTAATTCAGTTCTATTTTTACTGATTTCCTCAGTGAAAGGGAAATATTAAACCACATATTTTAGTTCTGTGCCTAAACATGTTTCATAATCTTCTATCTGAAAGTAATTAAAATTCAATTCCCTCAAATAGTCAGACCACTTAAGGAAATGTATTTAATCATGGAACTGACACCACCATATTTTTGGATAATAAATGTGCTAAATGGGTGCTTGGCATCTCTACTATTCTTCAGTCATAAATGAATTTTATACTGTCATTGCTTCAGTGGCTATTTAGGATTGAACTGTTGCCATGCAGTCTATACTGTGACACTTATGGAATCAAAAGACACTGAGTCACTGGAGTTGTCCTTAACACCTCAATGACTGAGACTTAGAATTCAGAAATATTTGAGTCTGATACAAGACTTGCTTTATCTATTCTGCTGATATATGTTAGCCAGACAAGAAGTAACACTTACAGAATTCAGCAGGGTGAGTAATCTGAGGTTTTTTTGATAGCAGAATATCAAGATAACTGAGTTTTTAATGCTTATACGTATGACTGTAAACTTTGATCAGCTTTCTAGAAATCAATGCCACGGGACATTCTGTCCCTATTACCATGTCACACAAATGTTTATTGTTAGTCTCTTTTGGCAATGTTTATTTTTAGTCTCTTTTGGCTTACATGCTTTGAAAGGGATCAGGTCACATATTCCTGATTTTTCTTACTTGTTTAGAAAATAGGTTTTGAAGAGCTGGCAGAATTGTAGTTGTACCTATATCTTCACCAAATGATGCTTGAAAGCACCTAATAAAGTAACTAAACTACAAAATAATGCCAACTGCTCTCAAGAGCATGTGACAGGAGCTTCACAAGGACAGGGAGTGAACAGTATCTCAGGATCAGAGGTGTAATTTCAAATGAAGTCAGGGTATTTCCCTCCTATTTTCATGTCAGATCAATTACAGTGACCTGCTTCTTGATATCAGTGAGCCATGATTTATCTGTTGAGCTACAAAATGAGGAGCTTATTAAAAAAATGAAAACCCAAAAGTAACCACCAACATGAACCAGAAGCAGTGCCCCAGTTAGAATGGTGATTTACTGCAGATATTCAGAGATACAACTAAGTCTCCTGTGTATGCAGGCAATAGCAAGTTAAGTGTTACCATTTATCAGCTGAATTTGTGTCACTATCCCAGAGTTAATATGTAGAGAGAGCTGCTTTGTCCTTACTGCTGCTCTAAGAGCCTTTCAGGGAGATTAACTGTTAGAGCAAATCTGGGATCAGTAACCAGCCCAGAGGAATTTCTCCATTACGTTGTTTTGGTTTTTGGATGGCAGATACATTTTCAGTAGGAGCTTAAAATCCCATTGTATAAAGGTCTTGGGTTTATTATGAAACTTTAAAAAAAAAAAAAAATAATCTTACCTCTCTGACATTCCTACCTTGCGTGCTTCAGTACATTATTTAACAAATGTTTCCAATCCATTTCACCTTAAGTATCCCCTTGTGTCAGATGCATGGGAGCAGTGAACTGTGGCCTGGGGCATTTAGAGGGTTTTGCTTTTTTCCCCTCGAAAATGGTCATAGAGTTCAAATGTACAAAGAGGCTTTTGGTGAATGATTTGACCTATTCATACTGTTACTATTTTTAAAATGGGTAATATGTGTTCTACAGGAGATAATGCAGGGAGAGAATAGGGCAGAGTCACTGCTCTGAATTTGCTGCTTTATTTATAATCAATTTTTATATTCCATGCTTTGCTTGCTGCTTTAGCATAGGTTTGGTGTTTAGTACAGGAGAATGTACAGGTGAGTGAAATATCCTGGCATTCAGCAGGATAAAATTCCTGATGGCTTCCTTTGGTGCTGTCCATTGTAGGAACAGCTGTGCTGGGATTCAGATTTTCTTTATTTCATGCCTTTTTTTCCCTCCTTTTGTTTTATAGATGATTTCTCTTATGATATTCATTGCCATACTACACAAACTGGATTTTTTTCTCGTGTGCAGCTAAATGTATTTGAGAGTCAAGATAAGAACTGTGAATGGATCTTAATGTTTAGTTACATAGATATTGAATTATTTGAAAAAAAAACCCCAAAACTTAGTTTTTTAATATTGGAAGCTGACAGGTGAGAGAAACTCCTGTACTCTCTTAAAAGTTTTGGTAATAGTTTGGACTGTCAGAATGGGATTGTGGATAGTCTTGTGAGATTCTGTGAAAATTAATTTTGTGTTTTATTTGTCTGTGGTATGGTTTCAGCCCTTGCAAATATAGAAACCTTTGCTTTCTCTATAAGTGTTTGCTTATTTTTCAAGGTTAAATCCTTCTCAGAAAATGTTACCTTCCAATTTCAGTCATTGTAATAGTCTTATTTTACTTGCTATCATTCTGAGTCTTTAGCTTCCATGTTTTACTTTTTTTCCTAACTTCCTAAATCAACAAGAACAAGCTGGCAACCATGCAGTTGTATGACAATGCCATACAGAAGGGACTTACAGCTTTTAGGATGTAACAAGTTATTTAAATTCTTGTCATTTGCATGATGGTCTCCAGAAATTGGCATATGGCATCATGAGAAGGCAAAATGCCAGTGTAACATCAGCTGGCTGTGAATGCTTGGAAAAGACAGTGAATACATTTTCAAAGGATTAAAAATCATGGCCTAAGGGAAGCCCAATACATACCTATGCTGAAAATGTTTACTTGTGGTTAACATAAAAATAGAACAGCCATGCTTTGAACAGTTTTGATAAAAGTGCTGTGCAGTGAACATAGTGAGTCATCCTTGTAGGAGCACGTTCATGTGATGTAACACAAAATGGAAGAACATTTCTTACAATTTACTACATTCTTAAGTGTCAGGAATCAAGTGTATTTCTGCACAATAAACAAAAAGAAACTAGAGAAACCAGTCACAGTTGTGGTTTCACAAGTCCATGAAAAAATGCCATTCATGTTTGAAAAACAAGGAGTTTGGGTCACAGAGTTTTGCTTCTCCCTACAGCCAGGGGTGAATGAAAATTGTTGACTGGAAAAAATGTAAAGCACACACAGTGATGTGAATAAAATTGTTATAAGTTATTTCCCTGTATTTCCATAAAGCCTGTCCTTGAAGCATCCTGATGCCTTTGGTGACTGTCATGCCTTACATTGATCAATGCAAGATCAAATTTAAGGATAAAAACAAGGAACGCAGTAAGGACAAAGAATTTGCAACTATTCTGCTACAGTAGCATACTTGAAATACATTAATAAATCCTGGCTTAGTCAGAAAACTGTGTTTCAGGCTTTTCATGAAAAAATATCTCTAGTTCACCATCTATTTCTATAACCTTTTTCTGTAGTGAGGAATTCCCCAGGCTAGCTCTGTTTGGTGAATCCTTTTTTCCAACTGAGCTGGATGTGTCTTGGTGGTGTTTCATTGAATGAGCCATTGATTCAATTAGGGTTAAAGCCAATTTCTCTTAGCTTTTATTTTGCCCCTTCTGTCACAGTCTTCACGGGTTACTGCAGGAATTCTAAGTGGCAATGCTGTTTGTGAACTGAAACTGTAAAGAAAAGTGATAGAAACCTAAATTCTAATTCATTTAACTTTTAAACAAATAAGCAAAAGTCTTCAACAATTAAAATTACTTTAGACATATGGTACTTGTTGGTTTTTGAAAATGGGAAGAAGCATAAAATGAAGTAGATACTCATTTGGATCTACATCAGTCCTCCTTGTACCTTATTAATCATGTTGTGTACAAACTATTGTATGTGTGAGAATAAATCCTCGACTGCCATGCCATCCATTTCCCAGCCCTGGTATGGAGTGTGGGCTTTGTGAGCAGTAAGAACCACATGTGTAATAAAGTGCTTGCATTCCAATGTCTGCACCAGAGGACTAATATGAACTTCTGGGGGGTATTTGTGGTATTATGATGAGAAAAATTGCTGTTGCTTTTTTACAGCTTCTGGGTATTTGAAGCTAACATAGCATCCTGAAGAATTTATTGTAATGGTTTAATTTTCTTTCATTTTGTTTAAAATGTATTTACTGTTTATTATGGAACATCCTGGGTTGGAAAGGACCCGCAAGGGTCATCAAGTCCAAGTGCTGGCCCTGCACAGGACACCCCAGGGATGACACCCTGTGCCTGAAAGCATTACCCAAAAGTCTGTGAAACTCTGTCAGGCTGGTGCTGTGACCACTTCCCTGGGCAGCCTGTCCTTGCCCAACCACCCTTTGGGGGAAGAGCCTTTTCCAATAACCAACCTAAGCCTCCCTCATGCAAAGAATCCACAGAAGGTTTTCTTCTCTGTGAGCTTTCGTTATTAAACGTCTATGAAATAGGAGAATTTAGATCTAAATTTACTCTTATATGGTAAATTATTTTTTCTAATTCCAGGTTGCAGCTTGGGCAAAAAAAATTTATTTTCAAACAGTTCTGGAGTCCCAGGTGACCCAAAACAGAAAAAAAATAGGAGGAATTAGGAAGGATCCAGTTCTCAAGCTCTTCGTACTGTAGCTTGTATTTGTTGCAACATTATTTATGAAAATGTAGTTTTAAGGTTTTTAGAAAATTGTTTAAATTCTTTTTTTTCCACAAGATTTTCACTTCTGAGAGGGTTTCTTTCTAAACAAGTCTTTCATAAGTGAAGTCCAGAGTTGTAATCAGACCTAGACAATTAACCAGGTTTTAGTTCCCCACTAAAATGCACCTCAAAGGACTGTTAGTGTCAGGATGTGATAAAAACCTGTGGCATTTGGTTGTCTGGGACTTAAGGAAGGACTCATCCTATGAAGACCTGATTTCTGTGGTGGTTTAATAATCAGAAACAGAAATATAAATTAATGACTGGCTCAGTCAACTGGACTAAATTCCCAAAGGTGAAATTTCCCTCTGGATAGATTAAAGCTTAGAAACAAAAGAATCAACCAATAAGATTTGCATGGCTAATTTGGAAAGGCAGAGAATAATCAATTTGGCTTTAGAAGTGGCCAGGAAAAAGAAGGATGCCTTTTGGTGCTAGCTGACAGTCAGTGAGACAGAAATGCAATGTTATGCAAGTACTGCTATAAAGAATGATTAGAAAAATTAAAAGGCTTTTGTCTGTTGGGAGAAAGGGAAAAATCAGAGAATCATCCACACTCCTTCTCTTGAGGCCTGTTTGAAAGCCTGAGGCTGAATGTTTGTATGAGAGGGAGGAGGATGTATGAAAATAATAAACCCTCCAATTTGAGAGTGAGAGAAATACAAACAATGTCTCACTTTTCTTTGTATTATCTGCTTTTCTTATAAACTCTAACTTGCTTTAGTGGGAGAGGAGAAAAGGCACTTTAGGAGAAATAGAAAGCGCCAAGTGTTATAAAGTATCTCTCTTAGAAACAAAGATAAAGATGCAAAGCTGGGTTTGAGTAATCTGAGTTAACAAAATTTGTATTTTTCAATGGTTTTGGCAATAGAGGTGTACAGTAATTTCACGATTATAAGCCGCACTGATTATAAGCCGCACTTCTGGGTTTCAGCAACTTTTTTGTTTTTGTCCATACATAAGCCGCACCTGATTATAAGCCGCATGTTACAATACAGAGTGTGATAAAAGGTATCTGTTCTATCACCATCTGTTGAGGGTGGGGGCAGTGATCCTTATCTCAATGGCAGATAATTTGCTAATGGGCCATCCATAGAAACCAGGCAGGGCATTGTTCTTTATCTTTTCACAACCCATCCTTCCTCCAGGGAGTCATTTTCTGCTAATGGCCCATTGAGTCCCACTGCGTGACTGATAAAATTACTGCATCCCATTGAAAGTTGCTCCAGCCAGGGGGAAGAGCCCAACATTTCTTACCAAGATAAAAACAGAGGTTTTGGGACGCTAAGGGAGCCCCTTTCTCCACTGGACTCCAGAGGAAAACCGGATTTCTCCACATCACCACTGGACCTCCAGAGGGAAACTGCACCTTCTGCAGGAGCACTGCTCCAACTGAGCCACATCTGTCACTGCAAGGGGACTGCAATCACCATTTAATGGGACTGCTACCAACACCCTGCCTGACGGTGTCAGGTTGTACTCTGACTGTGTCAGGGTTTGGAGTTTGTTTCTTTGTAGTACTGTATTTCTATTTTAATTTCCCTAGAAAAGAACTGTTATTCCTAATTCCCATATTTTTGCCTGAAAGCCCCTTGATTTCAAAATTATAATAATTTGGAGGGAGGGGGTTTGCATTCTCCATTTCAAAGAGAAGCTCCTGCCTTTCTCAGCAGACACCTGTCCTCCAAACTAAAACAGCAACTTTTCGTTCTTTGTCCATATATAAGCCGCACCTGATTATAAGCCGCACTTTGGGTTCGGACCAAAATTTTAGTCAAAATGGTGCGGCTTATAATCGTGAAATTACTGTAACTTAAAAAAAGGTATTTGGAGTTTTTAGCCATTATCTCTGAAGGGTGGGGACTGGTTTTTCTACTATACATTTGAATCTTACTTCCTAAAGTCTAAATAGTGCATATTATTTTAAAATAAAAAACTTTAATCAAGAGCCTAATCCAAAATTCCCTGGAGTCAAAGAAAAGGATCTCTTTCTCCATTAGTTCCTGGATCAGATTTGGATCTCACTGAAGAAATATAAAACTTCCCAGCCCTATCATTTACCAATCTGAAGATTTATTTTCCTCTTCTTAAAGCTGGTTGCTTTCAGACAGCCAGGTGTTGTAAATATTCATACTGGAATAAATTTACTTGTCAGGGCTATTTAGTGCAAATGATCCTTGCACTTAAAAAAAGTCTTGTCTTTTTTGCCCAAGAACTCCAGAAAGTTTTTGATGGGTACTGTAGAAAGAGACAGACTGTTCTAAATACTTGATTTATCAGGATCCCCAACCTTCCTGTCATCCTCTGTGGCTTGCATTATCTTTGGATATTGAAGCAAATAGAATCGTTTCTCCGAAGCGCTCTGCAATTTAACTCTCGTAACCTGTGAAAAAGGCACCAGATGTTACTGAGGTCCCAAGTTTCCCATCTCTGCTTTGAACTTGTCTCCCTCCCACATGGTTATTAAACTTTGGTTACAGCAACAACAGCTTCTTTTTGAAGACGGCGACAGTGTTGTCTGATGCTCTTAAATTCTGCTTTAAAATGCCATCTAAACCAGTTAAATGGGCAGCACATCAAAGCATGTCAGAGGCTGTAAAGGAAAGGCTGCTGCCTTTTAAGGCAAAATGATAGCAAGATTAGCATATTTATAAGCACAAGTGTTTAGAGGACGGGGTTTTGTCCTCAATTATAGCCCTGGAATAACTTTCTTTTCTTTGTCATTCAAAACTGTAAAAAACTTTACTAAAATCTCCAAACAGAGCAGCCTTGGGGGATCTAATGATCACCCAGAGCGTGGCTGTTCTGTAACACAGGCTCATGTTTCCATGCTGGGTTATTGAAGACAGTGCTGCTGAGGTGGTGTAATGTGTGTCCTTTCAGATGTTTGTAACTGTCACTGGCTTCATAAAACCCAAAATACCCTGAAGATTTCTAAGCATTTCCTTTTTTTCCCAACTCAACACAATTTCTCATTAGTGAGGTCAGGAAGGATCTTATATTGTAGGTTAGAAATCCATACAGGTCTTTTGGTTTTAGGGAATTGTTCCAGAAAGCAAGCTGTTATATATACTTAACAAAGTAGTCTCAGTAATTTTACTTCCTTATGTTCTAGAAAAGAATTTTCAGGAGAGCAGATACCAGTGCTATAATTGCCAACAAAAGCAGAGATCATGAAATAATTCTCTTGTCAATTCCAAAGTCTTTTAAATGGCTGTCATAAAATAATAACTTTTGCTGTCTCTTACTTTGTCATACTTTTTAGAAAAGGAAAAAAGCTTGCTATGTTCATATTCTTGAAAAGGGAAATCTGCATTTTTGCTGGGCAAATACCTTGGCTAAACAAGGAAATCTTTAAATAAATCAGAATGTTTCAGTTTTTGACAGCCTACAAAGAGCAGAATGCCCCTTTTTTTAGTTAAACAGTAATTAAAGATATAAAAGAAATCAGAGTTTGTAAAACGTGACTTCTGAGTAGTTTCATAGGTTAAAAAGAATGAGTAAATCAGGAGGGGACTTACTCATGAATGCCCAGTGGTTTTGAATGCCATCTCCACAGATCATGGCAGCACAGGCTTTGGCACCTTCATTACCTCCTAAAATCAGTGGATATGGTTGGACAGACTTGGAGACCTGATAAAAAAATATTGCTTGCCTTGAATCTTAACAAGGCTCCTTCAATCACAAGTATTCTTATGGCTTGCACTAACACTCTGCCCAGTTTACTCTGGACAGGAATTGATCTTGTATTCCCAGAGAAGCATTTTCTGTAGCGAGGAGATTTCCATGCTGAACTAGGGGGGAAGATTCACATGCTGGAAACTTGAAACGGTAAAAGTGGGAAAAGCCATCAAAAAACTCTTGTCCACCCCTGCCATCTGGGCAGTGACTACCACATATCTGTTTGGGCTTTTTTCTAAGTTGGTCATCTAAAATGCAAAACAGAAAACACCAAAACAAAATCAATTTTAAAAAAGGGGCTGCATTTGCTGTCAGTGTCCGTGTGCATGACTGCAGGATAACAGTGATATTACAAAATGTCAATTTTTCATTCTTTCTAAGAGGCTACCAAAAGGCAGTATACCCTGAGTTTTCAAATTTTAAGTCTATATCCATGTACGAATGCATGCATTGTGTGTCTCTGGCAGGTTTAAAATCTATAACAAACTGAAGGCTTTGCATAAGCAGACAGAACTGTTAAACACACAAGTACTAGATGACTTTATTCTGTGTAGTTCTTTATGGTCTAGCAGACAACAGTAGTTTCTTGATCCAATCTCCTTTTGTAGATGCCACAAAAACTATTCTGGGACATTGCTGAATATATTAGGGCTTGAGCAAAAGGGTAAAGTGTGGTGAGCCCAGCTGCAGAAACTGGTCAGACCTTTTCATATCTTGCAGATAATGATTCTCTGCTATGATTCAGCTGCTCCTGTTTAGTTCCAGGCTTCTAAAGCCAAACCTCAACCACTTGCAGTGATTTGAACTCATATCAGATGGTGAGTGAGAAATACCTTTTGGTGTTCCTTTGTATTTCTCTTCTCAAAAAAAAAAAAAGATAAATAAAAACAACAACAAAACAAGAACAATGAAAATAACATTAAATCTTCAGAGTTTCTTTCATAGAAGTGGGAAAAAAAAGGTTAAAGATTTTTTTGGCTGTATAAAAGAGCATAAGCACAAACTCAGGATGCTGGAAACAAACAGGTCTGTTTCCCCAAAAACTGGCTGGTGGATCAGGTAGAAATATACCTGCAATCACTTATAAACCTGCTCTAAATACCCAACTTTATCCTGTCACTTGGTCAGTCATTCATATCAGAAGTCAAAACCTCTGCTACAATATTGCAAAGAATTTGGCAACTCCTCTCGTTTTATCTCAGTTTTCTAGTGTCCTTAAGGACAGACAGCACAAAATATCAGAAAAATGCAAATGGTGTTGGACCACATATGAAAATTCAGGAAAATTGTATATGAGAGAGCTAAACCCACAGTTTTTTCTTAATATTCTACACTCATGTTTCCTATTTCTTGCTAGAAATTGACTAGAAATGATCCATATTTCACACTTCTAATAATTGAATGTATTGAAAAATCTTTTCAGCTGGGTGGCTGGAAAAGTGCATTCCCTGGACTTTTTTCATTATGAAGCTTTCATTTTGTCCTGTGACACTCCAGATGTGAGTCCCAATGATTTTCTATCTTACAGGGAGGAAAACAGCCAATAATAGATGCAACCATGCTTTTTAATGTATTTTCTTTAACATTTAAAATAAAAGAGGGACCTAGAAAGAAAGAGGTTATTCATCTTCTGTCAAAAATATAAATGCAGGAAGAGAAGGAACATATATATATGTATATGTGATTTGGTTTTATATCAAAGATGCACGCAGCACAAATGCATAATGGATAATATTGCATACTTCACTGTAAACTACTATGGAAAACCGACATTTTCAGAAGTTTCCTGTAATTCCAACTCCTTTTTACTGAAAAGTAGAGACCTGGAAAGCTTTTATGAATCAAGATGTTTACTACAGACATTATGAAAATCTCTTTTCACAGAACAAGTAATTTGCTTGAAAACTTGTATGTGAAACTCCTTCCCCTTTAACTACTTTAATATATGTATGCTACAGAATGGAGCAAATTAAATTAGATGGGGAATACAGGATGAAACAAGTGGTTTCTGTGTTCAAGATTGTTAGAGTAACCTTATTGCTCCAAGGAGGATATAAAAAAAGTAATTGTCTTTCTATTACAAAAATTCTTTCCATGAAAGTGCCTCATTTCATTTGAGAAGCACAGCATTGGTTGTCCACCTCTGCATCCATTAGCCACTTAAACATATTAAAGTGCTTTAAAAAAATTTTACAATAAAATTTAGGCTTTTACTAGTCATTGTTCATGACAGTTTGAAATAACCCTCTTTATTCTCTATATATTTTCCTGTATTTCTCAGTTCTCGTCTTTTGTGACAGAAAAAAAAAGTCACTGTTTTTAATGAAACAAAGCAATGGAAATCAGTTGAAACTGAGAAAAATAAGTTTCATAAACCTTGACTATAAGCTTTGTGAACATTAATGAGCATATTCTATTAAAAGAAAAAATCTAAACAAAAAAAAATTATCTGCTGGTAAGATATTTCAACTGCCACTCTTTACTATGAGTTAAATCTCAAGTGGTTTGTATGCTTCTTATCAGCATTACCAATGTCTTTACCTCCAGTTATTGGACAATGTCATAGCAATTAGCAGAGTGTGAGTGCCTTGGTAATTCCTCCTGTCAATAGAAGGATTATAGACACATTCCAGATTTAATTTAGCTTTAATGCAGTTACTCTCAGTTTAGGATTGATTATGTGCATTGTGCAGACATGAGCAGAGCTCAGAGTTTACCTGGCAGCTGAGCTGCTGGGAGTGAGGGCAGGCACACTTTGGGCTGGTCCCAGAGGTGACAGGAGCAGTGCTGCTCTCTTTGTGCACTTCCATCTGTGCCAAGTGGCTTTCAGCTCCCCCTGCAAACAAACTGAGCCTGCTTAGTGACAAATCTCTGCTGTTCTGGGGCTGCCTCACTGCAGTCAGCTGTGCTGCTCTGCTCACTCTTTCCACGGATGTGCTTTCCAAGACAGTTTTCATCATAGATGATCTTGCTATAAAAAACAAATTAGTTGACAGAACTGTAGGTAAGCTTGTATTTTCAAAGTAAAGTTTATTGACACTTTGGCTTTTTTTTTTTTTTTTTCATTTCCTGATGTTCTTATGACCAAAGCACTTGTGTGTCAGGCTGGCAGGTCTCTTAAATGTTCTTTTGGGCTGAATGAGCACTACTCTTTCTGTTAGCTTCATGGAATCCTTTGTCAGAAAACTCCTGTTTTTTCACTTCTTAGCAGAATGGGACCGATGAAAGAGATGTGTTGGGTTCCTGGGGTATTTTTTCTTTTCTCTTATCTTATATTTACAAATATCTGTGTACACAAGCAATGGGACAGGAATGTTGGAGCAGTTGTCTCAAAGCCTTCATTCCATCACAATCATCAGTCTCATTTTATAGAAGCAACCAAGGGAGATGGAACAGCTTCAGCTGCTGGCACAGCCCACCAAGTTCTGTTTGTTACAAAGTCTTTTAACAACTTTCTAGCCAACAGCATAATGTTAAAAGCTGACAAGTTTGCTCAGGCTAATTAGTAAACTTAAATCTCTTGCTTTGAACAATGCTTGCTTGTAATAGCTTAAAACAATGGATAAAGGTTCATTATTAAGCTTACATATTTCTACTGTCTTGCTTGACAACTTTTCCTGAAGCCGATCCCTACACAGCCCACAGCCCTATTGTATCTTGTCCTTGCATCTTCAGCATTCTCGTATTTCTCCATCCTGAGTTTGCTTTTACACAGCTTTCTGAGAGTTTATACCTTTTCTATTTCCCACGGAGATGTGTAATTCTGGAGTCTTCAGGTTCAATTAAATTTACATCCAAACATGAGCTAGTGTTACTCACTTTCCTACATAACTTGCAATTTGGAATATTTTGCACTTTGCTGTGGTCGAAAACAAGGTCAGAGGAGTTGATGGAATAACATAAAATTCATCAGAAATTCGGGCTTTAAAAACCACTAAATACTTCTGAAAGCCATTGCTCACGTTATTAAATTTTACTGATTTTCTGAGTTTGTCTTCCTTCTTTAATTCCAAGTGAAGTGATTTGGCTGTGAGAAGTTTGTGTGGGTGCTTTGTGTGGGAGTGCTGACACAGCACCCACAGAGCCCTGTTTAATGTCTCCACTGAGACACTAAGCCTGCTCCTTGTTTTGTATGGGCTGTCAATACTCTCCCATTCCAGCTCAGAGCTGAACAGTTTGTTCCACCTAAGCTCTCTCTGCATTGTCAGACAGTGCTGGAAAAGCTGCTTTAACTTGGCACCAGGAGTTGTCACACAGAGGGATGAAGGGGTTGCCTTTTTCTGTTTTACAGCTCTTACTTGCTGCTGACAGCTGAGATGCAGTGCTAGACATTATGCTAAATTAAATATAAAAGAAGCAGGATTCAGGAGGATCAAGGACAAGCTCTGGATTGGGGCCAAAATCAGTCAAATTATTCAGCATAAAGTTTTTCAGATAAAACTTCTATGTTACGTGTGCTAGAGTTTAAAGAAAAATTATTGCATGAATCAAGAGTATCTAGGTTATCAATTATCAAGATAATATGAACAAGATAAGCATGTATTAAAACTCTTAAGAGGAAAATATACCCAGTACCTTCCAAAGGACCTTTTAATGTTTTTCTCTGTATGCTTTTTCTTCGACCTCAGCTGTCCTGTAAGTCACTGCCTTTTGTAAGAGGTGGTAGAATTCCTGCTATAATCTATTGCACAGGTGCATGGATGCTCAATAATGCTTTTGCTGAACTTGCTTTTCAGCACAAGCAAGGAATTGACAGGAAGGGTTCTTTTTACTTAACAAGGATTAATGAGTTTTGATGTCTCTGATTGGGAATAGTGCAGATATAAATTGTTTATTCACTTACAGCATTCATTCTAAAATCAGAGAAACACAGCCAGAGACATACCAAACCAGACTTGCATGTTCCCATCATATTTATCATTTAATCTGGGTTAATATTCGGCTTGTCAGCCACATTATCTGCCTAAGCACTCCAAAAATCAGTAGCTATGGTCTGATATGGCTAAAGCAAGTAGATTCTAGTATGAGCTAAAAGCATCTGCTATTTAAGCATATTCTTGTGCTCAACAAAGATTGACCTGTCACCTTAGAGATGTAGGCTTTGTATATTCATTATTTGATAGTGATTTCTTCTCCTTTCAACCTTCTTCAAATGTGGGCACCTAAGCAGAGGCTTGGAAATGTGCCTTGGGCAGCTGGCATTTGGAAGAGAAGGCTGCATGGAAAATTGTCAGAAAAGCACTGCACAGGTTCCTGGTCAGGAACTGAGAATCCTTGGGGAGCAAGTAATTTAGAGAAGCACTGAGTTGCTTTCTTACCAGCTAAGCCCTGATGTAAGGAGCTCTGGCTCTCTTTTTGAGTCCTCCTGTCATCCTTTATTTTTAGTCTTCCTCCTACCTCACACTCTACTTTACTCTTTTGATTGCATTTAACCTTTTCTAGTGTCTTTTACAATTTCTCAGACAGTCTTGTCCCTCTAGGATCAATAAGCCTTCCTTACCCTAGCAACTCGTACCAGTGGAGTTCTTCAAATTAAGCAAAAGTACAATTTAGCTGGAAGATTGATGTAGCAGCAGACAGGCAGAGTAAGTTCACTTAAATTGCAATCAGTAGATACCTCATAGCTAAAGTAGGAAAGGGAATTTGTTATATGACAATTATGAACTCAGGCACTTTGTAATAATGGCGTAAGTTTTATACAGTGCATTTTTCCATGGGATAAAAGGATGATGGCATTGATTATATTGGCATTTACTAACTGAAGGCAATTGGTTTGTTTTCTTCATATTTGAACTCAGATCAGTGGAGTACTGCAAATGTTTGCTGTTGGGTCAGAGATGGGGAAGGCAAGGGATATTACTCACAAGCTCCTGTTGCCTTAGGGGGAAAAAATCTCCAACCATTTAAAAAATCTTGGGTGTTGCTGTAGCTGTGCAAAGCTGTGCATTTTTCTCTATTCAAAACCACTTCTGCTGTTACCAGTATTGGACAGGAAGCTTTTTAGCATTTGGGTCATCAGAGCCAAACTTATCAAACACATATAACAAGAAAAAGTGAGAGTATCTATAGTCTATCTCAGGAGAAGTTTTGAAGGAGTTCTGTATAGCTGAGAAGTCTCCAATCCTCCAGTCTACTTTTTACAAATTCAAAAAAGGTCGATCTAGATAGGTGTCTTTGTGAGAAAATAATTTGGTTTTACATGTAGGCAATTTACAGTAAGATGGAATCCTATTTTCTCATGTTCTTTGAAATGATCCCATTACACTCAATAGGAATCTTGCTGTTTCATGGAGTAGAATAAATTCTCAGTTCTGATGAAATTTGTATCAAGTTCAAGCTTGTAGCTATTTTGGTCTATATTTCAGTAGCTCTCAGAATTTTCTGAGAAAAAGAGGAGTGGTGGTGATATATAATTAAGGCTATCCCAGTGTTTTAGTTTGTGGAAGTTTATTTTACATTTCATATGTTGATGGACCTGTGGGCTGTGTACACAAAGAAGTTCTGATGTAAAAAAACAAACAAAAAACAACAACCAAAAAAAACCAACAACCTAACCCCCCAAACATTTTCATCCTTTGATTCCAAGGCAGCTAGTTGTGAAATTTGGAGCTACTTCCACAATCACAGTTACATAGCCAGAGGGTACAGTCAAACTACTTAAATTGCAGTGAGACTTATAGAATATGTATGTTTTTTCCATTGAGTATGAAAATCTCTGTTGTCAGCATTTCATTTCATATTGGTTATTCTGTATACTAAAGAGCCTTTCTATTTCAGCTTGTAGACTAGGTAAAGAAACACATCACAGCTGTTCTTAAATGATTCTGTTTGGATTTGTATTGTTTTGTTTGCCAAGAATTTGCATTGGGAAGAGCAAAAGAGTTGTGAAGATAACCCCTTATTTGGTTAGGTTTATTCATGCTGATCCCTTAGGAAGTTTCCTACTTTCGTAGCCAGATTCATTTTGTCAGAGGTCTCTGAACTGACCCTGTTCTGTCTTGAGCGGGTTGAGAATTTCAGTGAGCTTTCCTCCAGGTTTATGCTGTCTCTTCTTTGCTGCCATTGAGTAATCCCATATGGAGTCTAATCCAAATGTCTCCTGTAGCTGGAGTCAAGGATTCTTTGATTCCTTTTAGTTTCTGAAAAAATGATGATTTTTCATGTAAAATAATTTCAAAACAAGATTTGTTTACGTGGTTAAGAACACGGACAAAGCAAAGTTCATCTTTTCCAGAATATGATTGTATAGACCTAAGAGTCTCTGAAAATTCCATTCACAAAAAAATTATTTATTGAATGTAACCCCTAGTATTCATTTGTCTGAGAGACTGTCTATTGTAAATAAAGGCTAAACAGTAATTTTTCTTCCTTTTCAATAGACACCTTCTCATATTTTTCAACCCTTTGTGTTAAATGGAATACTTCAGAAGATTTATAGTAAAAAAGCTGCTCTTTGCGTGTCATGAGCACAAAGATTTACTTGCAAAAACATTTTGAAGGAACTTAGTCTAGGCATTAGTTGAAGAGGTTTAGGGGATTTTTTTGTTCCTCACATGGAAATTTAATAATTTTCAACCTGGAATTGATTTCTAGCTTTTAATTTTTGAAGTTCCCTATTTTACAAAGAAATTTCTGCCCTGACCTGGAAATGTCTTTCCTAGTGGCTTAATGTGATCAGGAAAAAAGAGGATGAATCTGAGGGACTATCCAGTTTTGAGCCTTGCCACAAAAGGGGGAGGAAAAGCATCTAACTAAATAATAGAAGTCTAATAATGGAATGTATTTGTGTATTACACTTCTGCATGGCACCGTAAAGATGTAAAACGCTGTGTAATTACTATGATTTATTAATGCATTTGTATACTTTTGTAATAGCTCTAGTACTTTCTAATAACAACGAATACATTTATAAACGCGTTGTTGGCAAAGCTATTTTAGTCAACCAACCGCTTCTGAATTTATATAATTTTTGCTACATTATTTTAGTATGCACTTTAGAGTTTTCTGCATATAAAAAGCTCCTAATTTCTCTTAAATGGGACCTTGAGGAATTCAAGCCTGGGAACAAGTTTATTTAATGGCTTGCTGAGTTGCTAACACACACTGGTTTATAGCTACTTGAAAGTAGTAGATGATTTGCTTTCTCTTTTATGAGATGGATTTCAGTTCTGTTCTTTTGTGGAACTCAAGGTTTAACAGCTGCCAGGTATCTTCTCCCCAAGAAGTGTAACCCTGGAAAAGGGATTTCCTTCAAGTGGGATCAACCCTGTAGTCTTGTCTTGGTTTGAAAGACAGGTGTTTGCTAAGAAAGGCAGGAGACTCTCTTGAAATGGAAAATGTAAACCCTCTTCCTCCAAATTGTTATAATTTTGAAATTAAGGAGCTCTCAGGTAGAGATATGGGAATAGAAATAACAATTCTTTACTAGGAAAAAAATAAAATAGAAATACAGGATTACAAAAAAACAAACCCAAAACACTGACAGAATCAGAATCCAACCTGACACCCGTCAGGCAGGGTGTTGGTAGCAGTCCCATTAAATGGTGGCTGCATCCTCCTGCGGTGACAGATGTGATTCAGTTGGAGCAGTGCTCCTGTACAAGGTGCAGTTTCCCTCTAAAGGCCCAGTGATGATGTGGAAAGGTCCAGTTTTCCTCCAGAATCCAGTGGGAGAAGGTTGTTCTGATGTTCCAAATCTCAGTTTTTATCTAGGTAGGGAATGTTGGGCTCCTCCCCATCATGGAGCATCTCCCAATGGGATGATGGAATTTCATCAGTCTTGCAGTGGGAGACTTGATGGCCATTAACAGGAGATATCACCCTGGAGGAAGGATGTGTTGTGGAAAAGATAAAGAACACTGCCCCCCCTGGTTTTAACAGATGGTGATAGAGAACATACTTTTGGTTACATTCTGTATTGCAATCTAAGGCAAGTCTGCACAGTCTGAGCAGACTTGCTTTAGCCCAGTTTTCTCAATGGAATTGAGCAGATTTAAGTCTGCTTTCCATTTCTCAAGCCCAGCAGATTTAGCCTGGCACCACATCCTGCAGTGGCAGCTGGAGGGTTTGCTCTGAGTTCCCCAGCAGCTTGGACAAGTTCACTCTAATCAAAGCTTTGGTGACAGGATGGAGGAAAGAGCCAACTCTCCAGTATCTTCTTTACCTGTGAGTTAAATTTAAACAGAAGTAAGAATAATACCAAAATATTTTGGCATGAAAAACTGAAACTATTTTTCTATTTTGAGCACTAGCCTTATTGATGGAAATCTGATGAATGCATTTGTCAGGTGCTCCTGGTGATTTTTGTTGTCATGGTTATCTCCTTTTTGTAACATTTCAAATCTTGATTTTCCTATGTAATATTAGCTATAACACATGACCCTTTATTTCTAAATTTATTCTCATTGCTAATTCCTCTAGTGATACATAAAACTCTTTCTTCCCTGACAGATCTCTTGTAGTAGAACTTTATTTTTTTGTCCTGAAAACTATATTAATATTTCCTAAAACAAATTTACTAATAAATTTTTTTTTTGGTCTGTTTTATGTTTTTTTCCCTAGGGAATTGAGTTAGCAGGATGTTAACAAAAGCTTAAATATTATCTCTAAAGGCACTTTAACCTAGAGATTTAAATCAAAGCACACAGTCTGTACCTTTAAAAGGTGTATTGGAATTGTGCTTTGACTCATAGCTTGGCAATATGTGATAGGCTTATCAGAGTTGAATCCAGGGAAAAAAAAATCCAGAGGCTTGTATCTCTCTCTTTAAATGTTTCAAAATGAGTCCTATTTCTTTTCACATAAAGGTTGAAATGGGAAAAGAATTGAGTCTAGATGGAAAACTTGACTTAGACCATAAATTCAGATTTATTTTTTGTTCCTCTCATTGTGTTCAAGATCTTGAATGTGCAACTACATTTGCTACAAGAGGCTTTGATTGCTCTCTTTCAGAATAGGTTAAAAAGAATGTTAGGGGAAATGGGATGTGGTGTGTATTACAAATTATTTTAAAATGTGGAAAGCAGAAACCATTAGAAAGTTCAGCCTAACTTTTCAGCTAGCCTGTTAGAGAGGAAAGAAGCTGGTTCCCAAAGCTGAGAATGATCTGAGGTTGATAGGCATGGCAGATGCAGGGGCACCTATCAGCTGCAGTGTGCCAGTACAAGTTGCTGATTCTAGGCAGATTAGTCTGAATGAGCAAAAGGGCTGTGAAGAGCTAATTACACTCCAGGACACCTGGTCACACTCAGAAACTTCAGCACGTTCCCATTTATGTGATGACGTTTTGCTGCTATGCAAGTGTGGCCAGTCATTGTCACAGAACATTCAATTGCTGTTTAGAGCTATCTGACATGATGTCATCTGACAGGATCACCTTTGGCCAAGTGAGAATTTGCTCTGTTGCTCAAGCCTCAAAATAAAAATTCATCCTGGGTATGTGCTGTACCTGCCAAGTTCGCTCTTTAATCTGAGTTAATAGTCCCTTCATGTATAGCACAGTAGCCATTCCATTTCAGAGACATTAAAGCTATGGCCAAAAGTTAATGCATCTAAATTACATAATGATAATTTTTCAGTGCACAAAAGTGACCTTAATGAAATGGGATGAGTAAGAAGCCTCCTCAACACAGTCTGTTCCAGCCCAGTTTCTTGCACAGTGCCTAGTGGAGGGCACAGCACCCCAGGATGGGATCCCAAGGGGCCAAGTATCTGCCCCAAGGAGAATCCTGGGAGCTCCCTGAGCAAGGATACACAGGGGTTTGAGAGTTAGTGCCCTGCTGAGATTTCACCTCCACTCCAGCAGCAAGAAAATACCCTCACCTCTGGCAAGACTTACTTGAAGGCTCATCTCCTTTCTTCCAAAGTAGGTGTTTCTGAACCCTGCTTTTGAGGAAGATGCAGGTGGAGGAAGAGCAGAACATTTGGGATTGAAGCTCTGTTCCAGAGTTGAGGGGACTTGGCTCCAGTACCTGCTAGTGGTGCTCAAACCAACACCTCCTGGCCTCTGAGAGTGTGCTGAGCCTGAGGGTCTGAGCATTCTGCCTCTGTGTTGAGCTGGGGTAAAGAGGTGTTGTTTGTTTTCTTTATGCTCTTGTATCTCAAGAGCATTTCTTCCATATTCATTTCTTTAGAAATTGCTTTGAAAAATATGCTGAAGCTAGCCTGAAGGCACTTGGCAGAGCCTTTAGCTTCATACAAAATTATTTTTAAGACAAGAGATGATATTGTATGCTATTTTCATAAGTGTCAGGGCACAGCATTGTGACAGAGGGGCTCTCAAGTTCTTGAGGTAAATGCTTCACCCTTTGGAAATGTTGCTTATGATTTTCTGCACTCTGGAAGGATTTGCAGGCAGCTCTCTGGGGCTGAATGCCTTTCCTGCCCCAAGTAGTGTAATCAAGTTCCCTTAGTCACAATTATCATGTTCAGACTGCAGTGTGACTATCCTTGGAGCCTCTGACACACTGAAATATGTTTTCACTGAGGAATTGCTGAAAAAACTGAGCAGGTGGATGAGCTCCATGCTCTTCTCTGTGTCAATAGGGTTGATCTGACTAGCACAAAAAGAAACAGTATACAGAGCTTTCCTTGGAATATTTAGATAGTATTTTGTAGCAGCCCTCCATTTGTTCCATGTGTTTCAGGGTCAAGAACACTTAGCTCCTGTCTTTGTGAGCAGAGGGCTCTTCTGCTTTTTGTGCAATGCCTGATGAAATGGTGCAATGGTTATCAAGAAATGATAAAAAGCACTAGCCAGTGCAGAGCCTCAGACTCAATAAATGGAACTGTGAATAATTAGAGCTTTATAAATGGTTTCTCAAGAAAAACAATTGTCAGAAGAAAAAATGCAGGGAATTGAAGCAGAATATTCAAGCGCATGTTTTTAATTTCTTTAGAAGTTATGATTAATAGAGTCAGCCCACAGAATCTTTTATATCTGTTCCTGGCCTGCAGAAAGCACAAGGCACCAGCATTGTCTGAAGATATTTGAATGATGAGAACTGAACTTTGCATTTTACAAGACAAATTAACTTTACTTTTTAAATTGCTTTCAGTCGGAACTTGTTCTTGTGTTTAACCACTGACTGCAGTGTCAGGGAAACAGGATATAGAGCTTGCTTCTAGAGTGACACAATAAATTTAGAAGAATGAGGTAGAAATTTGGTTTGGTATTTCAGTATTTATCACAAACTTGCAGCTCCCAGTGGTTTCCTTCACTTTTCTCCCCTTGTTTTGAAATTCTGAGCAGTTCCATTAATAGAAATTTGAGTTTAAAATACTTTTTTTTTTCCCCCATAATGTTTTGCTCTTGATAGATAAAAAATGAAAAAACCATTACCTAAAATATTTTGTTTCAAAAGGGACATTAGACCAAAATCTTTCTTTTTCAACCATGAGGTATAAGTTAGAGGAAGGTAATATAGAGTGTAAGTTTGTACAAGCTGAGGAGGAGCTTATTTATTTCTCTTCATTAAAATCAAGAAGATTCTTTGTTTATAGTCATACACTTGATTCAGAGACTGAACTTCCTTCCTGATTAAATCACTGGGATTTGGCAAGTATTTGCAATTCCTTATCCAGCAGGTCTGTAATATTCAGAGCTGTATCAAAGTAATTAAAAATAAATATGTGTCTGAGGCTTAAGTGCTGCTATGTATACCTGAGTACATACACACTCTCAAAAGTGAAAAACAGGTCATGAAAAAAACATCCTTTACAGCAAACTCTTGTTTGTCTTGTATCAGTGTCAGTTTTGTAAATCTTAGCATTTCTATAACTTCAATGAGAATGTGGAACATTCTACTATTAGAATGTATTCATCACTTACTCTGTACATGGAAAGTTTCCTCATCACTCAAAAGAAAAACAATCGTATTGAGAATAACAATTGTTATTCCCAATGGCAAAAAACCTAAAGTATTGTAAGGTGGGTACCTGACTGATTTCACTCTGTAGTTTGCTGATCTTTCTAAAATAAATGTGCACTTCAGGATCAATTCTTTCATACACCTAATTTTCTGTTCTGATTTTGGCTGATTTATTCCTTGTGCTCCTGGCTCATGTGAACAAACAGACCCTCAAATATTGCTCAGCTCTAGCAAAAATGCTGGTCCTGATTGCCTCAGAGGTCAGCTTTTCTCCTTAGTCTACAGAGAGCCCACAAGCTAAGCAGGCAAGTTTTGTGGCTGTAAAAACAGGGACAGGAAAAGGGGCTGTGAAAATCCAAGGACTTCACTGAGAACACTGAGCTCTGTCCTCTTCTACATGCACCAAAATCAGAACAGTTCCTGTCCTTGGTACTGCCCTGGTGGCCACACCACTTGTTCCTTTCCACTAGGGTTTCACACAATTCCCAAAACTCCAAATCTTGGTTTGCATGTCTCCCTGCAGTATTTAGTCAGGACATCAGCGTTTTTAGTGCAATAGCATCAAAACCATGTGTAATTTCTGGCCACTACACTTAGTCCCCTGATCTAGAAAATCCTAGAAAACCACCAGCAGGTAACAGGACCCAGCAGCTCCTGGCTCAGGGAGAGAACCCCAAAGGAGAAACTGAACCCTCCTGACACTGCAGTGCCTTGCAAATTCAGCCCAGGGAGCTGAGTCACTGCTTTCAACTGTTTATCTTTTTTTTAAATTGTTTTCCTTTGCAATGCTGCTTGAATTCTCTCTTCCCAGATGAGTTTTGAGACAACATTTGGAAAACCCTGCTTTCCCAGCTGTTTGGCACTGTGGGAGCAGAGCTATCTGCCCTGGGGATGGCTCTGCTCATCTGCCACAGACTCCTGAGACTGTGAAACTGAAAATTTCCTTTCAATCTGACCCTGTATGGGGAATGCCCACATCAAGAATAAGAAAGAAATATGGAGAAAAAAATTAATCTAATTGTTGTTGTTTATGTGAAAGACCAATATTTGTTAAAGACCCAAGCTCACAAATGTCTGGTGAATGGAAAAAAATCTTTTATTTAGGACATTTCTACTTTTCTTGACCCTTCCCTCAACAGTAGATTTTCTAAACATTCTCTCTTCTTATTTACTTTTCTGAATAAAATGAAATTTATTTCATTTCCAAGGTCTCCAGGTATTCTCAGGGCTTTGTGTTAGGAAGACAGATGCATTATACAAAAAAAACTTTGGAATGAATACACATGCACAAAACACTTCCTGTAATACAGGATTCCCTTATGCCAAACCAACACTCCTTTAAAACTCCAAAGAATCCAGTTAAACAACTGAATTCTATCTAGATTCTCTCTTAGCCTCAGGTCAATACAGAAATGTCATTGGATTGGCTTTTCTAAAGATATTTAAAATTGCAGTTTATTGGACTCATGAAGCTTGATTCTGGGTATCCAAATTAAACCTTAATTCACTACCTTTAAGTTAAGGAAAACTGTTCTAAGATTTTTGTAAGGCTTGTTTTGAATATTTTTCCACCATTCAAGATATCTGTCTTCCCCTCTCCTCCAGATAAGATTATTTTAAAGAGAAATATTTCTCTTTTTGGTATATTTCTCCACATTTTTATCATGTATGAAAAGCTGAAAAAAAATGGTATGAATGAATTCTCTAGTAAGGAATATCCAATATTTTTCTGGTTGACTAAAATATATTAATCTGTGAGCTGTTTATTAGTGTCTAGTGTAAGTTGAATGTGTGCCCAATAGGCTTCTTTTCAGTGTCCTGCTTTTTGGAGCAGATGGCACAGTCTTCATTATCCCTGTAAAACAAACTTCCTCATAGCACATCTGTATAAATCATCCTGTAATGTATGTTTTAAGTTTTTCATTAAATAGGTTTCTTAATACAAATCAGACAGGGATAAGATACCAGTAGAATAATTTTGTTTTAAAAAAGACTTAGAATTTCTTAGTAAGTAAATTCTTAGTATTTACTTCATAGTCTTTTGATTTGGAGAAAATTAGAAAGAGTGACCAATTCTTTTCTTGATGTATCTGAAGCAAACATTGATTTTGCAGGGAGCTCTCTCTTAATGTAGCAGTACTGTGTTGCCTCATCTCTTGAAAATGCTGGAGGTGTTCTGTTGAATTCTATTCTGGGGAAAATTAAATGCATTTGCCCACCTGAGGCTTAAGAAATACTGCAAGTATTTTTTTGCTCCCAGTGGTAGTTGTATTTAAGGACCTAAAACAGGTGCATTTTGAAAAAAAATAAATCCATGATTTTATTAAGAGCTGCATAGAACTCCTCTGAAGTCAACAAAATTCTTCTGTGCAACTCAATGGGACAGCAAGGTCAGGCCTTCACAGAATCATCTGAACTTCTTGTGCCCAGAAAAGCTCAGAGGGACCTTGTTCTGCTCAGTTAGGCTTAATGGGGGATGAGTAACTCTCTTGTTCTGCAGCCAGATGTTTGCAGAGGACACATATTACAGAATGCAGTGTTGTAGTGGGGTATGGAAATCTCTGTGGAGCACGTGGTGCCTTCCAGGACATCAGTGCTTCCCATAATATGCACAGATATAATTGATGCTCTTTCTTCTACAGATCTTGTACTTGTGGCATTGCAAGGGAGACACTGAATGTGTCTTTACTTCTGACCTTGCAGAATATGCCCACAATCAAGAGAGGGAAATGGCAGGGTCAGAGCCCTGGGGAGCCCTCTGTGGAAGAGTTGCTGAGACACTGTTTTCTTTGCTGGGTGAAGAAATCAATGGATCAGCAAGAGCTAGAAGCAAGGCAAAAGCACTGGAGACTGTGGGATTGAAATCCTTCACTGCCTGACAGCATCTGTCCAGACCTAACACTCAGGACAGAAAGTATTTTCAAGGATACTTTCCTTAGAAAAGAAGGTTTGATATCACCACAGATAACTTCTACTGAGATTAGTTCTGGCATGAATTGCTGTTGGCTTTTCTTTCTCCACAGCAGCAGGTTTTCTCTTTTTTCCCCCTATTGTTTAAGAGCAGAATGCTGCTTTGGGGGATTCAGTTAATGCTGGCACCAAGAACTCACCATATGGCAGTTCCATCACAGTTTACATTCCCTCCTACAGTACTCTCAGAAGAGGTATTTTAAAAATTCAGTATTATGCTGTTGTTCACCCCAAACAGCATTTTATTGTATTGTCATGATAGTTTAAAAGAAGATATGCGGTGTCTTATAATTAATGAAGAATCAAATTAATTTTTTAGCAGCACAGCAGTAAAAATCTTTCCACAGACTGCAAAGTACTCTCAAGCAATTCCTCATTTCAGTGCTAGTTAATGGTACTAGTTTTGCCATGCTAAATCTAATGAGCAATAAGCAGCAGAGAATTGAAATTTTTATAAAGAATTAGATCTAAGCCATCTGGTTCCTCAGCCTGGGAGAAAACAAGCATGAAAATTCCTTATCCACAGAGCACAAGAAAGTGTGGACTTTTCACATTCTAGAGGCAAGAAAGAGAATTCAGAGGCTTTATAATGAAAAATCTTTCAAATAATTACAGCTTCTATGTACACTAAATTATTACAAAATGTTTTGCACATAAATAAATCTCTTCTGAATGCACTGTTTACTTCAAATCTCCTTGATGGAAATATTGATATCTTGAGGCCTAAATGCCCACTGTTGTGCTGCATCCTTATCATTCACAGGGAAGTCTACTGGAACTCAAATCCCAACTTCTTATTTAAAGAATCCACCACACAGTTAACGAAGGCAGCAGACAGAAGAACCTTTACAATGTAGAGAAACTTGCTCTTCATATGTCACGTGCAGAGAAATGTGTGTTTCATTAATTTAACTCAATAGTTTTCAAAGACATGGACTTAGAGTGCTTTATTGACCATAAAGCTTGGTGTCTGTATCTTCAAAGGGTAAATCTGTGATTTATTTTTATCTCACTTGATTCTCATTGTTTCTAAAGTAGATGTTTCTTTTGTGGCTCTTTTTTTTCCCCAGAACATCACTATTGGATATGAAACACAAGCAAAAGCTATCTAAATTTAAGCAGAGTGTGTTTTGAGATATATATAGCTTCATGCATCCCTCTGAAATCAGGAATGTGCACTTAGAAACTCTGTGCTAGGCTTTAAATTAAATATAAATGCTTTAGAGGAAGCAGGAGTAGCTGCTTTATGTAAAAATGAGAATGTCCATGATGTAGTTTATTTGGTTACAGAGCATATCAAGACATGTCAGTGTGTCTGTAAATCAAAACCAAAAATTGGTAAAGCACATATATGGACAGAATTTAAATCACAGGGAGTGATCAGATTTAGAAAGTTGATTTCTCTCATTTTTGTGTTATCTATACTTTGTCATTTGAAAAAAACCCTCCAAAGCTCTCTCTTCATTCAAATACTTTTACTGGAAAAAATATTTCTGTAAAGTCTTGACCACTGCTAATGGATGGGTTATGTAAATTGGCTAGGGAGAAAAGGGGGGATTGGAAATTTATTTGCTTAAAATATGTTCAGGATTGAGACCTGGACTAGTGATGTTATGTTCTTGGTTTATATGCTGGTATTTGCATACCTGTCAGTGACTAGAACCAAAACATAAATTTAGAGTAAACTACGCTTTACAAAACATTACACTTTTTAGAGAAAGGCCAAAGCATAACCTGCTGCAATTCCATGTTTTTCAATTAGAATTTCCCCTCACAGGGTTAATTCATCATTGCACACTGGTTTCCTAATTTTAGAATGATGGGGGGAAAGGGAGGAAGAATTGGATGTTAAACAGAATTAGGGTTTGGGTTTTTTTGACAGCTGCATACTTTCATTTGAAGCCTTTTCAAGTGATCTTTTATTTCTTATGCCTCTGATCTTGACTCTAAATCTGAGTAATAGAGTATTAATACATAACATTTGCAATAGTTGTGTCCAAACTTTTGCATCAAATAACCTTCACATTAATTTATTTATTTATCTGCCCTTGAGGCTATATCATCAGAGATCCATATGAGTCAGTGAAGCACTTCTCAAAGTATTTTTCAGATTAATGTTGAAATTAATTAGCAATTAATAATGAGATCTCATTTCCAAGATTTCAAACAGCAGAAAAGAAAGAATTACACAGAATAAAGATTCAAAATTTTATAAACACAGAAACCTCTTTGTTTTCACAGTGACATGGCAGTAGTTAGAGTACAGCCATCTAAAAAGTAAGGAATGTTAGACTAAAAAAGACAAATGAAACTGGAAAAAATGCACAGAACATAAAAGTAGTAAGTAAAATAATTATGTAGAGCCTTAGTGTAACTTCATCCCACAAGAGTCCAAAGTTAAGTAATGTAATAGGTGCTTGAACAGGGAAAAAATCAAACTACAGAATAATATTAAACCAATGCTCTGATTAATGTAAGTAATTAACAAGCAGTAATTTAAATTTGTATGAACAGTTTATCGTTATGTAATAAATCATGAATTTTTCTCCTTGAAATAATATGATTATGTCTAGATATAAAAGAATCCTTCCTTGTGTTCAGGGAAAATAAAATCCCCAAGGAGCCTCAGATCCAAACCATTCTCATCCACCATTTTTAATCAGGTGAGTCTGAAACCAATTAGGAATGACAGATATAACTGAATAATTAAAGGTTTGCCTAGAAGTGTAAGGGTAGAATCAATGAAAACAAAGTTTATTCCTGTGTTTTAGGAGTGACTTGGGTAGGAATATTGTAAAATAAGGAATATATAAAGGAGTGAGTTGAGTTGTATTTGAAATAACCAACAAATTTCAGTACAACCATCAGAGAATTACAACAAACTTTTGAACTAGCAAAAGTTGTCTAAACAGTGAAAACAACACTAGGTTTTAAATTCTCCATCTGAGAGCACAGGGTTTATGCATCATCAAGAGGAAGAGCAACCAACCAACTAAAACCCCCCACAACCAAAAAAAAATATTCTAAATCTGGAGATAAAGCTCAAAGTATACCTCAAAAATGTAATTTTTTCCCATCAACCATTATTTAGTAAACTAAAATCAAGAAAGATGTAGTTAGAGATCCTTTAAATGTATGGATTGTAGAGGCATAACACCACCAAAATAAAATTTTATTCTTTCCATATAGAACAGACTAATGCATGCTTGTTTGAGGAGTAGGGCACTCATTTATCAGTAAAATCCTTTTGGGAAGGGAAGTTTTACAGACAAATTTAACAGAAGAAAAATAAAATCCTATAGTGACAGAGTGCACTAATCCTTTCTTCAAACACTAATTCCAAACCCACAAGAACAATTCTTTTCTGTAGGTACCAAAACTTGGAGTCTGAAAGTACTGTGGATGGTCTGTGCTCACTACTTCTGGTCTGTGCTACATAAACCATAAAGTCATCCCCTTTTTTTCCATGGTGGTGTTGCTCCTTAGCACATCCTGCTAGTAAACAGAACTGAAAGTATACTCCAAATGAAACTTAAGCCTAAATCTTTATTGCCATTTTTCTGTCCTGCATTTAGTCAGCACAAAAGAGAAGCTTTAGAGCAGAGATGTTTCAGTTGAAGACAGTTCCAACTTCCAGGCATTTTCCTATGGAATGGTTTGTGTGTGTATTTTTATGCTGCTGCCCTCTTGATTAGGCATGGTTTCAAAAAGATGAAAAAACTTCCCAAAATATCTGATAAGAGTATTTCAGCAGAACTGTTGCCAAAAGCCGACACTAAGGCTATCAAGTGTGAAATGAAAATTAGAAAGTCATTGGACATTGATTTGAATTAACTCATAATGACCTGGTTTATGTTTCTGGCCTCTGGAAAGATGATTAGAACATAAAAACAACTTTCTGTGAAGGGCATAGGAATATTAATGAACTAGTCATCCGTATATGAGGAGGAAATGTCTTCTGTTAAAGTCCTCAGAAAACAATCACCTTGCTAAAAAGTTTATGTTGACACTGGAATGACATGTAAAGAAGAGAAGAGTCTAAAAGGGAAATGCTTAAATTTCAGAAGCAGGAACAGTGGCATATTTATATCAAAAGCTTTTTCAGCTTTTAAAAGTGTAACAATCATGAACTAAGAGATAAAGCAGCATATGGTATTGTGGATGATATGATGTTGGTGCCTCTGCAAACTGCCTGAAGGTCAGGCTGTGGGAGAGAAGCAATGAAATTCAGTGTTTTTCCATTTTAAGACTCTTGGGTGTCCCATATAAACAGTTGTGTTGCCAGTGGAGCTGTAACAGTTGGTATGGGCTGAAAATCTGTCAGGTCATTGTGGTTGAGAGAATGTTATTCTTTGGATATACTTTGTAGGAATTAAAACCTGAAAATCATTATGTACTCCTGGAGATATCCTCAAGAATTAAAGAGGAAATTGGAAATTTATGGACTGGACCATTGCATTTCTTCAGTTTCATTATTTTTGCATTTCTTAGTGGAAAAATAACCACCATGAATGTAATGATAATGTAACTCCAAGGGCAAAATGCCTACAACTGGATTTCTTTTTTCCATAGTATTCTAGCTTGTAGTATTCCAAAAAAAAAAAAAAACAGAAGAAAAAAATAGAGAATTCAAATGCTGAAATAAACATGCAATTCTGATTGTTTAAGTGGTGTCACACTTAATTCCTTAAAGCACCATCAGTTGTATTCATAGCTTCATATTTGAGGAATGTTACCCTATTCATTCTTCAAAAGGTTCCATGAAATTAGATTTTGTATAGACCATATCAGGCATTTTAGAATTCCATACATATGAATTCTTAATTCTGGGGTTTCAGTGGATTTTAATGTAGTTTTTATGGGATTTTTTAAATAAAATCTGTATATTTCAGGGAAAAAAAAATAAAATAATTTAAGATATCTAAAATATTGTAAAGAAAAGATGTTATGGTATGTGAACTGCAGTACATTTTAAAGGAAAAAAACCAACAGCTTTGAAAAGTAAGGCAATGTCTGTAGGACTTTCCTGTTTTTATTTGGCATTGAATATGCTGTCCCTAGGAGAGTCTTTATCTGAGAAACGTTTGAAACTGATACCCAAAACCTCTCTAATTGACCCTGGTAATTATAATATTGATTGAACATGTTAGTCATACTGCTCTTGTTTTATTCATGAGTTTTATGGTGAAAACAAGTGTTCAGTGTAAATTTCTCCTTAAATGACAGTGTTGAAGTATCCTTAGTATGGAAGACTTTATATCTTATTAAAAGGATATCTTTTCAGTACTTGGAATGGATAAAAACCCTTAGTTGTGAACACCAGCTGGAGATTTAATTCTTGTGCTCTGTAATTCTGAAGACCCTCTGAAACATTTCCTCTAGGTCACAATTCCCAACCAGACCACCCTTTAATAGTGAGAGAACTGTAAAAATACAGGGGTATTGCTGCAGCTTCATTCTGTAGTGAGCTGGAAATCAGCCCTTCCTGTGATCACAGCATCTTTAATGGACTAAATAATGTTTTAGGATTTACCCGTTAGAAAAATTACCTGGTTTAAAGTGACAAGAACTTCTGAGAGTGGAGAAGTTCTTACCTACAATTTGATCAGGTCTGTGCCTTCAGCACTTGAAAATGGAGGGGGACTGGTGATTTGTAAGAGAAAGGGTGATTATACAAACATTCAAAATCTGAATTGAGAGTGTTTCTATATTGTCCTTTTCTTCTTTGGGTTCAGATTATGGCTCAGGCTCTCCAGCAGAGGCTGACAAATTCATTTTACAGGTGGTAAATGTGACTTAATCGTTGGTAAGGTCAGTTAGCTTAACTTAAACTGCTGATGTGCATTAAACTAACTAATCCAGCAGGATTTTGCATTGTTGTGGTGCTCTTGTGTTCTCCTCTGCATGCCTCCCCTCTGAATGTTGTCAGATTGATGAGCAAGTAAGTCATGAGCCAAGTAAGTTCTGATTTTTATAAAGCATCTATAAATGCTGAGATATTTAAAACTGCTTTGAGAATATGTGCTCTAAGAAACAAACTTATTTTGAAAGGGAATTTCAGGTTTTAAAGTTTGTTTCTCTTGTACAAGCCTCCTGGAATCCAACATTGCTCTTCAAATAAACAGAAAAATATAAATAAATATGCATTATGAAATTAGAAAATATGTGGAAATACACGCACTCACACACACATATAATATATATATTGTATATATATGTGTGTGTGAGTACCAATGCATGTTGAGGATAGTGTTATGTAATGGGGCATGGATTTCTCAGTGTGCCATTCTAAAATTAAATTTTCCAGAAGGGCTATTGGAAAATAACTATTCTCAAAACCTGGAAAATTTATTACAGACTGCATGGGATATTTCCATATACAAACATTACTGCAGAGTCTATCTAATCTGAGGCTCACTGTGCAGTATTTATTAAACTTCTTTTAAAATGGGTAAGATCCTTAAAATTAACTCTTATTTCAAGACCAGCCAATGGTTCATTTGTATCTGATAAATAGGAGAATAACACCCTGGAATTCTCTTTCTAGCACAATTTCTAAGTATGTTGTGGCTGAAATGAGCAGGTGAGTGGCAAAGGAGGGCTGAACAGGTGCAGGGTACTTAGGAGCTCTGAGGCAGGCAGAAGGGCTGCCAGGGTTGCAGGCATTTTCCCTGGTTGATGTCTCTTTATTAATAATGCCCAAAAGCTTAGGGAGATTTTGATTTCTCAAAGGTGCAATTTGCAGCAGCCTAGAAATAATTGCTGCATAATTCCCCACTTCTCTTTTTGGTGATTCTTTTGTCTCTTTAAGGATTATATACTAATAGCAAGCTGATGTCTGTTTCAAGTTAGATTTATTTTTGGGTGCTCATTTAACAATGCAAGATTGCAAACTCTAAGAAAGAAAAGCAATTGTAGGTATATTTTTGGGGGTTTCTTTAATCTGATTTTCCATGGTGTTAACTCCTTAGTAAAGGCATCTCACCCTAACAGTACCTTGAAGAGAAGTTTTTCAGAAAGGCATAATCTGAAAAACAGGTTTCTGTAATAGAACTGTGACAAGCATGGAGGGAGGAGGCAGTTTTGTACTTTGGTTTGAGACCAGTAGAGCTTGCAGTTCCTAGGGGGTCATTGTTCAACATGATGGACCTTAAAAGAAATTAATTGAATTCTCCTGTATTTACTCATATGGTATTTATTTAGGTAGTGTTCTTGGATATTTATTTAGTATATTTTCTTTGATATTTATTTAGGTATTTTTCCTTTGCTATTTATTTTAAAAATGTATGGGCAATATTTTGTCTAGTGGTGGAGAATTCCATGTAAGTTACAAGCATAATGTTTAAAATTACAATGGACAAAAAACCTCAACAACATTTTCCCCTGCTGTGCTAGTCGAGGTTTTGTACTCAGATAAAACCAAAATAAATACTGAAGATTTGCTATGAAAGGAGGTCTAGGACCTAAAAGTGCTTGCAGTAAAATCTAAATCCAGTACAACATAAATTATATTCACAAAAACTTCTCTTATTCCAGATCTTCTTGCAGTGAAATATCTTAGCTGAATTTCCCTTGGGAATTTAACCAAGCAACAAACTCACCAGAAAGACCATCAGTTCAAACTGAAATGGTACTTCTGTGCAGAAGCTAATGCTGATTCAATTTTAAGATAAGCTCCCTGCTACAATAAAATAACGGAGGAATATCTGGAGGAAGCAAAATACAGGATTTCAGCCAGGAAAAGCAGTTGGCTGCAGCATCAGGTGCATGATGGTTCAGAGCTCTTGGCCCTGTGTAGGAAGGGCAGGGGCACTGCTCCAACACTATTCCACTATTGTGTGAACTAACAAAGGTGGAGCTTTGAAGATGTAGCTATGGAGAGTGATTATGACTGAGAATGGTCCTAATCTAATCAGGAGACCCTTCACTTTAGGTCATGGAAAAAAAAATTGTTTTTTCTCATTTTATGTGCAATAGATGCTGTTTGTGTTCCTTAATGGACACCATAAGTTTACAGCTCCTACACAGGGAAAGTTCTCTGAAAGAGAATTTTCTTTTTAATATAAAATACAAAAATTCTAATGGAATACTTGGAAATCCCTTTGTCTTAGATGGTACAATTCACTGTCTTTATCCTAATGCAGGGAGAAAGGAGAGCTGTTTAGGATGAAGATACTATTTGAGCTGGCACAGTTGGGAAAAGAAAGGTATACAAACCTTATCTATTGGTAAATTCCTGTCCTTGAAAGTTATTTTCTTTTTAGAAGTCATGGTAGCATTATAGCAAATTTAATCTGAATGTGTTTTGCTACAAAGTGACAAATTTAAGGGAAATCATGTTGGCAAAAATGGAAAACATTATTTAACAAAAGATTTTTCATTACTGACCCTTCCAAATGTAGCCCAGAATTGTCAACTCACTGCTGGATGTTTTATTCCTCTCTACTCTTTAAAAATTAGATGTTATCTGAATTATGATTTTTTTTTGTGTGATGGATGATACTGAGGTATCATTCTTTTATTTTTGTTTGCTTATTTCAGGGAGTAGACTTTACATATTTCTACTTTTCCTCTTTTAAAATTATTCAGTTGTCCTCTAAGTCAGGAAACTTAGAGAGATTTTGCAACTGCTATTTGTGACTCATGGCAAATATTTGTGGTGGTAGCATAGCACTGAAAATAATACATTTTGTATTGTATTCCAGAAGGGAGTGGGTAGGCAATGAAGGGAAGGGAACTTTGCCTGAAGGGAGCTTTCCCTGAGGGGCAAAGTGCAATGAGAAATTGAAGAATTATTGTCTCAGAAAGGATATAAGGAAAATTACAAACAGCCCACAGAGAAAGATGTAACCCATAGAGAGTGAGATCTTTAAGGTGAGGGACTATCAGACTTAAGCAATAATTGTCAAGAGAAGAACGTAACTATATTTTAGGAGGGAAATTAAAACTGATGAAATGATATTTTAGTCAAAAGATAAAACGGTGAGTTGATGTTTGGACAATAAGGAAAATAAGATTGGAGCTGATCAAGATATTGTGCCTGCACTAAAGGAATACATTAACTCAGTTTCAGCAGGGTTGATAATGTGGAGCACGAGGATGGAGACAGGATAACTGCTGAAATGAAAATAAGCATATCTGGAAAAAACGGAAATTAATTGTTATAATAAGGATGAAGGGGAGATAGACAATTTCCATTCCAGAATACTGAAACTGCAATGAAACTGCTCTTTGAAAAAAAAAAATAAATCTGTTAAATTAGATATAGTATTAGATAACAGGTAGCTAACAAATATACTGAGGTAGGAAGTTAATGGTCTGGTTCATTGAAACTTCTAATACTGTAACAAATACTCCAAGAAAGAAAACTTACAGACTGAGGTAAAGGACAAAAAGAGAATTACTGGAAGCTGATGGAACAAAACTGCAAGGATTGTAGATTGGGCAGAAAATTAAAAAGTATGAATCTCATGCCAAAATACTTGACCTACATTTTTCAGCTGAGATTGACTCTACCATCTAATATCATCAGCATACAAATTTGTAGAAAGGAATTAATGATCTAAATTATGCATTATTTCATGCATATGTTCTCCCTCCATGTCTTTTAAACTATCTTAGGCTAAAAAAGAAATAGAGGCTTAATATAGTTACATTTATGACTTGCTCTTATGGTTTGCAACTGTAGAACATAACTTTGATCTGCATTTTACCACTGTAACTCTTTAGTTATTACAATTATTTTAATATTTCCAGGCCATATATTTTTTTCTTTAGCACAGAGGGAATTGTAGTTCTCAGAGCTGTGTTTGTGTAGAGCTATCTGCAATTATTAATTGATGTATTAATTATATATATATATTTCTTTGGATCCCCATGTCAGTTTAGTAAGTATCAAAAAAAAAAATTGTTTGCTTGGGATTTGTAGAACAACTATAGTACAAAACATGCAAAAGCTATTTTTCTTTTTTTGTCAAAAAAAGTGGTTCCTCTCCAAATGGAACAATTAACATATTTGTTGTACAGATCCAAGAGCAAGTCAGGCTTTTCAAACTGAGCACAGCTGTCTGTTGTATTTATTGTAATAATTATTTTCTAATTTATTCCCTTATTTTATGATGAAATCTCACATTTTTTCCTAGAAAACTTTACTTTCCTTCAGAAAGAAGAAACCGAGGGAATTTTCTTGAATACATCTCTTCTTTTTTACGCTTGATCTTACAAACACTGATTTTCCTTCAGTTTTGCATTACAGCTTTTCTGTTTTAAAAAAATTTGTGGATTTTGTTTCTCTCAGAAATTAAGGTTTTACTAGCTAGAACAAATCAAAAGGGGTTTTAGCTGTCTGATAGTACACAATTCTCTGCTTAGAGATTTCATGGCACTCAAGTGCCCTGACTTGATGGTGTCTAGACATGTTATACCTGGGCTTACATGGTACTAAACACGTGGGGAGTGCTGTGTCTCCAGCTCACTAATGCTTCACTCAGGCTCTGATGTGGCTCTCACTCCAGAGCTGTTCATTTTACCATTCTATCTGCTTTGAGCTGCTCCTTTGTCAGAGAGGCTTGAGCAGGAGCCACTGCAGTGAAACAATTTCAGCTGACCTTAAACCACATCACTCTTTGCACTCAGTTTTTCTAAACACGTGGTATTTTATTTCTAATTGTGCTCAGTGGTAACACTGTTCGAAGAGAACCCAACTCTGCAAACCACTTCTGCAAACATCCTGCTGCACAGTGCAAAGCTCTGGTCGTGCTGGGGCCACCACCAGGGTGGCAATTAATGGCCCCATGGTATTGCCTCAGATCTGTCAGTTTGCTAAAAGGTGGGCTCACAAGGGCCCAGGACTGAGATATGGCACAGCTAAATATTTAATTCTGCTGAATAGTTTATGCCTGCTGCAGAGCAATGTTTGTCAAGCAGACTCACTGCAGAGCAGAACTGCTGGACACTTGCAGTGTATTCCTGGCATTTGTATTCATTTCAGCTCTCTACACAGTTTTTATTACATTGTCACCTGCTGTTTGTCAAATGACAATTTATTGGTAAGAAATTAATGTCCTGCTAAGCACCATCTCTGTCTCTCTCTCTTCTTCCTCCTCCACACTTGCACAACTTCTCATTTCTTTTATTGTATCTTTTGATGTAATTTATAAGTTACATGCACATGTAGGGGAGAGCCAAACTGAAGTGGCTACAAAGCAGCAGCTGTAGCTGCAGCTGTTCCTTTCCTTGTTTACTGTTGATTTTTAATCCAGTGAAGTTTAACTCAAAAAAAAAAGACAAATTAAATCTCTGATATTGAGTGCTGTATACTCACTTTCTAGTTCAGAGAGATACATAAATATTGAAGTAAATATTTTAAATTACTACTATGCATTACTTCTTTATTAATGACTCTGCAGCTATTTAAATTTGAAGCACCAGGCTCATGATTATTTGACAGAAGAGTGTTAGCTTCAAGAGAAAGATCAATACATGAACAAGATTAACCAAACCCAGTGTATCAGCCTGCTGCTGAAACCAAAGTGGCAGCTGGTAGCTGTGTTGATTAGCAGTGTTCACAAACCATGACTGCAGAATGTGTGTGAAAAGGATGGAAAAACCATCCACAGGGCAGATGACCAAGCAATTAAAGCAGGCTTTGTTTTTTCTTTCCCTCTGAAAGAAACCCAGATGAGAATTGAATTGCTATCTGTTGGACAGAGGGGGAACATGGAAAACAGGAGGTTTTCTTTTGTTTTGTGCCATGTCTGTACAGAGGGACAGCTGACCAGCTACACAAGGTGCTCACAGGATCTCTGTGTAAAGTAATCTCTCAAGTCATGCTCTCACTCAGTCATTTATACAAGATTATTATTTCCAGTGTCTGAACAGCAAGAGGGTGTCAGGGAAACTTCCAAGTAAAATACAGACAACTCATAGATAGTCAAGTTGTAGGTGGCATTATCCATTTAGAAGAATTCTTGAAAAATTTTTGTTATGTTTTCCTAATTCCACTTCCCACCCAAATGTCAGTCTTGTGCTGCTATGTCAGTGTGATTCCACAGTTCTGAGACTCACATGGAAGGTTGCCACAGTCCTCGTGCCAACCTGGGTTTAGTGGAAAGTACATCTAAATAACTCAAATATTAATATCATTTTTCTGCAAACAGTGAGAGATATTAAATCTATAAATGTACACATGTCATATTGCTATTCTTCCTGAATAAGATACTATGAAAATTGAACGAATCATGAAACTGCAGTTGCCTGTTCAACTGCCATGAAAATGTGTGCCAAGTGAAGAGACTTTGCTCTCATGGTCACTATTAGCCCTTACAGAGAGTCTGTGGCACCTGCCTAATCTGTGATGCCTCCAGCGTTCAAAACAGTATGCTGAACAGATAGAGAGTTATATTCATACTACAAAGAATAAGATGGACGAAGTGTTCTTGTGGTATTTATTTTGCTTTCTGCATTTATTCCAGTTGAATACAAAAAAACCCACTATGCTGAGGAGAGGGAATGGGATGGAGATTCCGGGGATCCAACATGCATATGCCCCCATGCCATAGAGAACATGAGACTATGCATAGGCTGAAGCTTTTGGCTTGTGACTATAGACTTAAAATCCATTCAATTTTTCCATTTTCTAATACTGTTTAGACACAGCTCTGTAAGTTACATTCAGTCTATAACACAGGATTCTAAAGAGACTGAGTAAATGTGAATTGGAATAGGAGAATTTGAGTTTGGTTTATTACATCATATTAATGGAAACTAGATAATTTAAGAATTTGCATATCATTAAACTAGTGTCTTCCTCTAAGCAATAGCCTGACTTTTGCCAAGGATTAATAGCACAGGAAGCCTTTGCTAGTTTGTCCAAGTTCCAAGCATCACAGGTTAGATGAAACCCTGCTCATAGGCAGAATTTTAATTCGTACCCAAACATCTTCAATTTAAAAAGACTAAGTAGACTTTAAATTTAAGTCATACGCTATTCTTTTAAGAGTTAGAATTTGAAAAGGGAAATAACATGATGCAGTCTGACAATGCACTGTGCATCCCAAGAGGAATTGCACAAAAATTTAAATTGTGGATAAAGGCAATGTGATGAATTGTTTAGGTGCCTGTGTTCCATCTCTCTGCTGCTGCGTGGGTTAGATGGCAATTTCTATCTTCTGATTCAGCTGCTGATTCCTACGGCTTAAAGTGTGAATTTAGCTAGTTTTTCTCATGTGGATCAGCATGAATCACCAGCATGAGTAAATTAATACTTACAGCAGAAATACTCCAATTATCTATTGTGTGAGCTAAATATTTAATAATATCATCTGTCGGTAAAAGAATGTTGTATCCTCACCGTGAATTAACTGAGAAAAATTATTATATAGGTTGAGTAAATTTACAGATATAACTTTGTTTCACAGCATCATATTTGAGCACAAAGGAAAAACAATTACTTCTTAAGAAAGTAAAATTAAACTGCTAAATCTACAGGCAACACATTGCAGATACCAGATATAATGATTTGCTGGAATAAATGCTAATATTCTTATTCCTTTCTCTGTACCAAAATTATCAGTAGCATCTTAATGTCCCTTGAAAGAAACAGAGAGAACAGGAAACTGATAATTCTTTTCTTAGATAAATTAGATAAGAATTTTCCTAGATTATAATCAGTGAGATTTAATTATCTGATTCATTTGTCCTATGCTTACCCCAATTACAGAGAAAATGTCGTGTGGAACACCACCGAAAATCAACCTGAAAGCATTAAGCCTTAGACCTGGGGAATGTTTTGTTTCAGAAGTATTATTTGTACTCTATGTGTGAGACACAATCCTTAGAACCATAAGACAGGAACGATTATATGAAAGGCTATCTCTTAAATGTAATGGGAAAAAAAATCAAATTAATTTATTTAACTTAACTAATCAGTGCTAAGATGTTATAAAATTTTTGTAGCCTTGTCATGGAGAGATAGAAGGTGTCTTTTAATATATGAAAACTTATTCTGACCTGGTTTGGTAATAAATGTTATCGTTTTACTGTTTTCGTGGTTTAGCTCAGCTATAAAAGCTTTCACTCTACCTAAAGCTATTAAAAAAATGCTTGTCTTCCAGGGCTGGCAATCAACCCTGAGATTTCCTGCAGCTTTGGAATATAGCACATAGAGTGGAGATTTGATCATGTCCACCTAGTGTTTGCCACCTCTCCAGGTACTGCAACAGAATGGACCCAGGCAGTAAGGCCACAGAGAAAGGGAATCCTGGCTGCCTTTCAGAGAACAAATATTTTTGTTCTGTTTATTGTGGTAGGCTATCCCCTGCAGTGTCCCTTAGCTGCTCTGTAGCCTTTGATACTCAGTTGTAGTTTGAGTCAGCCTGAGATCCAAACTCTGCACAAACTGGCTCTTGGTTTCACACTGGGCATGCAGCAGCCCCAGCTTCCTCTGGCTTGCTGAATTCAGAGTGCCCACAACATAGCTGAATTACAGTAATTTCACGACTATAAGGCGCACCCTTTTGACTAAAATTTTCCCTCAAACCCAGAAGTGCGCCTTATAGTCCAGTGCGCCTTATATATGGACAAAGTTGTGAAATTTGCCAAACCAGAAGTGTAAGCTGTGAGCCGTGGTGGGAGCCGGCAGTGACACGGCAGCCGGGTGGAGGCAGGCCCAGGGGCACACGACACCCCCCCTCCTGGGTGGAGGCGGGCCTGGGGGCCCATGGCTGCCGGGTTGAGGCAGGGCCTTGGCCAGCAACCGCACGGGGGGAGCTGGGGGCGGGGCCTCGCTGCAAAAAAAAGTGCGCCTTATAGTCCGGTGCGCCTTATCTGATCTACAAAGTCGCGAATTTTGCCGACTCCTGGGGGTGCGCCTTATAGTCCGGTGCGCCTTATGGTCATGAAATTACTGTAATTGAAAAACATGAATGATTAGTTCTGTTTACAGCACAGCAGAACTGTGCCCAAAAAAGCAGAGTCTTACTCTTGGTATGACAATCAGTTCCCAGTAAAAACAAGACTGATGATTTTGTAGAAAGGTTAAATGTCTGAACAAAAGGGGTGGTCTGTGTAGTCTTTTTAAGGAATATCTGTTCTGCAGTCCAAAGTACATATCTGGAATCTTTTACTCAGAATTATGAGTTTGTTCCCGGAGTGTAGCTATTTGTTTGGAATGTGACTGCCCATACATTAAATATGACACCTGCCAGTTTTGGGTCCCTGCTGGATTTTCACAGCCCTCAGAGAGTTGGAGTTATGACATAGATACTGAAGTGAGAGCGACGTAATCGTTCATGGTGAGGCTCTTCTGATTCACTGTGATGACAGGAACATTAAATTAAATTCTCCTCTCACTTTCAGTTTTCTGGGTTGTTTGAGAAACCTCAGTTATTGTTCAGAAAATTGGGGCTCAGCAGACAAGGAGTGACTACAACAGAGGAACATGCCAGCAGTGTCATTCAAAAAGGTTGTGATGGAGGATTTTATTATTATAAAGTACTTGCCTCAGAGATTTTTCTCAGCTCTCAAAGTTTCAGAAAAAGGGACTTATGTTTCAGTTCATCCAAGGTAAAAAAGGACAGTTTTATGCACTTTATTTGCAAGTAGTCTCATTTTCTAGCTTGAAATTGGGTCAATAACGCCACTGTTTTTTTATTGTGCCCACTTTATACTTTTACTCATGTGTTCTGTTTGAAGTGCTATGTGGAAAGACTACTATTTATTTGGAAAACTGCATGGAATAAAAGTGTGGTATTCCAAACTCAAAGGTTATTTTTAAACTAATGAATACATGTATTTTCAAATGATTGGTTTCACAATATCAGGCACAGTTATGCACAGAATTCCCAAGTTGTACTGGTATCACAGACTGTATTTGTACGTGGGCATTTCCAAATTTCCAAAACACAAAAACTGTCCTGTAAACTTTTGCACTATAACAAAAACATTTTACCACCTTTATAAGAATATGACTTGTGGAAAAGCTGCTAGCACATATCAGGAAGTAAAATTTGCCCTTTAAAACAGAAGAAAAAAATCCTGCTAAAGCATTTGGAAAGCTGAAGTGCAGCAATACATCATCCAACTTGCCTGCATAATCTTATTTAGTGAGGGAAGTGAGAAAAAAAAATAGATCAATGTAAACAGAAAGATGGGAATTCTCATTTATTTCATGCAGAAAGTTTGTAGAATCATTGCCAAAAGCACTGTGGGCATAATCCTGTCTATCTTTTGTGATCAAAAAATGTAGGCACTTCTGTGAGAGATTTGCTGGCTCACAGCACAGGGCTTAATCTGCAATCGTACAATTTGAATTTTAAAAGCAGATATTTTAATCTTTGTATTATAATGGTTCAAGTTTATTTCAGAACCAAGACAAAATGTGTCATTTTCCCAAATAACTTGAAGGATCAACAATTGAAACTGTAATGGAGCTTATGGGAGAAAAAAAGGGTTATCTCACAGGGGTGTTTTGGGACTGGGAGGGTAATAATTATATTTTTTTAAGGTTTTGCAGCTCTTAAGGCAAAGTAGAAACAAGTCTCCTCTGAAATGTCACAGACCGCAATATAACTAGGCAAACTCATAGAGTAAACCTTTGGCTGCCTTAAAATAAATAAATCTGCAAAATGGAGATCTGCATGGTGGTGATGATGAGCCAGTCAAGTGCAGTATTTCAGTACTTCAGTATTGCAGTATTTCAGTATTTCAGTATTTCAGTATTTCAATGTGTTGCAGATAATCTAAACTTTTTCCAACAGCCCAAGGTTATGCAGATAGTTTACACAAACTAATCTTTACAAATACTGCTCTAAAATGCTTCTCTGTGGCCCCCCAAAATGGGACAGTTTTTTAACTGGCACACACACATCTCCACCAGAGTCTGGCCCTGAGATTAGCTCAGCTGTTAAAGCATGGTGCTAATAACACCAAGTCTGTGAGTTTGATCCCTGTGTATGGGTCACTCACTTAAGGGTTGGACTTGGTCCCTGGGGCGCCTTCCAATTTAGAATATTCTGTGGTTCTCTTCTGTACCAGCTGTGCTGTTTTCCCGGGTTTCAGCTTGAACAGCAGCTCCTGAAATCCTTACCAGTGCCAGGAAAAACCATGGCACAGAGTGCTCCATTTGCAGTGCTAGAATTTAATTTTCGAGGTCTGTCAGTATATTGTTCATTCTCACTGTCACCATACATGTCCCTTTGAGAAACAGGCTGTAAATGCTTCACTGAAGTTTCTCATCCTCCAGGGTGAAAGCTGGTCTTTCAGGTTTTTGATTATGTTACTTCTATATCCTTCATTCATGTTGAGTGATTGCTAAAATCTATTTTTATAAAATCTTATGGTTTTCTCTAGAGCCAGATCCCTGAATTTTCCTGCCTGACCTCTTTGTTATCTGGAACACATAATAGTGGTCAATGTTTTTTTCCATAGTTTTTACAAGGGGGTACTTCATCCAGCTTCATTCAGCTTCCCATTTGTTTCTGTTTACAGAAAATCAATTTTTATCCTTGCTCAGCTTTGAATTAGGCTTATCTTGACTTGTAAGAACAACTGCTTATAGGTAAGCCCAGGTTTCTGTATTCATTCACCATATTCTACCTACATCCTTGTTTGCTCTACAGAGACCTGTGTAGTGTTGCCATACACTGTATTTTCTTTTCTCAATTTGTTTTGACACCAAGCTCATTACCAGAGCTCAGTTCTGGGGACTGACAAAGAAATATTGATGTCTCTTCAACCTTTTTGTTTGCATCTCTTTACCTTAAAATCTGAACCAATGTTAGAGTCAAAACAAAAGTATACTGCATTGGTATCTGACTTTATTCAGTAGTCTGGAAAGTTCTGTGCTTGTTTGCACTTAGTCTGTTTTTAGTGCATGTAATACAGTCATGATCCAGGGATTGTTCTATATAACATTGTTTAAAATCAGAGCCCTTAGAAAATGCTAAAGAAATAAAGTGAAATATAATTACTGAGCATCTAATGAGTTGTGCAACTCTGTATGAACTGTACCAAACCAACCAATTGAAGTAGTATCTCTTAACCTATGGAGCACATTCTGCAGGTGCTTATAAAACATCCCAAGTATTAGCACCTAAAATAAGCAAAACAAGAAAGACTCCAAATACAGTGAAGTTAGCAACCCACAAGTAAAATGCATAACTTATTGTAGTACAAATATTTACCAGTAATTACCCTGATAGTAATATTTTAATTACTTTTAATAAAATTATTTTGTTTTGTCCTCACAGTGATTTTCAATTAACCATCTGGTGCTTGGCCTGTGATCTCTGCTGATGGTAATCTGTTTCTATTTTTAATTTTTCTGCTTGTAGCAACTGGGTCTGGGTGTGTGTGAAGAGTTATTATGGGAGAATTGCTTTGCTTGGCACAAATAAATCACAAGTTGACAGGGACGACTCTCTTGCTTCTCCACAGAACATGATGCTGATGCAAGAGAAAGGATTCTTAAATTTTAACATTTTTTAGAAACTTTTGTAACTTGTTTTAAGTGGTCAGCATTAACTTTTAGAGTTTGAAGTAGTCTGTGGAGACCAAGGAGATCTAGTTTTCTTATTGCTTTCATACTGATTATTGCCTCATTATAACCTTCGTCATTCAGTGCTCTCGAGAAATAGACGTGGATTTTAAAATGAATGTACATACCTCAGTGAATGATTTAACTGTGTTTTAAAATTGCTTACAGTTTTTGTTTTTAAAAACATATGTGTGATCTGAAACTAGAATATGTGGAGAAAAATAAAAATAAAATCAGTACATGGAAGACTTTTACAATAAAATTTTCAAAGTCCATTTGGCTGAAGTAGGACAGAAATCCCTCTTGGGAGAAACTGAGAGCTATTTCACAAGGTCCATGCTGACTGCAGTTCTGCTGCTTTATGAGCCAGTCCTCATCAATAATATTTATTGTTAGCAATCCAAGCTGTGTTGTAGTAAATTAACCTCTTTTCAATCCTCTTTGGCTAAACTATCTCAATGTATAAACTGGGTATCAAGTTATAAGTATTTTAATTCTCAGGCTGAATCCTTACAAGATGCTGATGTCTTAAATTGTACTTCTAACACCATGCTGGAAAATATGTGATTTTTGAAAAGCAGCAGAAAACAATTGTTCCAATTTCCCTCTCCTTATCACAGGAAGAGAGAGTGATCATCTCTCTTTGGAGAGCACTTTTTGATTGCATTGGCTTTTTGATTGCATTGGCTCCTGAGCACACCAGATGTCCTTCTGGACATCAGTGTGCAATAAAACAGTGACAATAAAAATTAGCTATTCACCTGCTTGAGAAAGAAGTAAAAAATTGTGCTCTCAAGTAGTGAGCTTCAAAGTATTTTGAAAATATTTCTGCATCTCACAGACCTCTGACTATTTTCTCCAAGTTCAAGACCCCCTAGGGTGGGTATTCTACCAGATTGCTACCACCCCTCCCATCAGTAAAATAAGATTTATGATCAACATAAATTCTTACAATAGCACTTGAAACCAAGTCAGTTCTCTCTCTCATGGGAAGGCTTCACATTCAAGTGTGGATCCATATGCCAGCAACAGCTTTAGTGGGGTTTACCTAGAATTAGACAAAACTCTATGTGATTTATTAATATATATAAACCAATCATCCCTTGAAAAGCCAAAATTGTAGGTAGGCCTGAGCTATCTGTAACTTCTAATGCCTCCTGAAGCTGCCTTTTTACATTGGCTCTGTGTATAAAAATGGGTCAGCAACTTTAAAGTAATTACTTTTAGCTCCCTCACAACCCTTTTTCTCACTGTGTAATTCAGATTTTGCTCCTCTCTCTCTGGTACTTGCATAGATTAATCTCTAACAAAAAAAGACTGAAAAGCATGAGAAACCCTTCTTTTTCTTCTAGCAGAAGTGACAAACCAAAACTGGCTGAGATTACCTGAAACCTGTGAAGGATCTTTACCTTTCCTCGATACAGTGCTGCTCTTGGGAGCTGCTGAAGGAAATGGCACTCGTTTCTCATTAGCACAGACAGCAAGGCTTGGCTTACAGAAATGAGCTATGACATGGGGTAACCTTACCAATGAAGTGCTGCAAGTTTTCCTCATCATTGAATTTCTCAAAGTGGTCCTCTATGTATTTCATGATCAGGGCCGTGCCTGTAGGGTGATGAATAAGCAGAAATACTGTGGAACAGCACCCACAGGGCTAAATTTAAATTTAAATTAATTTTAATTTAGTCTGGATAGCCTATACATGTTATCTTTTTTAGCAATAGAAGGCTGAGCAAGTGAGTAGGAAACAACTTTTACTTTTCTTTCAGATGCAAAAAAACCCCAAGACAAGTTAAGAAACCAGCTAATGGGAGATCCAAACAAATGGAGTCTGGTGGTCTTTAACAACACAGATCTTTCTTTACCTGGGGAGGGCCATCTGGTTTGAGAGCTAGTGTTGTGCTAGCAGGCTTCCTAATCTGGTATGCCTGTTCTCTGTGGCAGATAACATCAACTTTTAAAGAAAATTCCATTGTAATTATAAGTCCTTTTGAAGCCCAAACCCCAGTATCAAAGGTCCACTTTCTTCCTAGTTTTGTGTTGAAAGTATAATTATATATGATATTGATCAATCCCAGTTTCTCAGCAATTGACATTTAATTTCTTTTGTGTATTTTGCAAAAGCATCAATAGAGCATTCAGCTCTGAGAAATGTACCTCTTCAGATGGAGACTGTTCTGCAGTTTTGGGTTATATGAGGTATTTTAGATAGCTTGATTTTTAATAAGCACATTTTGCTCAGATGTGGGTGAATGAAAGAGCTGTAAAGAAAGACAATTTAGAATGCATGGGAGAATCATATTTTCATTAATTTGATAAGTTTTTTGAAGGAAGGGAAGATATTCTGTGGCTTGTATATTTTAATTAAGGAGAGACCAAGGTCCATCCTCCCTCTTGAGTCTTCTGTCAGCCCACAAGTTTCATAAAGGCAATGAAGTTAATCCTTTCCCAGAGGGTCAATGACAGCATCTGAGGGTGTCTGTATTCAATCTTTCTGAGTTCCTGAAGGGGACAGCTGGGGGCAGTAACTCACAATCTGCTTGAACTGCAGAGCTTGCATCTCACTTAAGAGCTTTTCTATAAGTGTGCCTGAAGTGAAGGTGTTTGGAAAGTGTTCGAAGTAGAGAGGCATAAATGCCCACAAAAGATATCTGCCTTTGCAGTGCCAAACATTGAGGATTCCTGCTCAGAAAGGCACTGCCTGACCCCAAACAGATGTGCTGTGCAGCAACACTGCGACTACCAGACATAGATGAGCCCTACGAAAAATGTCTGACACAGGGCATGTAATTAAACTCTGAAGGCCCAGATTTATTGATAGCAGGAAAATATGCATCAAAGAATGCCAGCTTACAAGGACACTATCTCTGGCTGAGAATGATTGAGCTAAAGTTTGCCAAGGCACGAAATGTATCCTCCTGTATCAAAAATGTCACCTATTGAATATCGTATCACAGGTGAACACTGTTCAAAACAGTGCATTGCATACATTATTGAAATGGCACAGATCTTACTTTTCACTTTCCTACTTCTCATTATAAATGAAGAATATTACAAGACAAGTTTTTATATGACATTATCATGCCCAAGGCAGGCAGTGTTTTCACTGTCACAGGTCAGCACCCAAGGCAATAGGGACACCACACTTGAGCAGTGTAATCCGACTTGTGTCCTGCAATGAATTCCTGCTCACTTCTCTGCTACATATCAATTTATGTACACTAATCAGAAAGTTTCATCATCTCCATGACAAGGAGCTTCATGTCACCACTTTTTCTGAAAGCTGGTAAGTTGAAGAGATGCCGTTTGATCCCATTTTATCTCTGCTTATGTCAGTGAAGAGTATTTCGTCTGATAAATCAGCTTCAGAGTGAGACCTCTAATGTTATCATACGTACACTTAAACATGCTTTTCCATTTGATTCATTAGCTACTAAATATACCTGAATAAATGCACTAATTTTCTTCAAAGCTTGAATCACACCCATTAAAAATCTGCAGTTTTCCATAAGCAGTTAGCAGGGATAGGTGAATTTCAAGAAGCCCTTACAATAATGCTTTGCACAGAACTGGTGGCTGATTGCTGCATAGAGTATTTTTAGTCAAAAGTTGTGATCAGTGCTGTCTGTTTCATAGGTTCTAACAAAAACAAGATTATATGATCAAATTGAGGAAGGAACTGTGTGTTTAATTCAAGTATAACGGATTTTATGTTCTTATTTATGGAAAGCCACTTCAAAACCAAATTCAAAAGGGATCAAGCAAATCCTAGAAATATAGGTTATTTTGCAGTATGAGTGCATGATTTTAAAGTTGAATGTAAACCTCCAAGCCTCTTACTAGTTGAAGTTGTGATCCTAAAGCGATTAAAAAATTATTCCCAAGTCCAGAGCTACATGTAATTTTCATAGATAAATCTAATTCTTGGGTAAATTGCATGTTTTAATTGTTGTTACACTTGCTTGGGATGAACAGCAGGCAACTGATGTTCAGTTTTGTCTTCATATGACACCAATTAAAGAGAATGGTTTTGGTGACCTAACAAGAATTACTCCCCTGAGTCAATATAGCATTTGTTTATGGTGATTGGGAGAGGGAAAGAGTATTTTAATATAATAAACAGGATTTTTTATATTCTTTCTCTTCATTACTAAAAGATATGATGGTGAGAGAGACAATTACTTGTAAACTCTACTTTGCAGTGCCCTTAACATTACAGTACCTGATTACACACAATTTAGTGGATATGAAGTTAAGTCAACTGAGCGGTTCTTGGGTAAAAACAGCCTCTTGAAAAGCCATAGTACATTATGAGAGCAGTAGAGTAAAGGGACACATAAGCAAAAGCAAAGCTGTAACAAATGATGTTGAATTTCAGGCTGCCACAAATGGCTTTCCTCATCTACAGGCCTTCCTTAGGAGTTTAGGCAGCAGAACAGAAGGTAAAATGCATAGGAGCAGAGATTTGCCTATAGTATGACATCAGAGTCTTTTCAAGAGTCCCCCAACAGGCCACATTCAAGCCCTTGACTGAAACAAGGCAGTTATCATCCCACAGGATCAATGTCCTTCACAAGCACTGCCACATCAAAACCACTGTTGGAGCAGCCGAAAAAATATACTGTGCATAGCTGAAATCCTTTGCAAGACGTGATCTGGAGATGCCTGTCTGGGAAAATTATCTTTCAGGAAGTTTTTGGTGTGTGAATTCATGTGCTTACAGAATTTTAATGGTTTTCATTATGGTTTAATTTTACTCTCCAGAAAAACAAAGAGAGATCAGTGTGAACTTTTGGCTTGTTCTTCAGTTATTGGGATTTTGCTTGATCGCTATGCCAAGTGCTAGCTCTGAGATCTGATGCCATTGATGCTGATGTAAGATCTTAAATTACTTGGATTCAAACCATGGCTACTCACATTTTCTGTGTGATTCTAGGCAAGTTTTTAATTCTGTATCTCAATTAATAGTCATAGAGCTGTCTCACTGACTTCTGAGGGATTTTCAAGCAGAATTAGAACTTCAGCTGGTCCTCTTTAAAGCAGTTTCACTGGAGTAAGAGCAGTCTTCATCACATGAGGATATGGTTCTGTGTTATTAACCCTGTGCTGGGACAATCATTAAAATGCCTTGCTTTGAAGTGGCAGTAGGATATCACCTAGCAACACAGAAATGCATCTAAAATGATTCTAAGTGCATTCACCTTTCCTTTTCCTTTTTTCTTCTTTGCATACAAATCTGGGAATGTGCTCATGAGATACTATCCAATATAATGGCTTTGTACTATTTGACAGTAGAAGTCTACTTTTCAAAAAAGCTTTCGTAAATGGAAGTGCTGGCATTTTTCTGATAGCTCTGGTGATGTGGAAATTGGAGTGTTTTCTGCTCTCTCTCATTCCCTCAGTATTCTAGTTATAGAAGAGCTAATTTGTGGGGAAATGAGAGAACTGATAGTCTAGCCAGCTCATTAGGCGCAATTAGAAGAAAACCATCCCTCAGGGTCAATGAAAATCACTACCAGAGAAATAATGTTCATGTTAAAGGACTGTCTTCCCTTAAGCACAATAATATTTTATGGGTGTGTACTTTTCATGCACTTCTTATGACTCTATATGAAATAACACTTTCTTGAACAGGTCATTTGAAGTTGGCCCTCTGTCTTTTGTTTTAAGTAGAAATTAACTGCCACAGATTGGCAGACTACATTTAGAAAGTTGATTTTCCAATGTCACTTATGTAGTATGGTAATTCAAGATTTTTTTTTTAACTTTTCTTTTTAATGAAAACTTCTGTTACAGGAAATAGAACGTTAAAGAGTATAGTATAATAGGTGGTGAAGTTAATGACTGTATACTTACTGAAAGATAACATTTTGCAGTATAGATTGTTTTACAAAATATCCAATGTAATGATTGTTGAAGTCATTCATCTGAAATGATTCTTCATAACAAAATTAAGGAAGCTATGATGAGATCAATTATATTGAGACTTCCTTGTCTTCCAGCACAGGAGTATTTTGCAGCAGTTAATGTTTCTGGATATGCAGATCAACCTGCTACATTCATCCTTGAAACTCTGATGTGTGCCATTTTTCCATTTTCTCAGATATTTAAAAATACAACACTGGTGCATTTTCATCATTACATTCAATATTGGCTTGTTTGTTATGATGTGATATCAAGTGTTGATATTCTTTCTGTTTCCATCAAACAGGCTGCAGCTTTTTCTTCAAGGAGACCCTTTAGAATTTAGCAGATCTTAGCATTACTAAACATTTCTAATGTTCATCCTAAATGTTTCGTTTTGTTTCACACTACTGCCTCAAAATTGTCTTCTTGGATCTTTGTCAGTGATGCCCAGAGATCTTTGGAAAAAGCTCCAACTTTTTCTTTTATATATATTTTTTTAATCATAAAAGATTATACTATTCTTTTATGATTAAAGACAATAATAAAGAGCATGATTCTAATTTCAAATTCTCCCCTCTTTCATGTTGTAATGCAGTATTTCACAGAAAAAAAAATATAGGTAACTTTGAAGAACTGAAAATAATTGCTGTGATACATTAAATACTTCAGTATAATTACTACCTGGAAGCTACAAGCAAACCTACTTGATCAGTTTCTTCTTTACAATAAAAGACTGACACTTTCCAGAACATCAAGATGACTTAATTTGGTGTATAATGAATAAAAAAATTTGTAAATGACAGATTTAATTTTTTTTCCTATTGATCAAGATTGCAATTACTAGAGCAATTAACTTTTTGATCTCTAGTAGGGTGAAAGTGAAAGCTAAAAAAGGTAAAAATGACAGGGAGTTATTTTTTTGCAATAAAATGGATTAGCAGTAGTAGTCAGGAAGTTTAGCAGTTAATCATGTTCTGATACACAGGCAGAAATCATTCTGTCCTTCCAAAATGTATGTGTGCCAAGTACAGGAAATAGTATCTCCAGACATTAAGTTACCATTTTTGGTGTTCTTCTATTGAAACTGAACCAACTGGTCTTCAGATTCTTAACTTTTTGTTCTGGTAAATCAGTTAATAAAAATTTCACACAGCTGATGTATGGTCACATTTGACCTTAGGTTGCATTCATCAATATCACCGTGCAAAAGCTAAGCTCTGTGATTAATATAAGGCCAAATGTGTATTGTACGTAGGTGCTACATAAGTTTACAAAGAATTAGCTTTAAAGGAGCAGTGTGGTGAAGAACAGAATGCTTTGCCCTGTATATTGTCTAAGGTATAGTAATTTGAATTCAATATTCTACTTTTGCATGTGAGCATGAGGTTTAGATCCACCTGCTCTGGTTATGACAGATTTTCTCCTTCTAATCCTAAATGAGGGTTATCATGGAAACACTGAAACTAAAAAAATGAGAGAAGAAAAGTTCTAACATAAATATGAATTATGCCAAGAATGTCCATTAGCATCATTATGTTAAGTAGCTCTAAATCAGTGATTTTCAGAATGAGGAAGAAATGTCAGCAGAATGCCTCATTCTGCTACTTACATTGTAATTATAGATTAACAGTAGCAATGTTACCCACCTTGCCATGATGCTCAGCAGAATTGTCCATTACTGTTAACCTATGTTTTAGAACAATAAACATTAACCTAATAGAATGGGGGGAGGGGAAGAGAACTAACTATACAAATTCTTTTTCAAGACCTAGGGGAAAAAACGACCCAAGCATGATAAAAATAATATGGATCTCCTATTGTTTTCTGAGTGGCACAACCTTCCATTGCCTCTCAGCACTCAGGGGAATTTTCTGGTCAGAATCCATGAAAAATAAGAATGTCTGTCTGATTATCACATATAATTTAGTTGGAAATATAATGGTGGCAGTTTTCCTGATACCTTGATCACTGTTTTTATACATTATTATCTACATCTCAGATGAAACTCCTGGTGAAACTAACAAAATTTAGCACTTCTTGAGAAGGTTATTTAAAAGTTTGAGATAGAATATGAGGACTACAATATTCTAATACAAGCATAGAATGTATCTGGAAAGGCAAAATAGTTGTTGAGACTGGAATGTGGTATTTTATGATGTGTCAGTGAACAGATTTGGTTTTTAAAGTGTTTCTTTAAATTCAGGGTTTTTTTCTTTGAAACAAAATTCAGTTCATGTTACCGATACAAACCCAATATTTTGGCCCAAGAATAAATCAGTCAGGAGCCAAACAAATGACTGAGACAAATGAGAGGGAAAATTGAATTTCATTTAAATTATTTTTTTTCTCTAAAAAATTATTACAGTACTAAAATGCAACTGGAAGCTTTATAGCTTTGAGAACTCAGGCTACATTACATTAAGAGCCTTTGTAGTCTTAAATAAATGAGAAGGAGAAAGAGGAGAAAAAGACGGGTAAACAGCAGCAGTAAAACTGAAAGCAATTTAGCTGCAGTAATTCAATAAATTAGTGGTAAATGGGAGATACAGATCTTACAATCACTAACGAGCCATTCATTAACCCAAACTGTATTTCAGTTTTTATTTTTAAGTGAAGCCCAGACCTGAACTCTTTGTTGCTGTCAAACCTGTGCCTGTGTTCATTTCCGGCATTGTTTTGGTTGAACTGCCTCAGCTTTATCTGTAAGTAGTTTCTGAATTAAATGCCATTCTTCACAAATAGAGATACTGAAAGAAATGAAAATACACATTGCTCGAGCTGCTGGTGCTGGTAGACAAAGGAATGGGGGAGGAGAAGTATATAATGTATAAGGTTTTTGAATTTAAGTGACTCCCCACTTGCTTAAATCTTTCTGGAAACAGTCCCATGCATGAAAGAGATCAGTTATAATTTAAGTGCTAAGGAATGGTTTCTATAGACAAAAAATATACTTTTTCTTTTTTAACTAGGATGTGAAAGAGTAAAATCCCTTTGTATCTACTGGTTAGCTACTTTGCCTTCCATGTAACTGTCTCTGTACTGCTAAGCTTTGCATATTTTAGTGAGGTAACAATGAGAAACAAACAGTAAAATAATGAAATAAGAATATTTTGTATTTCTGTGGGATTCCGTATATATTCTTTCTGTGCTATTTTGTGTTTGGGTTTTAACTACATCAAGGCTTTATCAGAACTACCATTATTAAAGTATTTTCGAGTCTTCAGCTCTCAAGAGATGAATGAACCAGTTTCAGGAAAATGCTGAAACAAAGCAAGGAAAATTCATATGGAAAGTAGTGCTGAAGGCTCAGTATACATCTTTGACAAAGGGAGTTTTGATTTGGTACAGTGTGTGTTACCTCTGCTTACAGAAATTTATTGCTCTCAGGTAATGAGAGCTCCTTGGGAGCACAGGTTTAGTAATTGAGACATAAAAGATTAAAGCATGAAAAAAAAACAAACCCTGCTACATTTTGTTTTCTTTGTGACTTCCAAGTGACTGCCTCGGCAGTAACTGCTTTGTCCTTTTCTAACCTGAAATAGTTTCTCAAAGATAAATCATACTAATCATCACATAACCATTCCCTGCACCCACTTCAAAACCAGTGAAGATGCTTTGATCACATTCATGCTTGATTAAGGTTTTTGCGTAACAATGAATAATATGAAATCTTGGTGATGTGGAGAGACTGGAGCCACAGGTGAAGCAGAGAGCTCAGGCTTTTAGGGCTGTTCCAAGAAAAGCCTGGCATTTACCTGTCTGGGGAATAATCTTGTACTGGATATATGCAGTCACAGGGCAAATGGTGGCCTATAGAGGAATGATTTTTCCAAACAGTTTCAACATAATAAAGGTAAAAGACTGAGTGGATTGAGGGAGGAGCTGTTGGTGCATGGTCAGAGTTTTCAACCATGTGGTTTTCCTCAAGATACTAAAATAGTTGCCCTACAGATGCTGATTAAAAGCTTATAGAAACTTTAGAAGAACTGAATTCACTTTGGATTGAATTTTGCAAAAACGTGGATATTTGAGAAGAAACTCTTTTAAAGGGAAAAAGTTTGTTCGTTTTGTTGTATTCTCATCTGATAGTATCAGTCGTGTCTTGTTGAAATAGACTCTGAGTAGGAACAAATATTTGGTAAATTCTAGTTTTTCCCTCACATTGATCTAAAAAAAGTTCAATATTCTGTTATTCAGTTATTCTGACTGGCTATTTCTTCTCTGTATGAAGTAGAGGATCCTTTTACTCTTGAATCTGTTCATGGGAGGTGAATCTGCTTTTGATACCTACTCCATTAAAAAAAAAGTTTTCTTCTATTCATTATGGATAGCAAATTAAGAAAAAAGTAATTACATTTTCCTTATAATTATAATAAATATTATTTTTGTACCAGGGTTTCCCTGTGTAGGACATAATTCTACTTTGTTTCCTGCACTTAATTTGGTTATATTCTTTATCAAAACAGTTCAATTGTAAGTTGAGGAGAGTCCCAGAAATTGCAAGCTCTGCTGAAGAGAACTTGCTGTGCTTTGCTACAAGTAATAACAAGCAGTGATTGACCTGTTTGTACATAGCACAAGCTGAGGCAACAAAGTGGTAGCAAGAGCCACAAATTATTGACCTTCTTTCTTTTCTTTTTTCTTTTATTTTTATTAATACATTGATCTTCACACAGGGAGATGTTCTGTTACTGCTGTGTTGAAGACAAATTACTTTAAAAGTGAAACTCTCTAGTTTGTGTCAGTGTTTTCTTTTTATTTTTTTTAATGTTGTTGTTGTTGTTTTTAATTAACCATTGCCAACAAAGATAGAGAGCAGATAGTAATGGCAATGGAAACTACTGCAATATCTATTGTTCCTTTGTCCTTGTGCCAGCATCAATGATTGCTGGCGTTATCAAGAAGCCCATAAAAATATTTGCTCTGGGAAGAGGTTAACAGTGAGAAAATATTAAGGTGAACTTAAAGCAGTGAAGAAGCTACTGAAAACCCTAAAATTAGCCTTGGTAGAACTGGATGTGTTTTATGACTTAATCTGTTTCTGCAGCTTATTTCCACAAAACTTTGTCTAATAACACGCTTTGCTTCTCTTCCCCCACCTCCACTTTTAGTTCTGTTACAGAGCACAGATGCATGCTCTAATAAATAGACAAAACTGATGCACAGATATATTTACTTTCTTATGTAACCTGCCTCTCATGTAATGCTTCCTATCACTAAGTTGGTCTTTTTTTCTCCACCCACTTTTTGTTCCATGTCACTGTGCTCACTTCTATTTGTATATAAACTAGACAGAATTTAATACACAATGAAGTGTTTTGTGCTTATAAAAAGTATTTCAACCAATACACAACCAATTGAAATTTTCAAGGTTAGGAGCAGTTGAGCAAAGAGTCTTTATGCTACTCACTGGGCTAGGAGTAGGAAGTGCCCTTGAGAATTTACAATCTGATTTCATGGAAGATTAGGAAAAGTCTCTCTCCTAGGATAGCCACGATATCTGAATTCACCATATCCTCTATAAATTTCATGCATATATAACACTCTCCATGTTATTACTATGACTTTCCTTATCAGAAAATTTAATTCAGTTATCCAAATAATACAGTACAAAATTAGGAAGTTTAAATCATCTTCATTGTGTAAAAAAAGAAACCAAAAGGCAGAAAGTGTCTGTCTTAAGCTACACAAAAAGTTATGATCTCAGTTAATAAGTCTGTGATGTCATCCTGAGTACCACAATAATGATTTATTCACTGCATTATCTATTGTCTTGAAATAGAATATAATAATTCATTTTCTTGGCTTTTGTTTTGAAGTAAACAGTTTTCCATTGCAACAAAAGAGACAGTTTCCATTGATCATGAATTATGGTCATTGGAGGTGGCTTTAAAAGAACATTCTTATCTACTAATTGTGGACAGTGAGATGGCTACTGCTGTTTTCATGCAGCAGAAATACAGGCTAACGTCAGTCTAGGCAGATTTCAGGGTTACACCAGGTAAACAATTTTGCACCATTTTGAGCTACCTATTTGTCTTAGTTTCAAATTATTCACTTCATATAGTTATTTAGCAACTGATAATCACTTTAGAAAATGAAATTTTAACACGTTTTTTCCCACTAAATAAACTCAAAGCCATATCAATTTGTACTCATTATACTTCACTTCTCTGCTGCTGTCAGAAAGTTACTTAAGCATTTCAAGTTATACCAGCATTATGGAACTTAAAAAGTTATTCAAAATATTTACCCTAATAGATTGTCATTCAATTTTTGATTAAAATTCTACAGAACATAATTTTTTCATGACCTTACCAATGTACAAAAAAACTTTTAATGCAAATTTTCCTAAGCTCTGTCACCATCAGCTGCTCCTAGTTCCACATTATCTCAAAGGGGTTTGTATGGAATCAAGAAACATCACAAAACCAGCATTTACAGGGCCTCCTCTGAAGGTTGTTTCAGAAAAAGCCAATGAAGAAAGAGAACTGGTCAGCTGGTGGGGTGAGCCCTTAGGAAGTGGCCTCCTTCAATCTGAGCATTACCTAAAAAGTCAAGGAAAATGGAAGGGTAAAAAAAAAATGAGCAATGAATGAAGCAACTGTATATCTCAAGAGCTAATGCCATCAGAAAAATAATTTCTGGGGAGATGACTTAGTGAATAATTCTGTAACAGCTGTAATTTCATCCTTCATCTAGATAGTCTAATTATACAGGAGAGTAATAATGATGAAAGGGTTATCAATAGTTCCTATGAAATGAATTGGACAAAAATGAGGAGTACTGTGAAAACAGGGTGGTTCTCTCCCTCCATCATCTCCACAGACAGAGGAGCTCTATTCCTTAAAATTGCAAATCTATCATATTTTAGTATTGTTTTCATTGCTGTTTCAAAACATGATATGAAAATAGACAGTTCTATCTCTTCCCTCTTGTAGATTGTATTTATCACAAAATTAGATGGTCTTGTTTTTATAGCACATGCCAAGTAATTTTATAATAACATTAACTCATCTTTCTCCCATTGAAATATATGAATGGCACAAGCATTCTCTTCAAAGAGATTACATTCTCAGAGTAAAAGCAGCAATATTCAAACATGCTGAGCAGGAATATAAAAGAGATCATTTGTATTTGTTATTCTTTGTGTGAAATTAAAACTAGCAAACACAGCAAAAGCAGCCAGCTTAGTGACAGTATCACTTAATTTGGAAAGTCTTGGTGAATGAATAAAGACACAAATGTATTTATTTCCATTATACTCTGATCAAACTGTTCTGATGGTGAGCTCTGCACATATAGAAGAGGATGAATACATTAAAAATGGGTTTTATCTGTAGTCTTTTCCATGTGGCATTATTAGTGTTTTATTACTGAATAACCCTTACATTTTAGTGCCAGTCTGGGCCCATTGCAGCATTCTTTTACCTTTATTTCCACAATAGTATTTCTACAAAGATACCAGCATTAAGGTACATTTCATTAGCATGAAGCTACATCAATTTTTCAAATTTGGAATAATGTGTGGGCTGATTGAGTTTAGTGGCTTTTTAACAGTTTGGTTCTGTGATATGTCTTCTATCTAATGGAAACAAAATGACTGTTATGCTACAGCTCAAAATGCTGGAGGCTGATAATCTTTCCAGGTTGTAATGCCATTTAGGGATTCATTAGATACCTCTCAAGATACCCACCAGGTTTTAAGAAGCAGAAAGTTAAGACTACAGAATCAAACTTGCAATTTGATTTGAAGGAAGGAAAGTGTTGACAACTCCCTTGCTACTGCCGATATCATTACTAGCCTTCCCTGCAATTCTTTGTAGATGTTTAAAAAACATAGGAGAAATACCCTTAAATTAAATAGGAGGATTTCACGAGGTTGGTAACATCATTTTCAGTAAACTGCTAGCCAGACTGAAAATAATGACATTTTGCCACTGGTTTCCATCAGGAAAACAGAGTAAGCACACATTGAGTGAGAGTTTATGAAGAAAATAAATTAATAGGACTCTGTGTACTTTGCATGCACAAAACCAACCTGGATCTTTTTCTTTGTTTTGTTTATTCATATTTATTTATTCATACATTATTTAATACTCAGACTAACAAGAATTGATGAATCATGTCATGCTTTTCAGAGCCTGAGTTATGGGAAGTGACATGACTGAGAGTTACACTTGTTTTATGTAGCCTACAGGCTTTATGAAGAATGCCATAATATATTGTACTCACATCTCTATAATATGACTGTAAAAAAATATTAGTTATGAATGTGGTCCCTGTGAGGAGAATTTGTATGGAGTCTGTGCATGAAGGATTATTGATTCTTGCTACAGCTGAAAGTGAGTAGCAAGTATGGTAAATAAATCAGGAATCCATTATACCAGTGCATTACTACCAGAAACACTTGCTTGAATTTCTTTTGGTTTTCTGAACATATGATTTTTACCACCAAGATATTCGTCTTATTGCTAATACAGTGTTTTCCACTCCTTCACCCTTGGGAGTAGCTGCAGAGAACAGAGGTCCATGACTATGAGCAAATTTTCTAGGTCTGGGGAAGTGGTGGTATCAGAAGGAAAAAATAGGAATGAATTTCTTACATCCTTCCAGAGTGTTCCTTCTGTCCTGCTCATTAAAGCAGCCAAAACCAAGGCACAAAAAGGAGGCATCTCTCACCCTAACAAAGCTGTCCACACTGCTCTGTCCTTCAAAGGGCTCCTCAGCTCCTGAGCACCAGCCTCCTTTCTACGTTTTTTCTCTGTTTTCTTAAAAACTTTCAGTCACAGTCCCATATTTGTTCTTGTGCTGTAAAGGATACAACATAATAAAAAGGTTTAAGTTGGGAGCTTAAGACTTGTTTTCTCAATTTTTTAGGAATTATTGCTTTTCTAAGTATAATTCAAAAGCCTTGTTCCCAGGTGGCATTGAAAAGTCTGTGAAGATTGTTTTCTTTCCTTGATGCAATGCTATTTTTTCTAACCTGTCTCAAACCATAAGGTACAGCCCTTGACTCAGCTTTAGTGAATTTTACTTAGCACCCAGAGCAACTGTCAGCAGTGGTCAGGAAAGCTGCTTTGGCATTTCCTACTGGCATCTTCATCCTGTCTCCTGCTTCATACCAGCTTAGACCTACTGTCTCACACACTAACCTTCATCTTTTGTCAACTTTTCAGTAAAGATTTTCCTCAGCTTTTTGCTGCTCTTCCTTCAAGGGCTCTCTGCTACTCCTTCACCCAAAGGATTAGTTGAATTCCGTGTTTCTTCAGCTGTTTTTGCCCAATGAATCATCTGGCACACTCTTTATGTCTATTACGTACCAGCTGTCACCCAAATGCTTTTGTGAATAACTCGGTGTTTCCTGCCCAAAAGCAGTAGTACCACCTCAGTTCCTCCTGCTCAAACCATTCTGCTCACTACAAACTCTTCTGGGCTCTGCTGAGGAAACCCAAACCCTTCAGCTCTTCTCACTGACATACCTCAGTGCCTTACCCAAACACTGCTTCTGGAGGTAAACCACAGCTTCCCACCAAAATCTGCTCAACAATCTGAAAATATTTATAATTGTGAACATGGAAATAAAGCCTTTGTTCAAGACCAAGGAAGCCATGAGTGTTTGTATCTTTTTTGCAGACTGGACAAGAGGATGTAGGGTTAAAAACAGAGAAGGGAGTGAGCAAGGCAATTGTCTCCCTCATGTCATCTCCAATATTTTGGGGATCATCCTACATAGGGAAGATAAATAATCAAGCCCAGGGCACTGTTAAAATGGAGGAAGCAATAAGTGCTAAAGGGATTTTAAATATGTAGTTCAGGAACTGGATGAAATTAATTCTACTGAACAGTATTTAACTGCCTCTGGAATAATCCTCCACCAACCTGCTTCTAATCAGAGCTGGCCTGCATCAGAATGTGCTTGAACACAATGAACAACCAGAGCATGTTGTGAGAATTCCACCTACATAGTGGAGCCAAACTGCCTGCAACCATGAGCATAACGAGATGTTATTAGAGCCCTAAGAACTGCGTGAAATCCAACCATCAGAGCACTTGTATCATTAACACCAGTTGTTTATCAGCCAGTGCAGGGCTGCAGCCCCTGTGCTAAGTGGTGTCGCCTGAGACGTGTCTGCGAGGAGCAGCTACTGCTGGGGCATGGGCAGGGGCACGTTGTGCAGATTGGAGTGTTGGTGTCCTGTCAGGTCAGCTAATTACGGCTCACACACTCAGGTGAAAGCAGGAACATCAGGATAAGTCACACTGAGCCACATGGAGTGCAGGGTGACTGCAATTGTACTCTTTGTTCTCTCCTTCTGTGTAAAACCTCTTTTCCATTGGTTTCTAAACAGTTTTATATTTGTATTTGATATTTAAAACCTTGTTTCTTTGAAAGGTAACCCTTAATTCCTTGAGAAAAAGATCTCTGCCTTGTTTTTTGTTGTTTGTTTTTTTCCTTTTCCTCCTATTCCCTGTGATTTGAGGACCATTACACCCCACGGGTAAGGCAGTGCCGCTGTGACCAGGGATGAGGGCTATGGGGCCGTGTGGGGAGATGGTTTGTGCAGAAGGACAGTGCAGAAGGCAATATTTCCTAATGAATTACAGCTGTACTGATTACCAAGGAGTAGAAACAGCCTTGCCTGCCCAATGAGGACGGGGGTTATAAAAGAGTGGGTGAGCTAGTCAAGACTAAGTTATAGTTATAGTTGGTGCTTGAGCCCCGGAGTGTGTTGCAGTTTGGGATGGAGGCTGCTGGCTGTGCTGTGACAAGGAAGGGACAGGTGGCTGTGCAAGGGACAGACAAGGTAAGAAGATGCTGTGTGAGGGACGGACAGGGTTAGGTCGTTGGGTAATGGGCAGCTTGGGGTTAGCCAGGCATGCAGAAGGAAAAAGAAAACTTGCAGAGAGGATAGAAGGAGTCAGTGCTGTGTGGAGCTACCTGTGAGGAAGGGAGCAGAGTTGCCTGAAAGAAGGCATGTAATGTTTTTAACAAGGGATTGATGATGGTGCCACTTGTGTCCGTCTCAAATGTATAGTAAATTCACGAATACAAGCCGCACTGAGTATAAGCCGCATCTCTGGGTGTTGGCAAATATTTCGGTTTTTGTCCATAGATAAGCCGCACCCGAATATAAGCTGCTCTGTCGTTCGCAGCAAGGACCCGCATGCAACAAAGTTGCCAAATAGTAACAGAACGGCGGGAGGGCGGGGTTTACTGGCTCAACTAAGGCTGTGCAGGCTTGGCCCGCTAGGGGCTGCTGACGGGGCCAGGTGGCCCAGCCCGGTGCTGCCACTCGGGGCTGGCCGCCGCCTCTGGGTTCGCTCGCCCCAGCCCCGCTCCCGCCGTGGCACCGGCCGGGCACGGAGAGAGCGCCCCGCTCACGCCGCGGCACCGGCCAGGCACGGAGCACCCCCTGCTCCCGCCACGGCGGCGGAGGGCAGGGGCAGAGCATCCCCCCTCCTCCCCGAGCCGCGGCAATGGCGGCGCAGGGCCCCCGTCGCCTCCCCAAGCCGCGGCAATGACGGCCCCCCCCCCCTTCCCCTGAGCCGTGGCAATGGCGGCGCGCCCCCCCACCCGTCCTCCCCTGGGCTGCGGCAGAGGAGGAAAGAGAGCTCTCCCGCCTCTCTCCCCGCCCCCCGTGCTGCCTGCAGGGAGCCAGGGCAACACAGTAACACTGTAACAATCGCGAAATGCCGGCTTTTACTGGCCGGTGCTTGGCTCGGCGCCCTGGCTGGCACGTCTGGGGTTGTAAATGTCAGAAAATTATTCACAGATTAGCCGCCCCCGACTATTAGCCGCACTTCCGGGTTTCCACCAAAATTTTTGTCAAATTGCTGCGGCTTGTATTCGTGAAATTACTGTAATTACTATAGGGCTGCAGCCACTCATGGCTCCCTCAGGAATGGGATCTGTCCCATCCTCTTCTCTAAAGAAGGCAGTGCTGGGCTGGTTGGAGTAGAGGATGCTCTTCTCCCTCCCGGGCTAATTACAGTAACTAATTAATTAATTGTAGTAATTTTAATTGCAGGTGAGAGTTGCACAGGGTTTATGAGGCAGGAGGGGCTGGGGTGCTCCCCCCGGTCCCACAGTCGGCTCTAAACAGAGGTTCTGTGAGAGCTGCTGTGCTTATGTCCCGATAAAAGGGTTTGGGTATTTCGTTGGTTTGTTTATCTTAGTTGAAGTAAAGGATGAGGATGGCTCAAAGTCCAGCAGTGACCCCAGTCCTGTAGAAGCAGCAGGGCCAAAGAGTGATTTATGAATATTGCCATCAACTTTTGATTAAGCATATGGGAAAACTATTAATTTTCTCACGTGTTTGAGTCTGTCTTTATTTGTTGTCTTTGCCCAGTGCTGCTTATCGCTCTACACATGCTGGTGGAGGAGCTGCTAGAGCAGCCACAGCCCACCTGGGCGCAGCCCTGGCCAGGCTCTTGCACTGCCCAAGGTGTCTCCTTTAACAAATAATTATTTTATTCCTTTTGCTCTCTTCCAGATCAGCTTTTCCAGGTGTCACTGGGAAAAGCCCATGGAAGCTGCAGCAACTGGATGTGCCGTGCCCCTTTTCAGGTCAGGTGTGCATGGAAATGAGGTTTTCTGAAACACTGCAAATGCTGGGTGTAACTTACCCTGCCTCTATTTCACTGTGACAGAGTTTGCTAACTGTGCTCAGTGGCTCAGCTGATGAGGATAGTAACTAATCAAATTCTTGCATAATTTGGAGTTGTAGTGTCTGCTGCATCCTGATAGGGGAGAAAGCAGAGTTGTGTGTGGCTGGGATAAGTTATTAATGAAGTGATTACAGAAACAATGTTTTTGTTCTGCTTTGTACCTCATGAAAGCTGTTAGCTTCCCTGTGGTAGGAGGAGGAGGAAAGCAATATTTTCATTAGCATCCCAAAGTGCTCCTTGGGTATTGCAAAGCAGCACAGTGTGAATTGCAGCAGAGATAAGGGATGGTAGAAGCCACACAAGTCTGCTCTGTGCTTCTCTAGATACCATCACAGTGTGTTATGATTAAATTAGGGTAGCAGCATTTGTTTGCCATGTATGTGAACTGCTAAGTAAGATCCTTGAAGGTAAGAAAAAAATGCTTATAAGTATGAGAACACCTTTTTGTCTAGGTGTTGATACAATAAAGAAAAATAAGCAATAACCCACATGAATATTTGAACAGTTTAACAGCTTTAAATAGGCTTTGGGGAACATTTCTAGTAAATAAAGTAACTTTTGTTCTCATGAACAGAGTGCTACAACAGTCTGACCTCAGGCTGGGTTAATGAGAAATGAATGAACTAGAAATAGAATGAAAATTTCAGTTATACTGTCAGAAGCAATATAAGGAGTAGTTTTATTCCCCACCTACTCCTGAAAGACTGAAGGCTGAGAGTGTTTACCAGAACTGTGCATTGCAAGCAATTAATCAATAGAATGGAGAAAAGTATTTATAATTTTCCAGGAGTGGGAGTAAAACCATTCATAGAATATTGATGAGACAATGTGTTTAAGGCTCAGGATTTTCTTTCCTGTGCAGTTTCCAAGGTAGTCCATAAAACTCTCATTCCCTCCAGTCTGGCCTGTGAAAGTAACTGCTGCTTAAACTTTCTCTTGTTCTTTGTGGTTATTGAAGAGCCAATGATTAGACAATGACAGAAGATCTTAGCACAGTACTCATGAATTATGATGGACAAAGTTGTTGAAGGATAAGTGTTGCATAATGGTTGCTCCTTTGTCTTTACTTATTTTTTCCCCCCTATAAAATACAGAAATTTATAAACATTGACTTAATCACTTCTGACCAAAGCTGAGTATATGGGCAGATCCTTTCTTTTGCTCTCCTTTGATGGGATTTTATTCAGTTAGGATGCTAGTGCTTTGCATAATTAGGCACCAAAGTTGGACAGACTGAGTAAAACATGGGCTTATAGAATTGAAAGGAAAAAAAAAAAAATATGGGTTTTTTTCAGCTATTACCTGGCTACATTTTTATCTTGCTTAGGTTTGGCATTCTTTTTGTGACTAAAACCTTTTCAAGGCTTTTCAGGGAATGGGCACATGAGCATTGGAAAAAGTTATTTGTTCACCAGCAATATGAGCAGTAATATTATTCAAGAGAAGTAGGTATGTTACAGTTGGAGAGCAGAATTGTATGCGTATTTTAAGATATTACCATGATAATTTATATGACTATTTGAATGTTTAGCCTTCTGTTTCTGTGCTGTGCTGCCCTGCCATTAACAGGCATGATTGTGACCAGTAAGTTTGTTTCAGGACTTCAAACTTCAGTCTGAGATTAACATGTTGGATAGGATTAAAATCTATCTGGGTTATAATTTCATGAATAAATTCCATTTTTAAATTTCATGAAATCGTTCTGAAGTGAACAGTACCTATTTTGTGCTGTAATGACTTAGTAGAATGGTTTAAGAGGATTCATTGTCAAGCAGCCTCTCCCAGAAATGTGGCCTGTTTTTCTCACAGTCAGTTTGGTGTTCCCCACCAGAGTAATGAGAGTTCAACTCCCTTGCCACGAATAACATCATGAGCCAGTGTAAACTTGGGGAAAAAAAGGCACAACATTTATATCTTAGCTAATGTTTTGGGTTTTTTTTTTTAAATCAGTGCATTGGTGGTTGTGTCATGTTTAGAGAGCTACCAGCAGATAGAAATTTCTTGATTGAGCAGCTGATGTCTATAAAAAGCCTATGTGTAGGTGGGATAGCAGGAGGGCTGATGGGAGGAGTAGGATTTATATTTTTATTGCTGATCAGAATTGTGTAGTGACTCTGGAGTATGGGGTGTGCAGAAAAGGTAGATGTAAGTTCCATGATCTTTCTGAAAGCAATAAAGAGGGGGAAAAACACTGGGGTAGTTACTATGCAAGAGGGAGCAAGAAGGTGAGAAAGGTATGTTTGCTGGTTATTTTCAGCAATTGTGTTTAAAACACAGGTGTTTGTTTTTAAAGTTTTTTATAGTGGCGGATGAGGCCTTGCAAATTTGAGAAATAGTTGTTAACTAAAGGTAAAGGGAGAATTTAGATGTGCTGGGAAATGAGGAAAGTGATGCTGCTGGAGCTGAGCCAGTGCAGCAACTAGCTGTCAACAAAAGGGCAGAGTCCCTATTCCTTCCTCCCCTCACACATCCACTGGCTACGTGATCCCTTCCCTTTTGTCTGAACAAGATTGTTGATTATCTCTACTGAGCATCAGTGGTTCGAGTGAGGATGGCAGGGTGCATCTGGTTACTGGAAACAACAGGGAAAAGCAGGGTGTAGGAGGCTGGGAGGTGTAGGATGATGCCCACCTTTTAAGTCAGGGAGTTCTTAGATTATGCTAAGCATTTGAGATGTGAAATGCAGCATCCCCTCAAAATATGCATTGCATTATTAGGTAGAGGGAAAACTCTTCCCCAAGGGAAGAGAAACCAGGCACAGTAAGGCAGGCAAGCAAAGTGACAGTCCCACAGTACAAAGGGAAGGCAGAAGGAATAATAACTTACCTCAACTCCTGCCACTTGCAAGCAGGTTCAGAGGACATTGAAAAAGAAAGCAGTGAATGAAATATCCTGTCTGAGCTGTCTGCAGTGAGAATTTGACAAATGAGATCACTGTCTCTTTTGCAACATGAGAAATGACAAGAGTTTAGATAAAGCTTCAACTTCAGTGCTGATGGCTGAAATCTGGTTGCAGTTATTGTCTTGTTTCCCCTCAGCTTCTCAGATTAATGGCTACATATGTGCCAGATATTTTATTTTTCCACCCTAAATTTATCTGGAAGTACAAAATGTAGTCCCCTGTCAGAGACAGGGTATACAGGATGGGCCAAATGCAGAGTTTGGGCATTTCCCTTTTTAGGGTAGTTTTGGAATGTAGCTGCTAACTCTGAGCTGGCTTATTGCTAAACTGATGAAATACATTATTGAACCAGGTTTCCAGCCTGACATGGAATGGTTTAAATTGGGAGAGAAAGATCCCCCAGTGGCCACTCCTCTGCCAAGAGGATCTTTTACCCTGTGTAGGTAGGTATGACCACACCACCAGCCAGGTCATGGTGATTGCTAAACCTTGAAGTGGAGCAACCTTGAAATATGCCTATTGTAAAATGAACCTGTCAAGTTCAACTGAAGCTCTGAATCAGTAGGATTTTAAACTTACTTGTTTCTGAAACAGTTTTGTCTTAGATTTTTCTGATTCTACATGTAATACTGAGCTACAATCTCGATATAAATGCATCAGTACAAATGCCTGCATTTGGGTGTGTTGCTGTCTGCCTGTGGAATGATTGATCTGTGTTGTACCATTCAGCAGCACTATATTTGTACTACTTAAGTTTGGAAGTCCTTTCCCTAGCAACTTGAATTAATAAAAATGTTGCCAAATAATTCTCCCCTATCTAATGACTTGTTCACATTAGCTTAAATGCTACCAGTGTAATCAAACTACTTAATAGAGATATAATTACTTATAATTTTAAACATTAACCACAATGTCTGATTTATGCTGTCTACCTTTTGCTGGGGGAGAGTAAAAACATTCTTATTCCAACGAATTCCACTTTTTGCAGCTTCTTTAATCAACTTAAAACAGCTTTAGACTCACTTCTATGTTTATAGAAGTTTGGCAAAGATCAGAAAATAGATGGCAAACTTTGCTTCTCCTGTTTTTTTTCAAGAATTAGTTTTCTCTACTACTACTAATTTGTAATCCAGTCTTGCCTACTAAAATATGTGATCCAAGTTCAGGAAGACATTAGGAAGCAGAATTGAAGACTAACAATGCCCTCTAATTCAAAAAGAATCTGAGGAGAGGAGGACAAATATAGGTCAGGATTTTTCCAAAGGGTTGTTCATCCTGTGCCAACTCACAACTTTTTTTGGTGAGATAGCCTAGACTAAATTGATATTTGTTTATATTTTCATTTTAAAACTAAACCTGGTGATAATATCCTTATATGTCTAGAGCAAGAGCCTGCCTTGGCTGTGAAGCTGCAGCACGGTCTCTGTGCATTCATACCCTATTTTCAACCTCTGTGTGTGCTGCACTCCTTTACTACATTTTAGTCATGCTGGGTTTAAACTTCCAAATTAGCTACAAGGAAGCTGGAGTGCCTGAAAGGTGATGGGGGAGGGGAATAAAACATGGATTACATCTTAATCAAAAGAATGTGCTGGGTGAAATGTCAATGGAGATGTACACCTCTACTTCCTATGCAAGCTAGTTTTGTTTGCTTTCTGGAAGTAGCTTAAATTTGCAGCTAAAGAAATCAAAGAATAAATATCAAATTTCATTCTTCTTTTAGAAACTCTTTGGTTCTTTTAGGAGCTTAATGTTTCGGTCTTAATTTTTTTTTCCTCTTGAGAGAAAAATTGAGGGGATAGAATTGGTGGTGAGTGTAGCATTTTGTGGGTTTTATAATGAACAGATGAAAAACACTTCTGTGACTTGCAGTTTATGGTGCAAGAGGAAAGAGGCAGCTTGGTGTTTTGTGTTTTGAATTTTAAAATGGATAGAGATGCATTCAGGGCCTAAGTCATCTTTTAACTTTCATGTTTTATGTGATGTGCATGAACTTTTGTTCAAAAACTTTGTAATCATTTAATTATGTAAATTTTTGATGGCAAAATTTTTTAGTATTTTAAAAATTATAAAAATAATGATTTTACTTTGTTACTGTAACTTGTTTCCTCAAGTTTCATCTTTTACAAGGATAAATAGAATTTGGAAACTGTTGAGTGTTAGCATTACAGGAAATGGCTCAAGCTATGACTTTTACCATAAAACATGTTCATAATTACTAGCACTTCAATTTCTCTGTAAATAAGCCCCAGTGTGGAATTATTATGTATTTTTTGAAGCCAGAAAGTATGGATTCATCTGGTGCTGATTATCATGTTACCACATGTTAATTATTCCTGGCAAGGATTTTGTTCTTTTCCATTATATGTTTGTGGAGAAGCCAGTTAGTTCTGCTTCATTTCAGCAGAGTGGGCTGGTGCCCAGACAACTATTAGTAGCTTTATTGTCATTATTTATACTTAATGGCAAAATTTGTGTTTATCAGGGTGAACTGTGCAACCTGAAAGGGAAATTCTTGGCGAAATGTGTTTGTTTCCTTTCATTTGTAGTTATGCCATGTTAAAGATAGCTACATTTTCACAGGCCATGTTTTTATTGGGTGTTTCCATTAATTTAAAAAATAGCCTCATATTTTGCAACTTCAGTCCTGGCTATAAGGCATCATGTGCATATGAGGGAAATCTGTTTTGATAAATACCTGAAACATTAATAATGCCCTCAGATTGTAGCTCAGCTATTTCCCTGAGGTAAATCTGTACAACCAGAAGTAAAACCCATCTTAGCGGGTAACTGTGCTTCAGTTACTTTGTGATTGTTGTTTTTTTTTTAAGGATCAGTTGTATTTCAGCACCATCTATAGGTATTAAAAGGAAATCTATTTATATCTATGAAAGGATTCACAAATGGGTTCAGTATTTATTGAAAATGAGACTGTTTTTCCATTTGCATTGCTGCTGTTATGAGCATTTGTCATCTTTAACCTTGGTTCAAAAATGTGGTAACATGCTATGTAATATACATGAAATATGGTATAACATTAAATTTGTTTTATTCAAGAAATATTCAGTATGAAACTCAGTATGACAGGAAGCTTCATGCTGCATGAGATGCAGTTTTCACAAATAGTGCAAGTTTTGTGGGTTTTGCCTCTTACTCCAAAGGACTGGGAGAAAAATAGGTTTTTAACAGTGTCAGCTTTTCCCTGGACTCATATGTGGGTTTTCTGTACTTTAGGAAGTGTTTTTACTGATTAAAACCACAGAATTGATTTTCACCCTTATACTTACTCAAACATGTCTGAGATTTAGAAGCACCTGGTACATTTTTCCATGTTTTTGAATTGGGCAAGAGTGGCAAAATCACTAGACTTTTGAAAGAGTGAAGACATAAGAACTCAGGTTGCCTGCTTTTCCCAGAGAAAATATCTCTGCATTCAGAAATCTTATGCATTTGTGACTTCTAAGTGTCCTATTGTGCCAGTGCCCACTGAATTTCATTTCAATATTTTTTGCAGTACCTTAAATTTACATATAGCTTAAACAAGGGGCTTTTGTTAGGTTTTGTGGTGTTTTTGTGTGATGGGTTTTTGTTTGGTTTTGTTTGGAGTAATTTTTTGTTTATTTTTTAAATTGTAAGCCAGAATGTCTCAGATGAGCCATATAAAATATATGCCCAAACATGAGGCTTTAAAATATGTTGCAAGGCCTAAGGTAAAAATTGTTCAATAGGGAAAAGTGTTGTATTGTCCTGGAAGGGAGAATATCTCATTGGAGGGAAAAGTGACAATATTTTACACTTAGCTTCAGTGACTCTCTAGGAATTCTGTGCTGCAGTTTTAATACAGCTGTTAAAATTCACTATGTATATGCCATACAGGGTCTCTCTTCAGAGCTGTTGACCCTTGCACTGGATTTCCTCAAGAGGAATAAGTGTGTTAAGGGCTCTTCTGGGACTGCCTGGGTTTTCCAGAACAGGAATACTAGTGGCTTTATGTTCATCCAGTAATCATTGCTACACTGCCAGAGTTTAGACACTCTAAATATGTGAGAGAGGGAATGGATGGCAAATATAGCTCAGTAAAGCCTCCTGCACAGCACTTGGAAATCCTGAGCTCCATCCCACAGAAGGCAGTTCCCTGTCTCTCTCATTTTTTATATTTACATATTTTTATGGAGTAAGTAGTGCCACATAGGGCCAGGTGGAAGAAATTGTCAATCCCTCTGTGGACAGGAGGCTGAGAAGGGTGGAACTTTTCTTATTTTCTCAGCAGTGTGAGAAAATAAGAAAGGCAAGTAGTTCTGCCTAAATGGAGAGTATTTATTGCATGAACTGTAATTTTCTTTTTTGTTGTACAGAGGTCTTGCTTGCTGTGTCTGTACATTTTTCTGCATAACTGGCTAATTGCAGTTGCAGGTGCAATTCAGTTTATAGAGTGAAGGCCTGTGCCTTTGGATTTATTTATAAATGCAGCAGGGGTGGCCTTTGAGTTTACTTTGGGTTTTCCAGCTTGTATTCCAGAAGGTGAAATTGTTGTTGACCAAATTTTTCTAATCTGCATAATGACTATAGACTGAGCCATCTCCTTGTCATCCCCAGCCTCTTCTGTCAGTTCATTTTTGGTTAGATCACACACAAATAATTTAGGGATTTTTTTAGCACACTCTGGACAGATGTTATTAGTGGCATTGGTTGCCTTAATATTAAGAAAAATAAGGAAACAAAAACAAAATGCCCCCAAAATTAAACCCAACTCAAAACAATGAGCTCCATCAAAGGAAATTAAGCTTACTTGTTTTTTACTGAAAAAGCTAAAGGTGAAATTATGCTCACCTCATGGAAATTACTTTTTACACAGAAAAAATCATGAGACTGCCAAACCCTGGTAATGTATTTTTCCTTTCACCCGGAAAGATCCAGTGCAACAGAGTGTGTGATTTATATGACTAAAGACCTGAAGGTAATAAGTGAGGTCATTCAGGTGGAAGACATGCTGTTTATCCTAAATCAGTGAAAAAGAAGAATTTTGGTATGAAGGTGGATGGGAATCAAGAAGGATGAACAGAATTGTGGGTGATCACAACTGGACATGTATTGTATGTCATATGCTACTCTGTAAGCTGGATATTATCCCATTCAAGGACACCATTCAGCACACAAAAAAGCAGCTGTTGGATCAGTAATAGATTTTCATTTTGGTCTTTCGTAGTAGGGCAAAATTGAATTTTATTGAAATTGAAACCAACTTTATGGGAAAGGCACTGCAGGTTATTGTTTTTCAGTGTCAAGTATTACAAACAGGACTCAATTTTCACAGGGAAATAGATGCAGCAGACTTCATACCCAGCTCTTCAAGGAAATGAACCTTCCTTATAGTCTGCTGTTTATGCAGCACGTTTCTCTATCCGAGATATAAGCAGAAATCATATCTGGCTTTTGTATTAGCAGATAAAAGTACCTTAACAAAACTTGACAAAGCCTTCTTGTTTTGCTACTTTTCTTTGTGCCATTTATTGGTTTGAAATAATTTGTTTTCCTGTGGAGCAGGTTTCAGCATAAACAAATCTGCTTCCAAAATGAGATGAGCAGTTAAACAGTAGCATTTCTTATGAGCAGTTGAAACTTTCCATAACTTCTCAAAAAATCAAAGCCAGACTGCAGTGATTTTTCTGTGCTATACAGTTTCAAGTTCTGTGGAAAAGTTTCTAAAGTCAGGCACTTCTTTGATCTGTCATTATTTTTGAGTGATGTGGATACCCAGGTTTTAAAATTGTCAGACTTTTCTATAAAAGAAGCTTTGCTGGAATGGAGAGAAAATACAGTGGGCTTGTGTTCTGTGAATGAACTCCATGAAGAGAGAAGGCTGCAAAGGAATTTAAAAGATAGGAAGGGATATGAGGTCTCCTTTATGCTGAGTGCATCTTCTGTCCAATGTCTGAATGTTTGAATCCTCCTTTTCCTGCATCAAGTAAAAAAAAATGTAAAAAAAAAATTTCAGATTCTGTTAGTGCAAGGGTTGGTAAAGTTCAGGCAGGTTTATCTTAGAATAACTTTAAATTACTTTCCAGCTACATTAGTGAATGCTTTTTTTTTTTTTAGTGAGCAACAGGCCATCCTTATGAATTTTTTTGATACTGCAATCATTGCTGATTTTTAATAATGTTACCACCTAAAATTCAATACATCACCTCTTCATTTATAAATTGCAATGCAATATTATAATTTATTCTTTTACATTGTGTGCTTTGAAGATACTATATAATTCAGGTTACAATATCTGTATGAATTTTTGGGTTTGTTTTCTTGCTAAAACAATTTTGCTGTGAAGTCTAAAGTGTTCTCTTAAGCCTCCAAGAAAGAACATGTGATAAATATTAGTATTTCAATTAAGGTTTAAAACGGTATTAGCCAATCCCAGGTAATTCTCCGAGGTTGCTTTGTGAGAGAATAAGGTAGAAGGAAACAGTAGTTGTGGCAAATCAATGATAAGTTCTAAGAAGATCTTATCAAGAAAATAAGACGACCAGATACATTTATATTGAAATGATGAAAGAATTGTATGAAGTTATGATGTTTTCACTAATTTCGTTAAAGGCATGTGTTGCCTTAAATACAGTGCCCAGTTTATTTACTGTCAATCAGACAGGGTACAAGAGGGAAATCAATAAGATTAAAGAAAAGATTTTTCTAAAAAAAAAGATCAGAAAGATAAGTCCATTCAGTTTAGACAGAGGGTACAAAGAGCAGAGGAAAAGCATATTGAGTGAGGGTGATTTAGAGAGTCACTAGAGGATTTTCCTCTGCTGTTTCATGTCAGAGGAGGCTGTAAATGCATCCTCAGAGATAAAAGGATGACAAATACATTTTATTTCCAAGTAAAACAAAGTTATAAAAGTTACTGAGGTCATTAAGAGAAAACACTTTTTCCCTAGAAAGGCAAAGAAGTGTGTGGACCACAATGCACTCTGTATGTGGTGAAGGAATTACCTACTGCTGTCACACTGCAGAGGTGCTGCTGACAGGGCAATTTTGTGTCTGGTCTATATGTGTATCAGAAAAGGAAAGTATCTAGAGCAGCTGGCTTCAAACTGAGCAGAAGCAGTTTGAACTAACTGCATCAATTTTAGAAATGTTCTAAACATTGTCATCCTGCAAGAGAACCTCAGATCAAGCGAGTTGTAGAGGTTATGTTAAGAGTAAGGGCACAAAAACTTGCCAGGTGAATGTTGAGTGTTGGGGCAGGAACTGCCAGCTTGAGCTGAAGCGAAGGAGCAGAGGCTGTGAGCCAGTCTTCAGCTGCAGAAGGCAACCTGTCTCATGCTTTTGTGTCCCTCCCTATTCCATAGTCACACTGACTCTGCTCCATTCCTGGCAAAACTTGTCTGTCCATGTCACACACCTGCCCAAAGGGGACAGGAGTTGGCTGCACTGTATTTTCTGTGGCACTTCCCATTCTTTTCCACCTTAGGATGACTTTCTCCTTTTTTTCCACTCTAGCCTTAGGCCAAGGCAGGCAGGATGTGAATGGACACTGTTGTTGCATGGTGATTATTAACTCTTTAAAGGCATGCACTCATTCAGCTTCATTTCAGTTTTTTGCTATTAAATATTCTTAATATTTGTCATGTAGTGTGACTGTTTGTAAGTGTTGCCAGTATTTTACCAAAAGATGATTAAGAGATATTTGGTATGCTGACTTCATCTGCTTTGATAATTTCCATTTTTATCTCTGTAGTCATACCTGGATTTCTACATTTTCGAGTTCTGACAGTAAATTCAGGCAGAGGGGGAGGCAAAAGGACACCTGATTTTCAGTAGTTTTGTTGTAACTCCCAGTGACTTCTAAAGGCTGTTCATCCTCTAATGCTAGCAATCTAAATATAAAACCCCCAAATACAGAAAATGCCTCACATGGCTTCAGTAATACCACATAATGCTAAAGAGAAAGGAAACCTCAGGTGTTTGATACACTTTTTCTGCTACAGCTTTATGTAATAAGTATGGTCCAGAGAGATATGAATGCTCGTTGCTGTAGACAAATCATCCTTTGAAACAATGAACTATTTATCCAAAGCTCCAAGTGCTTTCTCCAGTTAACTTACAGTTTTCTGGAGCTGAAGTAAAAGTCCATAAGAAGGTTTGAAAGAAGGACTCTTCTGTGTTGTATAAGCAATAACAGCTTGCAGGTGATGTAATTGCTGAGATGAGTTTTTAATTTAACGATTTTTCATTTTTTAAAGCATTTTCAGAATAGGTGAGAGCCCAGACTTCTCATGTTGCTGCTAATGTTATAAGTCACCCAATAAAAAGGGCAAAATGGGAGGGAGACTAGCAAGAAGGGTACCTGCCTGACACCATTTTCTCTTTTAAGTAATTAGCCCTAAATGACACTGGCATATGTCTTCAGGTTCTGGCTTTCTGGATAGATTTGATTGTAGCTTTCCATTGGTATATTCCCAGGGAAAATTAAGTTTTATTGGATTGACATTTTGTATTTGAAAGCTGTTTCATGGTAAATCACCACTATTTGTACAGCCTACCCACTTTTAAGGATGTCTTGCTTCCCAAATGCATATACAACACTTTAGGTGGTTGTTAATCTGTATATAGACATGATTTAGTACCTTGCAGAGAGGGAAGTTTGAGAAAGAGTCTGTTTTTTATAAAGAAGAACATTAATAAGATTACAGTGCAGAGCTGCTGTACAAAGCTTTTCATCTTGATGCATAAGGAATGTGCAATTTTCTTCATATTTCTTCTAAGTTATTTTAAAGGCTTTTTCTTGTTGCAGTAAGCTGTTTAAGTGTGGTTCCATTAAGACATACTGCAGTAGCTGAAGTCAAAGTAGGAATGTTTATAGAATAGGCCATTTTATATAGCAGTTTTATAACTTCAGATTTGTACTGGAAAATCTATAATCGCTATGGAGTTTTAATCTTCATAGATTTCCTTTTTTGTGCTTCAATGGGATCTGCACCAAAGTGAAAAGATGCCAATACATTTGTCTTCCTTTTGCTGAACTGCTTCATAACTCTGTATACCTCACTTCAGTCCAGGTAAAATGTCTGACAGTAAGTTGGTCTATTTGATTGTGTGGGATACCAGCTGCATTTTTATGACTGACCATGGGGGGAAATTCACTCCATCACAGAGTAGCTATTCAGGGGACATTACTGGGGACCTTATTAAACTGAATTAGTCCAAAATCCCTAGTTCAAGCTGTACTGCTGGTTGAGCATCTGGCCTTTGAGGTATTTTCACTTCAGCACATGGAGAAAATGGAGCTAAATGGCCTAGTTATGTTATTTTGTAGTTAGCACATTTGTCTGGCTCTGTGATGTATGTTTGAAAAATTATTAGGCTTTAGAAAGGGGCCCTCATATAAGCCCTGACAAAATTAGAAACTGGACATTGTCTGGGGAGAAAGTGCAGGGTTTGTCAGTGTCTGCCCTTTCCTCAGGTCATGGTGTTTCTATAATCACTCTTTGAGGGTCACTGGGTCATTATCTATAATGAAATGCCTAAACATTAAAACATGCACAATTGTAAGGTCAGAGAGAAACAAGTTGGTTTTCAGCCAGAAAAACTGCTACAACATCGATTAGAGTTTGCTCTTGTTAATGGTGACAAGCAAGAACAGAGAGACTTTGCTTCATAATTGTAATGTTTACTGAAGTTCCAAGGGTTTTTTTACTTATGTACAAGATGCAGCAAGGAGCTAAAGAAATTACCTCTTAGTGTAGTTGTGTGTAAGGAATGTGGTTCTTTACAGCCAGCCAGCAATGTGAGCACATTGTTCAAAATATACTTTGTAAGAAAAGCCAGTTGGGGACAGCAGCCCTGCTTCTCTGCTCTGTTTCTGAAATAGAATGTATTTTATAGCCTTAGGGAGTTTGTGGAAGTGAGTACGATACTGGTCCAATGGAAAAGAAAATTTCCTGTAGCTCTGCTGCAGTTTTCCACAACTGTTCCAAACTTGTTTCCAAAACAAGAAGTTTTCCACTGTGAGCCTCCTTCCTCCTTGGCTTGAGAGCTGTGGGGCTCAAAGTCACTTCACTCCTTGGCTATCAAATTAGTGTTTCTAATCAAAGATGCTGAAAACAGTGCAAGGGCTCACCCTCTGCACAGCAACAGAGCTGTCTTGCCTTGCTTTAGGCTTAGCCTCCATTTACATCACGTTCTGTCTATGAATAAAATTGCTTAATAATGACTTCAATTTGAGTATTTCATGCTGATTGAGAGCCTGCAGTACCATTCTTACTTTCAAATCCTGTTCATGCGAAATAGGTCTGTTCTGTATTTTCACAGCAACAGATATTGCTTCAAGGGTTGATTTCTTAATTCCCCAGAGGCTATAATTTCTACTTACCCTCTTATGAATGATTATTTTCTGTGATTTATTTTGTCTTACAAAACTTCATAATATATTAACAGATAGGATAACTTGTTCTATAGCTTGTTAAATAAATGTATCTTGCAGAAGCTAATCTTAATTAGGTCTGGTATTCAAAAGTCCTAAATTGATATTTGTAGTTTTGGTAGTTTCTGAAAGCCCCTGCATTATCCCTGGAAGCATGGAATGCTTAAACAGCTGATTTTGAAAGTAAGAAACATCAAGAAATGCAAATGGATTCGAATTAAATGATACACTTAATTTGTTGCATCTTACAACAGACTGCTGCAGACCTGCTTTTTCTTTTTTGTTAGGGTTTGTTTTTTTTCAGTTGCAGTATTTTTTTTGCTAAGATTGTCTGCAGAGATGTGTCTTTTCTGGAAGTTTATTCCGTGTATAACCTGATTTACCTCCAGAAAAGGACTTTAATGGGTATAACTCAGACTTACAAACTTGAACAAATAAACAAAAGAAAACTAGTCAAAAATTACCATGGTTGGGCAGGAAGAGGTTGAGCACTTAGCAACTAGGAAAACTTATTCCTTTGTTCCCCTCTTTTTACATTTCAGTAGTGAGTTGGAAGGAAGTAGCATGAATTCAAGCCATCACTGACCTTCTTTTGCAGCAAATAGATTGAAATATATTCTCTTTTTCTTATCCTAAGAAAATAAGTTATGACATATATATATATTTTGGGGCAGGTTTTTTGCTTTTAATCCAACAGCTGTGGATGGGCAGAGCACCTCACACAAAAGATTTTCTTTTATTCAGCTATTTATTTCTTCATTTCCTTTAGATCCCAAACTATGGGTAGGAACAGTTAGAAAAAAGTTAGTCTACCAAGATGTTTCTTTCTCTTTAACTGGAACAGTCAAACCTTTGTCAGCTACCAGATGTGCAGGAAAATTGAAAGATGATGTGTGGATTAATCCTGCAATACAAGAAGGGGCTGTGTCTCCACTAGCAGCACCATCCATTTAGAATTTTCTTTCTGTTATCTTGGATTTAAGTCACCGTTTTGGATGAGGAATTTGACTAAAAATATGCTGAAAAACCTCCTCTTTTATCCTGTAAAGTAGGATTCACTACTGTTAGACTAACAAATTATTTTCTTCGTTTGAAGTGGTTTTAATGTTTGAACAGGCCTAGTGGATGTTCCATATGTGGGGGCCTGCTGTGTTTGTGTGTGCTTTAAAGAGCCATGAATAATAACTGGGCATAGTTTTGTAATTAGTTATGACATCCTACATGGTTTCTTGTGGCAGATTCCAAAGACAAAACCTTTATAATCAGAAGCATTTGTTCAGATAGCAAACTGCTCTGTGTACAAAGCATTAACTTGTATTGCAGTGCCTTTAATAACAAATAACTATAATGTAGAGGCAAATTTAGGACTGAGAGAGAAATTTTTATATCATTTTCTGGTGATTTTGACCAAATGAATAACTTGTATTTCTGAAGAGATACAGAAATTCCCTTATGAAGCTTTTTTAAGTGGTCAATATATTTTTGAGGGCTCCAGAACTCCAAGCAGAGCAAATCTGTGAGCTCTTTACTAGAGCTCTGCTAAGATACCCAGTTTTCAGGTTCTGGTTTTTGTTTTCAAGGCTTCAAAGCTTATACCAACACCAATAAGTAAAGCATAGTTTCTTATTGGGTTGTGTTATTCGTGTCATTGCACAAAAAAAAAAAAAAAATGTGTTCTACATCCTGGCTAGAACTTCTGCATACTTTAGGCTTTGAGGTTAATAGGAGCTGCTTGTCTACAGAGAATTTGAACCCCACAGGTTTCTGTATAGTCCAGCTTACTGAAACACCTCTGTAATTTAATTACTGTGGAATTCCAAGAAGGTATGGAACAGGCAAATGGAAAGATTGAAATTCAATGAGCACAAAACTGTAATGCATCACATTGTGGCCATGCAGTGACACAGCTGAACCCTTGGGAATGCTTCCTCCCCCTCTAGTGGTTAAACTGTTTTCTCAACAGTGGACTTCCAAAATCTGCCAGAGCCAAACACTCGCAGATGTGCCAGAGGATGTTGGAGTATCTCCAGCTGTGAGGTGGTAATTATTCAGCTTTCCACTTTATTTAAAGTCTGCTTATTTTGGAGGAGAAGAGATGTTCTCACAAGTAGCTGCTGTAATACCAGAGAATTAGTGTGGTGCTTTGCTATACAAAAATATATTCAATGGAGGATTGACTTTTTTTTCCCCACAGCCACTGCTTGGTATGACATACAGAAAACATGTGCCATATTGCCTACAAGTGGGGAAAAACAATTGGCAGTTGCTGTTTTGGGATTATTTGTTGAGGGGTGGTTTTTTTGTGGGAGTTGGTTTGAATCCTTATATTTTAGAAAATCCAAACGTGTGAACAAACAAAATCTTCATATATCATATGACAGGTAAACAAATCACAAATCCTATTTCCACCCATTTTAACCTCAGATATGTAGATTGTAATGGATAGAATGTAAATAATGAGTTTATCAATGCAGTTAAAGCTGCACTGAGCAGGCTGTTTGATTTCAAGGCTGTTTTGGAATAAAAGCTAAATGGGCTCTTTGCAGACACACTGCAGGCGTTGGCATAAAGCATAAAGGTCCATCTGTGAGCTGGGAAGAGAACTCCAGGCTTGATTATTGCAGAGCTGAAGCTACTTTCTTGGATTTCACAGGCAGAAGGAGCAGTTGGCAACAATGAAGGAAGAAATGGCATCTTCCCTCTTTAATAGTAGCAGAAACTACACCTAAGTCCCAGGAGAGCAAGTAATCAAATAGAATGTTAAGTTTAATCCTTCTCACAAAAAAGCAGTAACAAATCACCAAGAAACTCTTTTCATGTTTGGTGTTTGGAGCACCTGGGCCTTGATATGCCTTAAAGCTGCACCAGGTCTTGACAACAGATCACTTAACTGATTAATTTCATTCGTTTCATGAGAAGAAAGAACATTATTCACACGGATATTTGGGTTAAAATTTTTCAGCTATCTCTTGTGAGAAAAGTATTGATAGTTACCAATGATATTTTGGTCAGAAAAGCGAGTGTTTAAAAATCAAAGGACATTCTTTTAATGATAATCATCTATGTTTAGCAAAAAGCACTTTTGTTTCAGAAAAATGCTCTTTACTGAGGGAAGATCTATTTTAGCATGTTTTCTTTTTCCCCCAGAAATACTTACAAAACCTCCACAGGGATTCATCTTTAAGTGTCTCTTGTTTTGAGCAATTAAAACTTCTTACTGTTCTTTTCTTTTCCTTCTGGTTTCCATCTGGCCTGTCCACCTGACTGCAATTTGTATCCAAAAAGCAGAGTTCAGAAACACACAAGAGCTTTCTGTTTTAAATGGAAAATAACCCAGTGATAATGCCTGTGTTCTTAATTTATTTCTAAAATGTTGACATTATATGAAAAAAAGCAAACTAAACCATACAAACCCAACCAAAAAAGCCCAAGTTCTGTATCCTGATGAATAGCACTAATTTAACCAATAGTCATTGTGTAAGAAAAAAGAAGGTAAAGTCCAAGATGCCTGTTGAAAATGGTTAATTATAACAGTGTATGTTCTTGTGAATAATTTTTTGGATTTTTTTCTAATGAGCAACTGATAACTCTGAAAAGCATTCAACTTTGCTTTCTTGTTATTCTTGTCCCCATCTTCTATTCCCAGCATTACAATAGTAGACATGAAGAAACATCCTGAAATTTAAAAATACTTTTGCCTGTATACATATCACTTCATATTCTGTGGAACAAGTCCTGAAAGACTTCATTTTCTTTCATTTTGGTGCATGAATAATTCCAAACCTAGTCTGGGTCCAGAATCTGTTCAAGCCTCTCTTGCTTACAAAGCTTCCATACTTCTGTTTTTGTCAGTTGAGTAGCAAGGAAACAAAAATGAGAGAAGTTTGCCAGTTGTTACACTTCTTTACCCTCCAAACTTAGCGTCCTCTGTCCTGAACAAGCAGGAAATGCACTGCAAGCTATTACAGTTCATTGTAAAATAAAACTGGAAGGATCAACTGAACAAGCAGAGCCTTCTCAAAGGAAGATGGTAATTGCAGTCTTTCTGCATATACAGCTCTTTTAGTTTTCATTCCTGGCTGGAATCTATGCCAGTGTATTCCAGAACTGCAGGGTGGGAGGGGAAGAACGGACCTTTGTGTTGTAGCTGTCCCTCAAAATATTTCAAGTTGGAAATATTTAAATCACTCTGTTATTTCCACGCTTTCTTTTGCATCTAGTGTTAAACTAAGGTGCTGCTTCTGTTTATTATTTTTGTTGTTGTGTTTTTGTTATTACAAAGCATTTAAAGGAAAAATTAATTTGGTTAAATTATGTGCATATCTTGATAGGATGAAAAGCCCCCATGAACTGGTATCTTGTATCTATATAGTAACTATTTCTCCAACAAGCAACAAATTTTAAAAATTGAATTGAAGGAATGAAATCTGTTGGGGGAACTACTTAAGCATCTTTAATTAAATACGGTCGAACACAGCACTTTGATCACAAAAAAATCTGCGTTCAGCTTGTGTTCAGCTATTGAGAAGCAACTGTTTCTGTGTTTGATTTACTGCAAGTAGCTTGTATTAAAAGCTTCTTTGAAACCTAAGTGCCAGCAGTTGTAACTTGTTTTTGTGAGGGTTATTCTGTCAAAGAAATTTATATGTGTCTATTAGAGGAGTTATCTGTGCATTAGAGCAGGCTGTGTGTATTACAGCATCTTAGCTCTGGGCAAATTTTGTTACCTTGGGGTGTAAGTAAGCAAAAAATATCACCCCAGCTATCTCACAGGCTGGAAAGAAATCAAATAAGCTGACAGGCTTCTGTCAGAATCTAGAGGAGATTTGTATAGTGCTAGAAATAGATTGCAGGGGATCAAAGAAAAATATGGAGTAATTCTTAATCTTCTTTTACCAACAGCACACAAGCTTTGTAAAAAATCCTCTTTCACTGACTGTTTTCTTATTAAAATAGACTAATTCAGGAAAGGTGATGAGAATATTGGAGTGAGATTGTTGCCAGTTAAAAATTTGCCACCCAGCAAACTAGGATTTTACTCTGATTGTTTGGATTTTCCCTCAAGAGCCAAACAGTTTTCCATATGTTGTAAATGCACCTTTTGTAAGTATTCTGAACAGTCCTATTAAACTGTACTTAGAATGTACTTAGCACCCAGGAAACGCCTCCAAATACTGGGTTTCTTTCTAATGAATGAAGCAGGTTCATTGCAGTGTTCTCGGTCCTCCAGAGACTTGTCAGACTCCTTTCTGACTCATCCTCTGGTAGCACTCTGAGGAAATCTTGCACCTGAGCCATCATGAAGTCATTTCAGTTAAAGAGCTGCTGTGGATACAGTTTAAATTGCTGCATTCCTCCAGTTACTGAGCACACCAACATGTCTGAACTTGCTGCATGAGACAAGAATGCAGCATCAGGACATTGCTCTGCAGCAACCTTTGTGTTGTGTTCCTCTCCTTTAAAAGCACTGCCTTACTCCAGAGTTATCACTTGCATGTTTAGATTTAGGCATGCACTTGAGAGACTGGCTAGTCAGCATTCAGGATGTTTACTCTTTGTTTTGAAATGATCAAGCCAAAATGGAAAACTCTTGTGGAAGGCATTATGTTCCATTTTCTGTCTCCTAGGAGAGTCGATCTTGCCAAGGATCTGTTTTTGGTTTGTTGTTGTTTTGTATGTTTGCCATGAAACAGTTGCACAGAAGAGATGTTTTGAATCCAGCATCTTCCTTGCAGTAATTTTGCTTCTGAAGAAAGGAACAAATGATTTTACCACTGAATAATTTGATAGCTATCAGTCATCTAAGGGGGCTGTTGCCTAATGAGTTGGAAAGGATTTTCCCACCTGGAGCTGTCTGACAGGACCTGTGACACACAACTTTTACCGTGTCATGAGCTGCAGTATTACAGTGTACAGAGTATTCCGTGTTTGGCACAGTCTTCTCTTGTTTGATTGGTTTTGAAATAGGCTGATGCTGGACTTTTTATTAAAGTTTTTTTTTCTTTTTCATTCAGTTCTAATCCAGTACCTCTCCCTTTCTTGAATGCAATCTGGTGTTTAGACTTCTTCCACGTGTCTAATCTCATTATTTATCACTTATTTTCTATTACCAGAAAAGTAGTATTAAATACTAAAAGAATAAAAATCTTTTTCTCACTGCTAGGCAATATAAGCTTTGGTGAAGCTGGATTAGTGCTCTGTCATCTGTGAAACACAAATTGTTTCCAGTTTCTTGGAGGGCAGGAACTTGGTGAAGGGCAGAGGGAATTGTTCTAGGAATTGTAAACACTGAGTTACTGTCACAGGAACAACTGGCTGGGTTTGGCTGTCTAATGACTTTTTTTGAACACACTTGAAATGTTTGTTTTGCCTGGAGATGCTGTCTTAGATACTGGATAGCAACTGATAAGAAGCAAAGTTTAGGTGGCGTTTCCCAAACGGCTTTTGCTGTCTCTGCGATTCCTAGAGAAGCCTTTTCCTCTCCAAATGCACGCCTGGAAGACTGCAAGTCAGTGAGCTGGGGAGGAAGCAGCCAGCCCCAGGAAGTGCAGGTCTTTATCACAGTTGGTGTTGGTAACGCTTTATTTTGGGTTTTAGCAGATTGGAAAACAGGTTTCCTCTGTATGTGTGTGCCTGGGGTGCCTTCCTGTGTCTGGTGTAGATGTGAGGAGCAGGAGGTGATGGAGCAGAAGTGACAAGCGGGGCAGGGATGCTGGGAGTGCTCCTGTGTGAGGGTACCCACAGTGGGGCTGGGGGGAGCAGGTCGGACCCTGTGGCAGCTCTGTGTGCCAGGAAACGCCTCTCACAGGCTGCTCAGGCTCCCCAGAACTGGCAGCACACGTTGGTGTCCTCAGTTGCCACCTCCTTCCTTTCCTCATACCCTTAAAATACTTTCCTGAAAGCGTACTGTGGGACTCCTGCTGTTGTCCCTTATGGCATGGCTTGTGCATCTCCTGTAGCTGATTTAGTCACCACCATGCCACAGAGGAAGGCTCAGCCTGGGAGAAGCTGGCATATTGAAAAACCCAAAATGACACACAAGGTGGCCTGGGTACAGTCTGGAGGAGCAACACTAACTAGTGCCTCCCAAATTCTCTGAAAAGAAAATAACTTGCACTTCTATGCATCCTGTGCCAAGATAAAGAGATTACAGGAGTGCTCACAGCTGAGATATCAGTAGAAAGCCCAATGAACGGGAATTTCTGCTTGTTTTGTGTTTTCTGTCTAAAAGCATGCTCCATTTAATTTCAATTTGTTTCATTTAACCAAGAGTTGGAAACAGCTAAATAATACTGCCAGAGTGTACTGCTAATTGGAGATTTTGGTGCTGCTAGAACACATTTTGGAGAGGGCTGAAAAAAACCTATGTAAGAAATCTCAGCGCAAGCAACTTACATGCATGCTTAAATTAGTCAATTTTCAACATTCTGAACATAGCAAGTTGTGTTTCTCGCAGTACTCAGCCTTGTCTCAGTTTTGTTAAAGCAAGGGGTAGGTGTTTTAGATATTGCAGAAGTCATCATTTAAATTTACAGCTTACTTACACCTACCAGAAGTTATTTTAGAATTATTAAAGAAATATTATGTTGATCTAATATGTGCATACCTATTCATAAATTACATTATTCTGGCATGGTGTGTATATGTCTGTGTGTACATATGTAATGGCAGAAATATGTATACTGTGCATACATAAAAAGATACTCAGAAATCTCTTATCAGAGCAGTGGAAATAAAAAAGGGCATACTTTTAAATTAGAAAGGAAAGAGTTTTTAAAGTTTAATGAAATATTTTCCCCTGAAAGTAGATATTACGCTCAGGGCTGAGTACTTCTAAATATTTAACTTATAAAACTCACACTGACTGCAGCCTGAGCAGGAATGTAAATCAATAATAATAATAATCAAGAAGGAATAAAACACAAGTGTAGTTGCTGGCTGTTTCCACATAAAACACCAGGGTTCTCAGTGCTGCAACAGTGACATCCAGTGACTAAGGCTGTCTGCTGTTGGAATGAGCACTAAAGGAACATTTGTTTACCAAGATCTGTAGTGCAACACTGGAATTGTTAAGAGGATAATTAGATATGCTGTGGGAGAATGAACACCATGATAAATAGCTAATCATGAAAAATGATCTATTAAATTATTCCATAACTGTTTCAGAAGTAGGAAGGAATATATTCTTTTAAAACAAGTGCTTTGTTCGGTAAGGTAATTTGCTCAATGAGCCTACACACACCCCCTTTTTATTATTTACCAAAACAGAATTCAGTAGGTAATACTTGTACTCTATTTGGCTGCAGATATGATCTACCTCAGATGTGTGTGGTGGAAAGTTCCTTCAATTTTTCAAATTAATGAAAAAAAAAGACCAGAAAGAAATAAGCCTGCCTTTTGTAGAGAAGGTGACAAAATGCTTGCTGTCCTTTTACATAAGATGTCCATTTTTCTGTTTTGGTTGAAGGACTTGTGAGTTTTTTAATGACATTTGCACTTCATAAAGCTACTGGCTCTAAAAATGAGTGGCATTTGATTCTGACCTGACCCTTCTACTTCCTTAGTTATCCAATTTTGCTTTTATTGGGTATGAGTCTTGAAATCTCTACGTTATTCCAAATGTCACATATGTCCTCTACTCTGATTCCTGTAATTGTACTACTGAATTAGCTTATCTCTGGGCTTTTTCAATAGGTAGTAATGGGAACTAATTTTTTAGGATGCTCCAAGCTGTCCATGTTTTACTCTTAAGAAACTGATGAGTTATAAAAAATTACTTATGTAAAGTCACGAACAAAAAAGAAATGCCCAGAAAAATGAATTAAAATAATTAAAAGGGAGACAACTGCCCAGATGGAAACAAGCAAGGCAGAAGTTTGTCACATCTGTCCTTTGGCAAGAGGCAGTAGTTTGATTGTGATACAGGAAAAGAAAAATCCTTAGGGTTGCACTGCTTCTCCCTGTCATTTTAATGTTTAGATTATTAGATATGCTGGGTAATTATTCCCTGCTTCATCTGTTATCAACTCAGGGAATGTTATATTCTGGTGGTATGCTAATATTGGGTTTCTGTAGGATAAATGACAAAATGTTCTGCCTAATAAAAGGGGAGCCTTTGGGGGTTTTTGTTTTTGGGTTGTTTTGTTTTGGTTTTTTTTTTTAAGTCCTGGACTTGAATGAGGGAAAATTTTAAAAGCTCTGCTTTGTTCAGGAAAAAGAACAGCAGCCTCAGCTGACTGCAGAACCTTTGTACTTCTGCTGGGCAAAGCAGTTTAATTTCAAGAGAACCATAAGACGACTGGGCTTGGAAATCAGGCAGATGCTGAATATACTCCTTACTGCTACTCAAACAGGCTGGGTAGTTCAACTTGGGAAGATTTTCAGCTAGAAAGAAATTGATCTGATAATCACTTTCCTCTCATCTACCACTCAATTCCTTTCCTCTTTTCACCCCTGAAGGAAAAAGCACGTTAGGATAGTCCACTTACCCAACTTACCCTTGATAGCGCTGTTCAAGATTTGACTTTCAAAGCACAAAACCTCAAGACAAAACCCCAGCAAAAATCAGCTGGGTGTTAAGTAAAGACGACTCTCCCTTTTAAAGATGTTCCTACATTTCCATTAGTAATACATTGCCTTAATATGTTACTTAGTTATTACTGCTTTGGAGTGAGGACAGAAACACAGCCTGGATTTTTGGAGTTGCCTCATTTTATTATCTCAGTGTTCTGCTTTCAGAAAAAAATAGTCACCTTCTGTGTTCATTTCAGTTTCAGTCTTTAGAAAACCCTTGAGACAGCCATAGTTTTTAAATGAGATCAGAAAGTTACAGGAAAGAAATGCTCAAAGGGAACAGAGGAGTGCATCAGAGAGAGCTTTTCAAGTGACAGCTGCTGGATTCTGATCATGCTTTCACTAAGGAAGATCTTTCTCTTTCACTTCCATTCACATGTTTTTAATTGGAATTGAAATATTAAATATGGCCGAGACCACAATAAAAATAATGGAACAAGTATAAATCAGTAATAGAGCCATTTTCAAACTCATACTAAAAGGAAATTTAGCTATGCTCTTCTTTAAGAGCCTCGTTAGGGTTTTGTGTGTCATGGACATGTATATGACCGTACCTGGATAAAACCTAATCAGCTAATGTTCAGAGAATCTCACACTTGAGCACAGAAATGCTGCTGATAGTGAGAAGGTGGAGTCTGTGTTCCCTCTGTCAGTGTTTGCTGTGTGCTCCATTCTCTAAGGTGATAGTGACTGCCACATCTTAGCTCTCCCTCTAAGCTCCCTGGGCTCAGCCAGCTGTGCTGGTGCTGGTTTTCCTGCTGGCTTGATCGCGGGTTCCTTACTCCTTATGAGGATTCAGAAATACCTCTGCTTTCCCATCTCGTCCAAGCACCAGGAACTGCTAAGTTATGATTCAGTCTAAGTAGTGGAAAAATCAAGTGGCATCGCTAGAGGGCAACAAGGCACCACAGACTCTGTTTTTAAAGCTCCAGCAGTGTCACACCCTCTCCGAGAGGCACGTGTGAGCAACAGCTTATGCAAGCCTTTGTCTTTTCCCTGTGAAAATTGTCACTGTGTGACATAGTGAATATTGATCCGGAAATAGGGCTTAACATATTAATTTTCTTATATATGCACGAATAAAACTTATAATTTTATATTGCTTTATCTCTATTCTAGTACAGTAGAACAATTACAGCATTGGATATTTATGCATCATTTTATATGAACAGCATATACTTAGGGCTACGGTGAAGTATATATACCCTGCACTATGTACAAATAAAAACTTGGAGATTAGGAAAATCTGAATCTGTAGTTCACTGTCGTTCCTTCCATCCTTTTCAGTCAGTATGAGCACCACCCCAAACTGGTGACAGACAATGCCCTAGTGACCCTGCCCCAATCCTCTGAAGCTTTCAGGATAGTTATTAGCTCTCACCTTCCATTTCCTGATGTCCTGCTAGCACTAACGATGTCAGTGCAAAAGCAGCTTGCCACACTCTGGTAGAAATGTGAGCTGTGTAGTGATACAGAAGAGAGAAGGGTGCAATACCTGGCCTGAAGCCACTGCTGTGTCTCAAGGCAGAGTCAGGTGTTTTTAACCTGTGTGTTGTAAGCATTTTGCACATGCAAAGACTTTTACCATTAGTGTTGTTATCCTTGCCTACCTTCTGCAGACTGGTAGTAAAGACAGAGCTCCTGGCCACGGGGTATCCTGAGATTGCACACTGTCTCCTGTTTTGGCTCTTAGAAAAAAGCAAGGCTGTCACCTGAAGCAGCTTCATGGTGAGAGCTCACAGCTGACAATATGGAGCAAAGGGTTTTTTTGTGTGGCCAGAGGGTACTGACAGTGTGCCTTTTCAAGCAGTGTCTGTTTGCTCATTAGGTTTGTAATGATACTGACTTCTTATATAGACCTTCCATGCACTAATTCTCTCATCATCTCAGCTTTGGTCCTTTCAGAGCCAAGTACTGAGCATGGCAAGTATGTACAAACAACTTTCTTCATGGCATCTCTGTTTTAGTTTACTCTAGCTGTTCTCTATTGTATGTATTTGCTAATTGATACCTCCTCATGTTTTCCACTGTGGACAGACAAGACAAGGAGGGTTCAGGGCAGGCCAGAGATAAGTGTGATTGTCTAGGCCTGTTATAGCTGAATGGAATTCTCTGATCACACTAAAGGCTCAAATCAGTTTTGTTTCCATCTTCAAAGTCTGATTCTAGTTCTAACTGAAGCCTTTTATGTTGTAGTTACAATGCAAACTAAATTAGGAGGGCAAGTAAATTAATTCCCAGCAACTAAATTAGGAGGACTGCATGTGGGAGCTGGAGAAGCATCAACAGAATAGAAAGCAAAACTGCATATCTGAAAATGAATGTTTTCTTGGAACTTTTCTTTTGAGTATGCGTTCCTTGAGTACATGGTGGTATTTTTGCTCTCATTCTGTTTTATTATTTACCAAAGATTTCTTAGCCTAACTTTTAATCAAAATAAGGGTTTTATTCTCTTTTATGTTCTTTAAAGTCCTTTTCTTTGTTTTTTCTCCCCTTTTTTGACAATGTCAAATGTGTTTTAAACTGTAGTTTTTCCTTTTTATTTTTTTATGTTTATGTGGACTATATTTTTCAGAATTCCTTTGAGCTACTTTAGTAAGATCTTGTGAGAAAAAGACTGATGTTGACACATTGACACAAACTATGAAAGTTCTTTTTTTTTGTATATGTTCATTTTAAAAGAATCTCATAAAAACAGCAAAAAAATCCGCTTGAAATTATGGCCAGGCCTAGTCCCTAGATTTGAAATAAATTTGTATGGACTTGCAATTTCAGACCATTCAGCATCCAGCACAACTAAAACCAAAACAACTTCTTTGTAAAGTTCTTTATAGAGCAAAACAGGTTTGAAACTATCCATACAGATTATTGTTCATCCATAAAAGTGCATTGTCAAAGTGGAGAAGCATGTACATTTTTTGAAATCTAGTGAGTTTTATTTGTATTGTAAATGTACAGATATTTCTTTAAGTCATGGTGTAATTTTAGTGCATCAGCTTTGGACTGTCTTTCTGGTGACCTTCAGATTTATGGCTAGCACTGATAGATACTGATTCTTAACACAATGTTTTTCATCTGCTGTGGTGTGACAAAAATGACAGACTGACCATTTCCTTTTCACTGACCTCTGCAGCTGGCTTGCCTCTTGCTTTACCAGAGCTGGTAATTAGTAACTGCACAGTAGAACCTCGCCCCCAGCATTTGAGCTGTCCCTTTATTTCGGGAGTTACTCCATTTGATTATCGACCCAGTTAATAGTAAGTAGTCTCAGCTGACTGCTGACATTGTTCTGAAAGTATTACAGACATTTTTACAACCAGGAGATCTAAGGAGCTGCCAGGAGCCCTTGTGTTTGTTAGAGATAGTTAATCCATTAAGTGACCAGGACAAACTGGCAGTCTGTTTCAGGATGGTGATGAACAGCTGACTGCAACCTTCAATTAAAGTGATTTAACTGCTTGTTTGTCTTTGCCTAGAAATAATTACAATGAGTTACAGCTATTGACTGTGTAAGTTATTGTACTTCAGCTGGTATTTCTGTCTCTTACTGTTTAATCCTTTACCTGGGAATTCCCACCCTGTGATTCTGGAGACGAGTTACAAGGTCCCCCTGTCATCAGCCATAGTACTCTCAATGACCCTGAACTCGAGTTGTAGCACACACTGCTGTGTGTGATGTTTAAATAGACGGGATGCTGTAGCTGCAGGCAGAACAGCTCCAGACAGCCGGGTGAGCAGCGTGCCCCCGTTTAAAAAGACAAAACCCAGCAGCCCATCACACCGCATCTCTTAAATCCGTGAGGAGCACAGCATCCTCAGGAGCCGCATGAGAGCCTGCGGGTACAATGCACTGTCACCCTTTGGAGCTGCATTCCATTGCAGCTCGTGCTGCTTGGCCAGCAGTGACCCGAGCTGCAGGCAGATGTGACCGCGGCCAGGAAGCACTGCCCCGTGCGGGATCCCTGTGAGATCCCTGTGAGATCCCGGCCTGGCACCGGAGCGAGCCCGGGTGTCACCAAACGCCTGACCAGCAGCGATCCCGGGCTGCGCTCCGCTGTGGCCACACCAGCTCCCAGCCCTGCCTTTGTAGCTCTACACCACTCCCCTTTACACGAATCGGTAGGGGAGGATCATATTCAGCCCTGATTCAGGAATTCCCTCTTTCTTCAAGAGCTGTTGCTAGGAGTTTGGTGAGTACTTTGAAACACGCTGGGTTTTAACTGAGTAACTCTTTTTTTCCTTTAGCTGCCGACAGCAGTATCAGCTGGTGGCTTTTCTGTAGAGGCAGTAGTCAGATGTTTAGATTCAAAGTCCAGCAAAGAGTGCTGCAAAAAGGGAGACTTCTTCTCCTCTGCACATTTGAAACAGCACGACAATGAATATACTTGTATGATTAATACAACTAATATTTCATTGCCATAATCTCAGTCCGAGGAATTTTAAACTCCAAGACAGTTCTTGGCAAGGAAGCTGTCCTAAAGCTGAATAAGTTAATTCTGATCAATAGGTTGAGTTTGAAGAAAAGCTTTTGCTTTTTGGAGCAATTTCTCCACTGCAGTAGATCCAAAAGAGGCTTGATTCAAGCAGAGTGGTCTGCCAGGCTGTTTCAAATCGCTCTGAGGCAACTAACATCTGGAGCAATTCATATTTTGAGAAGTACAGGAAGATTTTAGGAGAATCAAATTAAGCTGATAGGACATAAGCCAATTTCGCTCACAGTATATTTAGAATTTGCAAGAAACCCTTAATGAGGGTAGTGAATGAGGTGTCTAGTCATCAGTGTAACAAATGCACGCTGTGCCCCAAAAAAACAGAATATTTTGTAATATTTTACCTAGACTAAATGAGCTAAACTTCAGTTTTAGCAATTTGTTTAAAAATAAAAAAGTGATACTAGCCTGTATTTTTAAATATTGCTAGAACAGACTAATATGTTAAAAAATTGTCAATTTACATGAGAAGGCCCATAACAATGGGAAATTAGGAGTAGGGAGAAAAATAGCAATTTGGTTTAGGGGGAGAGTGTGTGGATGGTCAGTCTGACTCAGTGCTCCAGGAATTAACTGTGAGAGTTTCATGGGAAACATGTAAAGATATAAACCTTCCTTCCTGAGTGTCTTATGGACAGGCACAGGGACAGGAAGTGCAGCTGTCAGTGCAGATAGGGACAGCAAGGGCGTGCAGGAGGAATTGCTAGGCACCTACTTGGGCAAAGCTGTCAGCCTTTGCCCTTTGGAACCTTCTGCCCATTATTTAATTTCACTAGGAGACATTTATTACTGTCTGTACAGGCAGTAAATGTCTGTATCCACAGCAGGTTTCTCTGAATTATTCTTTAAGCTGAATTTGAGAATTATAATCAAGTTTACTTTGTGTGTAGTGTACACAGAACAATGCTGAGGAGGAGGTAAAGATGATTAAAACATCCTGCTCTGGCCTTTACTCCCATCAAATAATGCCCCATGTGAAATGGTTCATTAAAAAGCAGCCATGTGGCCAATTGCTTGATTAATCCATTTAGTTGAAAATTTTATGACTTTTATGCCAGAGAGTCACCAAGTGGCCTTTAAATTGCCATTCAGTAATCTGCATGTTTGTCCTCACGTTGTGCATTGCGTAGTTTGTAATTTTGAGTTTTAAAGCATTTCAGCTCTCTGGTGTAGCTACTTGATGTTTAAAGTGCATTTAGCCTTTTAGTGCAGTGCCCACATTTATTCATATTGCTCTTGAAAACTTAATTGTTATTCATGCAATAATATTCTAAATGCAGAATCGGAGTTTTGTGTTTCGGACTCAGGACAGATAGAAATTTAATGGCATTGAGTTTATCTGTCCCTAATCTCATCAGAGAGTAGTTTTGAAAACCCAGTGGCAAAAATTGGACTCTTTAGTGTCTATTTTAGATTTGAAGGGAAGTGAGGGACAGCATCCAAATAGAAGGCAGATTTTCTGGGAAGAGGAAATTTTAAGAAATTGGAGGAAAAGTGATCTTGGAAACAATGCAAGGATGTAAAACAAGGAGCATCCTAGCAGACTCTCAGAACATGTCCAGGGCCACAGAGAAAGAATCACTCAGTTTGAGTTCTACCTGCAAGGACTATTTGTTTCTCAAAGAGTCTTTCCAAGTACATAAACAGAAGCAGACCCTGGTACCCAGATATTCTCCAGCACAGGGGCACTGATATCCTTTATGCTATTCTGATTCTGTGCATCTTGGATTACTTTTAGAGCACAGAACACGGACTATTCCCACTGATATATCAGTGGGATTAAGATTATTTCTGGAAAAAAGGAATCTCCTCTGGAAAAAGACTATTGCACAGTCTGTCACATTCTGTAAGGTTGCCTTAATATTTACTTATAAAGGTAATTCTGACAGTACCTTGCATTGTAAAATAATGTGATATCTACTTTAAGTGCTTTTTTTACTGTTGTGATTTTGATGATGTGCGCTCAGTTCATTCTGAGAATGTCTTCCAGAAGAACTCAGAGTGTATAGGAAGAAGAAAAGAAATTTTTAAATTTAAAAGAAGAATATCAGTAGAACTTAGTAGCGTTGAGGTTTACATGACTGTCATATCTCAATTTTGGAGCGAAGTGTTTAAAATCTGTTCAATTCCAGTAGTTACTAGTGTTGTTTGTTTGGGCTGTTTTCTGAACAGTCATATTTTGTCTCCAGAAAGTCCAGAGAGGCTGATGGAGTCTTCCTATTTGAAGTTGCTCTTCACAGTGAAACTAGGGAAAACTGTCTTAAAAAACTGGGATGAATTACCCACTTCTGTATGTTTCTCTTATGAAACCATTTAACTTTACAATGGAGACAGAGTGCCCCTGGGGACAGAATGAAGCAAAACCATATGGAGAGTTGTATAATTCCTTTCCCCTCATAGTTAGTTCACAGCAAAATAGGCTTATTTTAATCCTTTTCATTTTCTCTCACTACTCTTTGTTCAGTTTCTTAATAACTTCCTGTGCTGTTAATACAGCTATTTTTTCCCCATCTTTAGTATTGCTGCCATCTTCCCTCATGAGTGCCTCTCATAACTGTGTGTTACTCTGAAGTTAACCAGGTAATTAGATTTACAGATTAGTGAGAAATTAAAACTAGGGTTTTGAACCCTGTAAGTTGAACCACAAGAAAGTTCAACTTTCTTTCAGAAAATTTGACCTTCCTTCAGAAAATAAAACATTCCAAGAGAACTAATTTTAATGTAACTACATTGAAAAGAGAAGTTGCAGCAAGTAAGCTAGAAATACACAGTTTTTATAATGTAAATACTAGGCTGGTACTGTTTTTATGAACTTCAAGAAAGGTCTCTCAAAGTGTGTTGGCATTTGCTCTATGTCCTCAGGAGCTGGCACTGCCATCAGAACAAGCAGCATGACCTCTGCTGGTGGGAGATGAAGGGAATACAATCCTTCTTTTGTATGACATTGATATTTTGTGCTGGTTTAAAGTGGCTGTAGGGTGGTAATCTGAGGCACTCTGAATACTGGGTGATTCCCACTGAAGGCAGTTTCAGCATTTCTAACCTGTGGGATGGTCACACATCCACTGCAGGAAAAGTGTCTGTGGTGTCTCCAGCTGGGAAGATAGACCAGGTGAGCTAAACTTGTCTGACAGAGCAAGGAAATTTGTATTTTGAACCTCTGTATGTGTGAAAATATGATGATGAAGTTAGAAAAGGTGAATGGGTATGATCAAAACCAGTCCCAAGAGGCATCACTGTGGCAGCAGTTTCCTCCTGGGCCTCCTGTGGTATTTTCAGTGTCTGACAGCTTCACAATTGAGTAGTCGTGCTTCCACAGCATGTGCAAGTGGGAAATCACACACCACTGGGTCATATGTATATAATATAGTACTGAAACTACTCTCCCCTCTAGAAAAGCAGGTTGTGCGAACCAAACTGACATCCAAATACACTTCTGTTTATTGATAAGCACAGCTGAGACTTGAACACATGGACTGGACTTTTCCAGTCCAAACTGCTAGAAAAAGAAGGTTAAACACTTGGTAGTGCTTAGATGGTAACTAATTTTGCTGCTTGTTTGTTTTGCTAGTGGGTTTTGTGCTCTGGAGTGGTTTTTATTAGCATACTGAAAACATTCCCTGGAAAATAATATCAGATGGTCAATGTTTTTGCTACCAATGGGTAGTTTCTGTCTGAGCAGTACAGCCTGAGTGCAGCGGGTTTGTTTTGTTTATTAGGATTTATGAAATTATGTGAACTAGTTATTTGCTTTAGCCCACATGTAAAAATATTTTTATAAGAGCAGAAGATTTCTTTTCCCCGTTAAAAGCTGTATCAAAATGAAAAGGAGCTAGTTATGTGATTTGCTGTAGGCAAACCCTGTGTTCCTGTGAAAAGTGCAGTTATTTTAATAAATCAGTCTTAATTTCAGAAGTTATAATTCACTTTGGCTGTTGCATCAGACACTCTGCATTTCTTGGGAAGTTGGGAAAATTGTTGCAGGTTTTTGTAGACAAGGCTTACTGTCGCTATGGCTCTGCCTACCTGATAATATCCAGCTCTTGGGTCATGGATACCATGGATGGGACACCTGACTGAGCCAGGCAAGAAGGAGAACTCAGTGGAGGAGGAATTTAGAGTCTGGAACTGTGTCACAAGAGAAGCTGAGTGGAGACAGGATGGCAGAAGTACCTAGTGCCAGATGTGGAGAGACCAGCAGAAGGGAAAAATAGGTCCTGGACTAAGGGTAGGGAAATGGAAAACAGTCTTAAAGCAAGAGTGAAAGAAGCTAACAAGGAAAGTGAAAAGGCAGGAAGTGTACAGGCTTATGAAAAAAAGAAAAGGGGACTTATTGCACTGGGTTAATTAATTTATTTTTTAAAATTTCCATTTCAAAATAGGATGAGGTGTTTCTTTTCAATTCTTTTATTAGGTGTGCTTGAAAAGCAGCATTTACAACCTTCATAAAAGCAGAAAGAAGGTGGGAGTTTAAATCTGAAGCAGTGACATCAGTTATGAATGTGAAAAGTGACAACTTTTCAGCATAAAAACTAATTAGTTTTTCCAAATTTTCTTTGTAGTTCCCAGTTTTAATTTCACTTTCCAGTTTTCACTAGGGGATTTCAGAGACTGGAACAGTGAAGCAGCAACAAATTTATGCTAGAAGGTGAAAGGTGAAACCCAGATTCTCTTTGATGACAAGAAGGAATTTGAAGTTCTTGGAGGAAGTGGAAGGAGTTCCTGGTCTCAGGATGGACACAGACCATGAGAACTGCTACAGCTGGGCACAAAAAAGGGAGATCATTTGGGATGGGGGTGGAATTTCCATAGCTTTTTCTTTCAGTCAGCGATGTTTGCATGCTCATGATTCACAGTGCACTGCGTGAACTTAAGCTGCTGTGACAGCACAAGGCTCTGCTGACTCTGGTGGAAGTCAGTTTAATTGACAGCTCATCACTGACTCAGGTATCACCATTAGAACAGAGGTGATAGAATTCCTGCTCACTTCATCCTTCATATTTACAGCTGAGGGAATGAGAAAGCAGCTCCAAACCAGCACATGTAACAAATAAATTTTTCAGGGAACATTGACTTTGCCAGCTGGGAGACAATGCTGCAGATAAGATTAATGAAACCTTTGTCACACAGTCCTGGTAGGTAGTGCAAGATATCATAGGGCAAAGACAATGCCTCTGAACTATAGTGAACTGAAAAAGGTCTGCTTTTGTATCAGAAGTGTTATAGTCCTGTCTAGTTAGGCCTTTTAATCCTCAATTTTAGGCTGTGCTAAATTGGACCTCTGGCCATGCACATCCTACTTCCTGCTATTAATTCCTCTACTTAATGATATCCTCTGCCTTTTTTTTTTTCTCTTTGTGTGTATTTCTATTTCCTGGGCTACCAGTGTGAATGAGTCACTTTTACAGTCATTGCAATGTCACCTTAGGCCTTTTTCTAAGGATGTATTTTTTTTACTACTACGGGAAATGCTAGTTTTATTTATTTTTCCAGTTAACTTGCTAGAGATAAATGCCATGCTGGAAAAAAAGTTTGTGACTAAATATTCTGGGAACTATAGAAATTGGTGTTGAAGAGACTGCTAGGTATAAAAAAGTGTGTGTGTGTATATATACACACATAAAAGCCCTGCAAACTATGGACAAGACACTGAGTTTTAGACTTTTCTGGTTTTGGGAAAAAATCTTGATCTTCCTTTTTTTTTTTGTTTTGTTTTGGGTGTTGAGGTAAAAAAGGCTTGGTAATAAAGCCAGGTAATAAGGATCTGTTACTGGGAGCTTCCTTGATTGCTTCTGGTCTGCCTTGGCTACCTGTATTTCAGCCTGAGGGAAGCTAATGGCACTAAATGAAAATGTTTAAATAAATCAGTGCCAATTATTACCCACAGACCTTTGATCTCCTTTGTCAAGTAAAATTCTTGTTGTCTGTTATAAAATGTCTCATTAAAAGGTGGGGAGATTGAGAACAGAAGAATGCCAGTTCCTACAGAATTGTCTGTATAAGATATACATTGACATGGTGATGCAGAGTATTAATGCTGGACTGATGCCTGACTGTCTTAAGCTAGAATCCTTCTGGAGGAAAAGGCTCTATTTACTCTGAGAAATTTTCAGAATGTGGCTGAAATAATCAGGCAGTTAAACATGTTGTTTAAAATTGAAACATTTCCTATTTTTGTCACAACCACTGTATACATTTGACATTTTACTGAGCCAGTCATCATAGATGAAGTATTTTGAATTTTGCCCTCCATACAAATACAACAACAAAAAAAATCAGAATGCTTTAAAAAAATTTATACCAATATCATAAGAGGCTTACAGCTTTTAAGTTCTGTTACTGGGCAGCTGAACATCCAGTCAGAAAACCTGGACTTTTTCTAGAGGTTTGGGTTTTAATTGAAAATCCAGTGCCAAGTACGCTGTGATCTGGGATTTCATTCTTCCTTTAGGAATAATAAGAAATAATTAAACTACGGAAGGATTTAAGCATTTTATTACCAAAACCTTCCCCCCACTCATCCCACCGCCACCCAAACCTGACCCAATGTTCTGGGACTGTGTGACCTCCTGGGAAGGTTAGCAGGAAGGTAAAAAGGGGATTGTGTTTGGTCAGGAGACTTTGCAGCAAGGCACATACGCTGCTGCACAGCCTGCATTGTTCCTGCTGGGAACTGGCCCAAGCACGGAGATGCCCAGATTTTGACACACTTTTGACCCTTCCTTTTAAGGGAAATGTAGGAGTTGAGTTGAAGAATAGAAATACTATATCCTGGTAAGGGTTTTGTTCTCTGTAAAAATGCAGTAATTTGTCTTCATAATCACACAGTGACAATTCTGTGTGGTAGCTCATGATACACAAAATTCTGTAATTTTTTTCATTTGGAAATAGAAACTCATTATGGATTTCCATTTCTGCCCAATTGCCTTTCTTCTAGTTGGGGAAAAGCGTTTGAGAATATGGGATAAGTGTCTAAAAACTGCTTACTAAATTTTGCAATCTAAATCTATACTCTGTGGATTCCTGGGAAGAACCAAAGCCTCAATTTCAGTGATAGAAAACCAAATTCAAATAGAATTTTACTGAACTAGTTGGGAGTTTTGATGGTGGCATATTTGGAAGAACTCAAACATGGAAAATGAAGGCTCATGTTTGTTGGGGACAAACATGGGATTAATCCATGTGTACTGAGGTTGTGGATAATTAGCAAGTTCCTTTATGAGGAGCCACAATTGTGCCAATGACTAATTCTAAGGAAAACAATGTGCTAGAAATTTGCTCTTTCCCGCATAATTTCAAGAACTATAACTGTATTTTGCAATTTTTTTTATTCCAGTGACCTCACTGGAGCCCAGGTGGTTTGAAAGTTGATATCTAAGTATCAAATCTGAATATTTGATGCTATTTCTGCTTTAAGTGAGCCTAGATGATGTCAAACTATCACCAGCTTTGTTTATATTGTAATGCTAAGTATCTTTGAATTTTTTTACTTAATATTTTTCCCCGTGTCATTTTTATTAGTTGCGGATTTATTTTTAGTTGATATCAAATGAACATCATAAATCAGACACCTCTCAAATCACAAGGGGCAGTCTTAGACAATTTCAGGCTACCTTGTACAGAGTTACTTTCTATTTTAAAGCATGACTGGACTTTTTGTCAGGAGTAAATTGAAAGGTTTGTTGTAACTTTTTTAAGCCTTGGATGAAAATGCATAATTCCTCAAGGTCAGGTACTACAAAATTTTTTTATAAAGAACTGTAAAACTGGGGCTTCAGTTAGAATTATGATAAAAGATGTTACTTGTATTTCTTTGAAAAATGTCTGAAAATAATCAACTCTAGCTCTTGCTCATTTTTTTCCATTTACAGAATATTTCAAACCTTGTGCATTGGTTTCAAGTCCACGAGAGGTTATTCCATCTCTGCTAGAAAACAATAATTTCTGAATTTGTTTACAGAATTAAAGAATAGTCTTTGAGGATGATTTTGAAATCATGATTAAAAGCACAAAATGAGATCTGTATTAGTTTGCAGAATGTTTTGCTTATTTGTACGTGGATAAAGCCTCTTATTTGTTCCCATAGAAGTTAAGCTTAATAATTGAGTTTAGAGGGAATCAAAGACATTCAATTTTTTGTTTATTTTGGCAGGAATGCATTATGATGTAGAACCTATTATGGCTATATTTTCTGGCTAAAATAACAATTCGTTTAAACCCAAAATTTTTGTTCCATTATTAAAAAAAGAAAAATTGAAGAACTCTGTGGTTTTCACCAAGAGCTGGTTTTAAGAATTCACTTCCTTTCTATTATATGCTGCAAGATGGGAAAACAAATGAGTGTGCAAGGGGGGAAAATGGTAAGTTTTCTAGAGAAAAATGAGAATTGTGACTCTGATTTGGTGAAGACATTACAGGCATGTAAACAAAAAACGTTAAAGACCAAAGAGTGTCTGAAGGCTAGGAACTTCGGAGCCCTTAGATTTTTAGGTTTTATTTACTTAATATTAATTAGCATAGCAAAAGAAAATATTGTACTTTGAGAAGAGGGTAGGGGAACTAAGGATTATGAATTGGGAATTGATCTGTTGGTAACAAAGAAGATATTGAGCCTATTCTCTAATTTAAATCCAGAGATCCTTAAGGAACTTCTAGTTAGTTGTGAAATACGTATTTCAAAAGAAGCTAAAGCATAAGTTTTCTAGAGTTAGTTTCATGTGTGCATGTGTAACCTCATCTTTGGCAACCTGAACATGCTAGCTACCATGGAATAGAAGTGTTTTCTTTCTGTCAGTGATTGCACTGATTCAAAGTGGAAAATAATAGCTCTGTACATAAGTGAGATTCTCAGTATTAGAGATCTACAAGGTACAAAATCTTGCTTAAAGCCCTGAAGCCCATGTTGCAAAAAAATTCTTGTATTCCTCTGAAATGCAACTTACTCAAGAGTCTGGGAACTTGGGAACTATAAATTGATTAAATATTTGTTTAAAATGTGGCAATGAATCTAGGTTCTACAGGTGGAGTAAAACTTGGAATGATTTGACTTGGCAAGCACCACTACGCTGTATAATTAATGTCAGGACATTAAAGTGGCAAGTGTTTTGTGTTGTGATGTGTCCTGGGAGGTGATTTTGGCTGGGGCTTGGGATGAAAGCAGTAGCAGTGCCTCTAACCTGTACTACAGATGGGATAGGAGACTTGCAATCTGCTGAGCACAGCTGCAATCCTTGTCTTGTTTTTCACGGTGCTTACAACATGATTACACTAAAAGAGCTCACGTTATCTCCAAAGTGCTCCTTCTGTATCTGCCCACAGGGCTATGCACTGCCCTGCTAATGACTTTTGCTCAAGGAACCTTACTGAATTCGTCAATTGTCATTTTTATTTTACATAGGGAAGATGAAGGGAAGAAAGAAGAGACGTTCCTTACCTTCACCCTTTATATTGTTGTTCTTCTGTGCTGCCGGGCATGTAGCTGCTGAGCTGGATGACAGCAAAGAGGAGCATTTTGTGGGTAAGAGATACTAGAAAACACCTGAAACTCAACCAACAAAGCCCACTATGTTAAAATGCACTGCAGATGTAATTCTGTACTTGAGAACTTTTGTGGGAAACTTTTGAAATTGGGACTAAGCTAAAAATGGTCTCTAAGTAGGAGAGAGATGCTTGGAATTATCTATTAAGCTTCAGCAAAATTGCCTTATACTGGGGCTTCTGTTTCCCAAGCTTTTTGGAACATCTAATCCTAATCAAACACTGGGTTACATAGCAAGATAATTTCCTAAAGCTCTGCTTTAGGAGCATGGAAAAGTTCAATGTTCAGGCAAGGAAACATAGCACTGTTGAACTCAGGCTTTATTTCCTCACACAGAAAAAGCAGAAATATCGTCAATGCCATTGCAGATTGCTATTGCTGTGTTCCATGCACAAATATCTTGTCACAGTTAATTTGCAAAGTTGGATTTAAAGATGGTACAATTACTGTCCTGGTGGTTTTCCTGGTCCTTAATGAAGATCTTTGTATTGGCCCAAGTGATTTGGTATCACTGGATAAGTAAAGGCGTTGGACTCAATCCTTGTTAATCCCTTACAGCTCAGCATATTCTACAATTCTGTGACTAAAAACTCACCAGTTGAAAATTTTCATTAGAAAAACAGTGTGACTGTTAGAACTGGGGATGTTCTCAATTTTTCACTTTGGTAAGATCATTGTTTACTTCACTGAAATTAAGATGGATTAGAATTCTAGTCTGGATATCATTGTGAAGGGTATTTCAATTCCTTCCCAAACAGTTCTGAGAAAGATGGGGGAAAAAACACACTGCTGGGGTCACACTAACAATTCCTTTTTCCTTTGAGGAAATGACTTTGAAACTCTGATCATTCCCTAAACTGCTGAGGACTATGAAGTGGATGCTTTTGTTTGACAAGTCTGATTTTCAAGTGCAAATGAAAGTGCAGCTAAGGGGAATCTTTTTGTTATGTTTTTTCTTATTTCCATCCAGATGATTTCTCTCTATCAGACTTTGAGACAGAAATAGTAATTGTGCACAGTTATGGCTGTACTAATGTCACAATTAGTCACTACAGTTTAAGGTATGCACTGTTCCAGATTAAGAGTATCCTTAGAATGGCTGAGTAGTAAAAGACTGGTTCTTGCAAAATGCATTTTTTTCTTTTTTAACTCTGAAGTACAAAAATGCACTTTTTGTTTGAGGGCAAAATCCCATTGATCTTTGCCCCACAGTTCGTAGTGCTGTATAAATTCTTAACCAAGCTTACAGGTCGTGAAGGCCCAATTCAGCTTGCACACTTTGTCACCATAACAAGAAATCTGATGGCTTAATTTCTTTCCTCTATTTACTTGGTTTATAAAAGAAAATAAGTAAATAATCTCAAGGAAATTAAATAGTCATTTAACTGGGGATTACTTTCTTCACTGGTTATTTTGCAAACTGTTACTTAGGATAATGTGTTCACTAACTGATTTAGTATGAGAAACAATTCTGAACTTCTGGGCTTTAATTCTTAAGTAAAAAACCATCAAATGTGAGGCTTAGGTATTAAACTAGATCCTGTTTTTGTGACTACTGAAGTCAGTTGGAGTGTTTACAATAAAAAAGCTTTTGTTGTACTCTGTTTTCACAAAATGTTTGGATTATTGTTAATTAAAATTGTATTTGTGGTTTCTCAAGATTTAACTTCTGGACCCAGAGACTTTAAGTGTTGAAATTTGGCAGGCTGCAATATCATTGATAACATTTATTGTTCAAGTCAGATGATTATAAAGTAATGGCATCATTTACAGCAGCATTCCATAAATTTTGAGTATTAAAGGATAAAATTAGTTGCGTGCATTCATTATTTTTAATGCCATGCTTTTGGATCACGTTGAGTACAAGTGCTTTGTGAATTTAAGAGGTGGGTTTTTTGTCTATTTTAATTACAGTAATAATCAAGATTGCAGGGTCAAGTCAAATGGAGTAAAAAAGGATTTTTAATTTGCTCTCTTCCAGCAAAATCTGTCATTTTTCCATCCATAGACAAGTGTAATAACAAAAATGAAAGGTATAAAAATAACCAGGTTATGTATATTGTTCATTAATCCCTTATGTGGTAGGCAGAACTTGAGTTGATGTTCCAAAGCTTGAAGAAAATGAGTCACAAATGGAATGTGCTTTTTATTCATATGTGAAAGCTTGCCAAGTGTAAATGTGCCTGCCTAAAGAAAGTGTAGGAAACACAGGGTAGGAAGAGCACTGAGCAGTGTGTGGGTGGGAAGCTGTCAAATTGACAAAGATGGAGAGAGAAGAAACAGCTATTCATTAGTGACAAGGTGCTTAGTATTGATACCACTTATCAAAGGGAGACATTGCCAAGGAAGGCTGGAAAGATGACAGCGTATCTTTACAATTAAGGATAACCACAGAAATCCATATCAAGTTGAGAATGCATAACCTAAGCAAACTAAAATGAAGCATTTTTGCATAACAATTCAGAAATATTCATGATCTTTACTCTCCCAATTCATTTTGTTCTGTTCTGAAAAGCAGCTCCTCCATAACTCTTACCTTTGATATTTATTGTGCTGCAGGTGTGGTATAGAAATCAGTTCATTTCCTAATTAAAAGGAGGTCTTTTTATTGAACAGCCTTGCAGATTATCCACAAGAGTCTGAAAGCCAAATTAGAGTCTTTTGTTATGCCTACATCCAGAGGAAAGCTATTGTTTTCACTTGTACCAATGTAAGAAGATTAGAGACGTTATTCACTGCCTCTGCTTTTTTAATGCTACCCTGCTTTCTAGTGAAGAAATAACAGTGCTTGCCTGGATCACCTACAGCCCCTGTGCTCAGGGCTGGCTGCAGCTTCTTGGGGCTCTCTCAGTGAAGTGAGTGCACTGGAATGGGGAGTGGTGTTCAAACAGTCCCCTTGAGCTGCCTGGAGAGTGACACCAAATGTGAGAATGGTCCTGCTGTACAGGAGCAGTCCTGGCCCCTGTCTTGTGATAGTTGCTAAAAGCAGGAAGGCTGAAGGACTGGAGGAAGAAAGTAGTGACAAAAAATACCTGCAATGAGCTCATTCTCATTGTGAGCCATTTCATGGGTATTACTTTGGTCTTAACACAGACTGTGGAGTGCAGTGACTGTCAGAACAGAGCAGTGGGTTCAGTGCTCATGTGAAGGAGCCATTACATTAAAAAGTTGGGGAGAGGAAAGGAAAAGGGGAAAGGAGATTTTGCTGGGTTTATTTTCAGTTTTAGAATGGAAAGTAATAACTTCTGTGTGACAGTGAACATCAAGTGTAATCATTATTTAATGTATTTATAACAAAATTGTCTTGATCTAGGCTAGTACAGTCCTACAATTATACAGGAACTCCCAATGTGTTTGGATCAGATGTCAAAATTGAATGAGTAATAAATACCCAACAGCGTCAGATATAAAGTGGGGGTTTAAACTAATTGTTTTTAAACTACAAATGCAATGTGCTATACTTAAGGAGAATTAATGCAATCATAAATGTGAGCTGGAAAATTAATGTTGAAACACCTGTATAACAAGGTTCTATTTGCTTGAAGGTAAATAGAAGTTACAGAGCATTACACAAGTAATTCAATGATGTTTTAAAAACAAAGGCAGTGATATTGCACTGGATTAAGGAGAAAACCAAAGGATAATTATCCCACTCTATTTGCTACTTGTAATGCCTCAGGTAGGGGATTATATTCAACTCTCTGCAGCACATTTTGCCAGGAATCCACACCAATAGGAAACATCCAAATAAGAGTTATGAGAGGATTAGAAAGCAAGGCCAATAAAAGATGGGAAGAAAGGAGTTTATTTATTACGGAGATAATTAACAGGCAACTAAAGTCTTCCAATAAAAAGAAAGTAGATAGAGGTTTGGGCTACTGAAGTGCAGGAATCAACTTTCTCTCCTGCAGCAGCCTTGAATTGCGAGATGCGAATGGTGGATTGGAGAATCAAAACTGATTTGCCCTGTGTGTATGTATGATTTTAAATTGCCTATGCATGAAGGAAGTAAAAATCATTTAATATGTATAGTAAAGGATATTCAGGCAGTATATTACCCAAAGAAGGGCTGTCTTACAAGAAGAATAGTGATATCCTAGAGCTGACTGCTTCAGATTGCTTGGAATTTTACTTCACTTGGATGAGAAACTCTGTGAACCTTCCCTTCAAGTGTTACCTTCCTCTGTTTCTGTTGATGAATTTTCACTGACCTTCCTGACAGACATCTTCACTAAATGCCATATCCTGTGCTTTTCACACAGCACCTAAATGTAATAACACTTTGTCCCAGTGCTCAAGAGCAGAGGATGAGGCCTCACACTAAGAATTAGTTTTGTCATGGTATATTCCACAAATGAAATGAGTGCAGGCAGATGTGTGTCTATGCAGATCTACTGGGCAACACTCCTGCTTGCCTTCTCATCTGCTGCTCTAATCTGAGAAGGAAAGCTAATTTTATATCATCTGTGTGAGCTAAGTGTTCCCAGGTGTAAAATAATGGGGAAGAATTCTGTCACTGTTTCCAGACAGAAGAATGATTCAGTTCCGATGAATCCCTTTGAGACCTATTTCTTCAGAGTCACTTGGTTACTGTTTGGAGTTGGAGGGTTTGGCCCCTGGGGGTTTGACAGGGTACAGATTTTACTCAAACTATGGCAGCTTTCTAGCATTCCTGGGAACCTGAGTGATTGCCAAGAAGTGTGACACAGTTAGTCATTATGTTTGTAGCAGATGTCAGGACATCTGACAGTGGTTAACAGCATCCCTGTGACTGCAGGGGAAAGGCCTTAGGAGGTAACCAAAACAATGATTTTGTTCTGTGGGTCTGATGGGAAGTGGGCTAGGAGTGGAGACCAGAAAGTTCCCAGGATGAACTCTACTAAGCCATTTATTCATCCTCTTTGTGTAGTTTTGCAACTATGCTTGCATACTATTTTTGTTTGGATAGCCCACAACGTTGGGGTGGTGCAATGCAGCAAGAAAACGAGCTGACATAACTCTGTGTCTGAAGTCTCAGTGGTTAAGAAACCTGGGAAGTTTTCACAACCTCCTGTGTGCTGGACTGGGTCACTGGCAGAGGTCACAGAGGGGATCTCATTTTTCGGCTACCAAGAAAATGACGTGTTTGTAAACCAGCTGCCAGCCCTCACCCTGACCACGCTGGAGTTGGACTGGTTTCTGTGGAGCTCTGAGTGTTTGATTTTAGCATTTCAGGAGTGTGTTCATAACTTACTGAAAACTGTGATGTTTTGAAGGCATTTTTTCCCTGGTGCTGAGCAGGGGAAATCCAAAGTTTCATTTTGCAATGCAGTATCCCCTCAAGTTTTTAAGTTGAGCCTTTTTAAGTGACTTGCAAAGGACTCCCAAGGCTTTGAAGTCCAACTTAGCATTTATTGTGACTTCTAAATACTGAATCTTTGTGGACTTGGGAAGACCCAGCTAAGGAAACTGAAAAGAAGTTCTGAAATCTTGTTTGGCAAGCTGAGCTTCATAACAAGTTTACCAAATCTAACATCTAATTATTAATTTTGTTTCATCAATATTTCCTATTGTACTGTCTTCAATAATATTTTCAAATTTATATACCCTTCAAAATCTGAAAATGTGTTTTCACCAATATGGCATAAGTCACAAACTATTTTGGGGACTGAGTATTTAAACAGACTTTTGAAATCAATCTGTTTTATGTGTTTTAACACCAAGTGCTCCACTTTTGGGTGATCTGTGTGCTACAATTGTTCTGTTGGTAGTAATTGTGTAATAGAGGTTATTAGTTTTTCAAGATTTTCTCTTAAATGCTATTCTTTAAAATATTTTAGTGGTGAAATTTGTTTCTTCTCTGTAGGTTTAATAGTTATAAATGGAATAAAACTAGTAAGCTTTCATGGACCTCAGTACTTATGAGGATTTATCTCAGTTCTTTGAATTCAAGGGTTGTATAATAAGGTCAATTTTAGATACTAAAATTAGATATCCCCAGAGCAGGTAGGTAGTACACAAGTTCCCTTTTAACCATAACATAAGGCTGATTTTTGTGGACTCTTTTAAACTGGAAACTTAACCTAGTTATAGTAGGAATCTGAAATGATTACACAACCATATAAACTCTTCTCTTCATATTTTTTTTTTGTCTCCTTTCTGGTCCACTGCAAAGAGCACAGATAGGTAAGTTTACATATATGTTTTGAGACCTCAATATTCTAATTAGCTGTAGGAGAATTAATAAAAAACTTTAGGTCTGTTCTTCTGGCTCCTATGGCAAGCACACAAGCTCTGTAGAGGTTTCAAAACACTCTAGGGTAAAATACTGCCTTGGAAAAGCAAATCAGAAAACTACAGTTTTAATTATAAATTAGTTATTATTAGTTATAAATAAAGTATATTTAAAAGGGAACAGTATCAGGACCTGGATTTCTAGTCAGAATTTCCTTATAGGCATTGACAGGGTGAAGCTTTGCTAGTGTTCTTCACAATGCATGTGACAACTTATATTTGGTCAGGGAATGTTGTATATGTATTGAAAGACAGAAATGACACAATTTGAAAACATTCAGCTTTGTTTCGCCTTGACCTTCTAGTTGTACGCTGTTGAAGCTGTAGTGCAAGGAGGGTGAGATCCAAGGACAAAGAGTCTGGTCCCAGTGAAGTGCCATCTGGCAGGAGAGGGATGCCCTCTGCAGGGCTCTGGCCATCCCTCGCTGCTCCCTGGCAGATCCTTTACGAGCCAAGTTCACTGGGAGCAGTGCATGGAAGAGAGCCCAAGGAAATCTTTCTGCACTTGGAGCTACCAAAACGTTCTCAGTGTTTTTGTTATTCAGCATCACACCCCGGTTTGTGTGACTAAGCCACGCTCCATAACTGTTTGGAGGTTTGTGATGAGGAATTGAGGTTTGTGCTGAGCTGTTTCAGTGGAAAATTGAAACCGCACATTTGATCGAATGGAATTTGTGTTCCAATGCAGATGATGTTTTTCTTTTTACATCTGTTTAGCGTGTTCAGAGCTTTGCAGACAGATGTTGTGCAGTGCCTCTCTAGCAGAACACACAAACAATCTCATTTGGGACTTGCACCATGCAGTATGAGGCAAACTAACTCAGTTATTCTGCATCTCCTCTGTACTACAGGTGCTGCTTGGCCACCACTGAAGCTTGTGAACCCATTCTGTGCCATGAAAGCAGACGATGGTCCATGCAAAGCCATCCACAAGCGCTATTTCTTCAACATTAAAAACCGCAAGTGTGAAGTATTTGAATATGGTGGATGCCATGGCAATGACAACAACTTCCTAACGCTGGAGGAGTGTCAGGAGAAGTGTGCGCCAGCAGGCCAGTACCTGTTTTCTTACCCTCCTACCAATTCTTCATTTGCATCTATTATTTCTCCTTTGCAACTCCCTTGAATTTGGAAAGTAGGAGCCCTCTTTAGTTCCTATTAATACAAAAATTAAATCCCTTTAATTATGTTCCCAAGTAGGTTGTAGTCATCTGAATTATTTTACATGGTGCAAGCAGGCATGCAGGACTTGGAAAGAGAGGAGGGTTTTGTATTGTACCTGTGGAATAGAGACACCAATTCAAGGAATCTTATTTTTCTATCTAGAGCCCTGTTTTGGGTGAGTTCTTAAGTGAAATTGATTTTGAGGCTGGCCTAAGCTAGTGGTGGGTAGCAAGGATGTTTTTTAATGCTTTCAGAGTGTCTAACCCAAATTTTGATCCCAGGTTTGTCCTTGAGAAGATGATAGAAATTGTCCAAAATTTTGGCCATCTTCTCTGTTACAGCCTAATTACTACTACACTACGTTACTACAGTAGTAGATAATTCTCAGTTATAGCCATTTGTCAGCTTTGTTTTATTGAAACCTCCTCAGTTAATCATTAGAAAGAGGAAAACGAGACCTAACATAAGATACACAGCACAATGTGCTCTAAGAGCCTTGTGAATGCTGGTTTTGCTATTAAAATTCACCCTTGTAATTAATAAAGGTTTTCAGCAGTGTGCAAATTTCTCACAGGAGTAGATGAAAATTGGAAGATTCTTAAATCTGCCAGTGGAGCTAGAAATTTGGCAAGCTTGAATTTTCAGAGACTGGAAGAATTCTAGTCTTATTGAGGGCATCCTCCTGATACCTACTACGGATCTTACTTTCACTGGTATTTGATGGAATGTGTCTGGCTGTGTAAACAGAAGTGATTAGGGATATCTGGAAGGGGGAGAAGGCAATGGAAATGGCAAGAAAATTTCAGAATGAAGGGGTCCTCAAAGGTATGTAATAACACTCAGGTAGTATATCAACTATGTGAGGTTTTTTCTCAAGACTCTTCATACATTGGTTGTTCATTTCTCAGACTTGAAGGTAAGATAGAAGGATTCATTCCCAACAGAAGGTACTTTCCACTCACGTGTACTTTGCCCAGCAGCAGAATTTGCTATGGTTGCTGAGCTCAAGACTGTGGTGCTGGGTGATTCTGCAGCAGGGAAAATGGATTGTTCTTGGGATGGACAACACAAGTAGCTGAAAATTGTCACTCTGCTGTCTGTTAGTGATGTAGCACCTACTGCTGTGCAGACATTGGCAGGTGTTTCTGTTTGCCCTTTTTTCATCATTGTTTGGAGACCCAGACCTTTTTTTGAAACTGGAAATCTGCTGAAGGTGCTGTGGGTGCTGAACTGTTTTGCAGGATATAAACTTGTATCTTCTAGGATTAGCATAGGCTTGCAAGCACAGTGAGTTCTTACAGGTGACAAAAAAATCCTTCCAAGAAATTTCAGATTAGAAAACTGATTTCAGAAGCTCCTATTTGGATTTTCTGCCCAAAGCAGACTGCATAATATGACAAGGTAATTTATATCATCAGCTTGTGTCTGGCAACAAATGTAAATGTCTCTCACCTATTTTCCATCCCTTCCAGAATTCACATCTACATAGTGTTTACATCCGGCTTAAAATCTGTTTTATTGTCTGTTTCTCAACACATGTGTATTTCCTGATCAAAATTACTCTGCATCAGGTGGCTGAATTTATTTAGAAATCAAAGTATCTGTCTCCCACCCCAGTGTTTATAATAATGGCTGGAGCTGGTTACAGATTACCTGCAGTAGTATTTCAAGAGTGTGTTGTTAGTTTTAATACCTCTCATCTTAACAAAATGCAAATGTTAATAAGCCCTTTCTATTGACTTATTAACTTCTGTGGATATTCCTTGAAAGCATCCCTGGTCTTGATGCCTTTGGTCTTTCCAAAGAGGAGACTGCATGTATTTTATTTACTCACTGCATAGTAAATCAATATATTATTTACCATTCAGATCTATTTTTCTGATCTGCTGGTGCCACCATAATTTCTGTTCAGTTAGGTTTTGCTTATTAAAAAATTGCTTACTTATAAAGCTATCTTTATCAGGATGGAAAAAAAATAAACAGTACCAAGTTTTACTAAAACCTGTCAAAGTCAAAAAGATTACCCCATTTTTTTTAAGTGGATGACATTTTTCCTGTGCATTTCACTCCAAGGATTAATTTGAAACATTTTGATGAAACTTTTTAATTTGAAACCTTTTGATGGTTTCTGGAGAGATCTACTAATATGCCTCAGAGACCAAAGGTGCTCCAGGGAAGAAGTGGCAAGAATCAATCTTGCCTTGCTGTGTTTTCAGATGCAATACATGGTAAACACAGTGGTAATGGTATTCAGATTATCTTAATTACTAAAATGGCATTCCATCAAGAAAGAGGTATATGGAAATCACAGTTCTTTAGTTGTTCAATAACACAATCTAGCATTTCAAATTTGAAAAAAAGGAAAAAAGGATGACATGAAGAAAAACATTTTTACCCTAAATGCAAGCACGCACAAAGTTCAAGAACCTCTGTCCTACTTGGATCCAGATCCTAAGCAAACAATTCCTGAAGTGGCTGAAAAGAGAAAAAATCTTTATATTAATGAATTATTTTTTTTATGTTGAAGTCTCAGATACTTCCAGAAGTGCAGATTAGTATTTTGGTGCTCATTTACCTGTACTTGGTATTTTAGCAATTGGTAAGGAAAAAAGCTGATTACAACACTGTTCCTTCTCCAGAAAATACTATTTGTGTCTTTGATTCATCATACTTGAGCTTTAAAAAAATACCAAAATAAGATAGAATTCAAGACAGGTTTTCAAATCTTCCTTGCAGACTATTTTATGGGAGCAGATCTCATTTCTGGGCAGAAAATCAAACAAAGAAGGAATTCATTACAGATGTTTAATCTGTTTCTAGTTATGACTCCACCAAGTTTAAAGAGTAATCTTTCAAGATAAAAAATTGAAAGTTGTTTCCTTGAATAGCATTCAGTGTCAGGAAGACCTGGAGTCTAGGATATTAATTAGCTCTTCTTTGTCTGACACCTGGCTGACTTTTGGTGGTTTCCAGCTTGTATTAGGTTTGGGTTTCAGCAGCACCCCACAGTATCTTTACCATGCTTGGAGTGGGGTTATTTGCAAGACTGTACCTGCCAGTATCTCATCCAAAACTTGACACTTCCTGTCATAGGAAATTTGGAGTGTTTGTCCTCAATTTCAATATAAAGACTAAGATAGAGGGATAAAAGGGAAAAGGGTGGATTGATAAATGCAGAATTTGGAATGAATGTCCAAAAGTCATAGTCATGTATCATGAGTGAAGATTTATCCCATTTTTTCTTCAGTCTGATGTTGCTGTTTTCACAGAATAAGCTGAGTTGGAAGGGACCCAGCATTAATTTGATTCTGACACACATATTGGATCTGGAGCAAATCTTCTAGACCAAATCCTGTACTGGCATATATTTGGCATAACTCTGTAGTATAAAACTGAAAGTTATCTAAAATGAGAACTGGCTTAGTGTCTCCATCTTGGCACTCAGCCCACAACCACTTTTCAGTGTATGAATAATAGTGATTGAAGACTCTCAAAGAGCTGGATCTGCTCAGAGGAAGAGGAGAAACCAAGGCTCATGATTCTCTGAATGGATAACAGCAGATAAAATGGTTTGGTGTTGTGTACTGCAGACCATCCGGCATAAAGCAGTGTAAACTCTTAAATTAATCCCTTTTTCTAACGTAATTCAGCACAACCCTGTATGATTCTGTGAATTTTTGTTAAATCTAATTCTGTCTGTGCAGTCTTGTTGCATATAGTTGTATTCATCTTACATTTCCAGTATTTATTACTGTAGGAGATCACTATTTAGTGACTGTAGAAATGAGTCTGAAAAGAGAGTACGAGTGACACAAAAGTGCTTTAAAATAAAGAAAAATCTGAAATATTAAATTAACACTTTGAGGAATGTGCAGACCAATATTGATAAAAATAAGCTCAAGGGCAGCTATCTAATAGATGTAGAAATTCAGAAGAAATAATGTGATTGATCAAAGTTCTTGATTTTCAATATTCAGCACAAACACAAGATTTAATGAGCCAGCATGAGTGAATTACCAGATCAGGAGAACTTGTTAACAGTGCAGAATCAATAAGCCACCAGACAGAACTGACAGATGTCAGTACAACAGAGTTCAGAGAGCCCAGCTGCACCTTGGCCACTCTAAGGCTCTCCAGGACAAGGTTCAGATTCAAGATGACTACTTCTGAATCAAGCTTCCTTGAAACCAGCTGTGTTCCTTGTTTCTTGTGCCCAATACTCAACAACTTCAGGGAACGAAAAAGTAGTTTCTAAGGAGAGCTTGCCTGTAGGCTCCACTGTTTACTGGATATGAGTATAATCACAAATGTCATCACTAGCACCAAGATCTTCATTTTCAAGACAGTGAATATAAATTTTAGGCTACTTAAGCTGCTACTATGGGAAAATACCTGCTGATAAATGATTCTGGTCATGATGGCAATTCTAATGTCTATTACTTAGAGTGGATCTACAAAGGAATACACTTTGTTTACAAAAATGAAATCAACTCAGATGTGGATTTGGCTTTTTGACTGAAACCAGAAGCAAAAACACTGTTGACATGGTAGTAAGATTAAAAGATGGTAGGCCCATATAAATTCACAATAAAATTTTCCTTTTCCCTGCCAGAAGAGTAGAGATCACATGCCAAAATATGATTACTGATTTTGCCCAGAAGGGGACAGCTGAGTGAGGTTAGTGGAACAGCCTGATGTGCGTGTCTGTTGTTTAGGTCATGGGTTTAAATGCTGAGGGCCAAGCCTCCTACTAATAGGAAAAACTGGAAATCTGTTCAAAGAAATGCTAGGTCACTCTGGAGTGTGTGCCATGTCTTTAATATTTTTTAAAGGGTAACAGCTGCATTGTCCCAGAGGTGGAAGGAAAAATGTGTCATGGCAGAATTTCTACCCAATAGATCAGCTTTGAAAATATAGCGTCAGCAGGTTTCCAGAGAAAACTACGGTAGAATTATGATTAAAAAGGGCAGTAAAACAAGAATTATGAGATAATGCAGATAAGGTGGCTGACGCAGAGTCCAGAAGCTGCTGGCCACCTTTCTCTCAGCTGTCAAAATAGTCAGCATTTCTCAGACATTGGATGATCCGCTCTGCCCTTGGGCTCCTTCACAGTTTTGTGATTAGACAGTCTCCTACAAGGAGAAGGTTTGTTTTCAATCTCTAAAAAGAAATTTGGGATTGAATTAAGATACCCAGTTTCTTGAGCTGATCCAATAAAACCCAGGCTCCTGCACTGAAAATGACAGTAACAATTTATTTGGTGTAGGTTATGCACAGAGAGAACCAGGTAGACAAAGTTTTCATCTACACACCTGGAATGCTGAAGATCCTTGGCCAAAGGGGCCTTAATATCATTAACTGCGTAAGGAAAGCTTCACTCAGGCCCTACAAGGCAGAGCAGAGGGAATTGGATTGGATGAGGGAAGTCTTACTGTCTCCCTCAGCTCCAAAGCTGTGAGCAGTATTAGTAGCTGTCAGGTTATTGGTCTGTTAATTACTCCTCTTTCAAGGAGTAAGACTGCATGATGCAGGATCCTGGATCCAGCAGCAAGAGGAGTGATTTGCCTGTTCAATTCAATACTGGCATAATTTGATTTCAGCACTTTCTATATTGTCAAATTTCCAATACAGCAGGTTTTCTTATACAAAGATAATGATACCTCAGTTCTCCACAATGAGCTTTTGTGCTGCTTCCTAAATAAAGAGAAGGAAGAGATGCTGTGTTCTTGCTTCTCAGTGCTCACTGTCACTGCTCAACACACTGGTATCACAGGTGAGACTTAATGTGTGCTTTTGCTAAATACTTTTATTTTTATTTATCTTGCAGAATTGCCTCAGAAGATGGCGTTAGCAAAAATTGCGAAAGGTAATTATGTTTACATCATAATCTAGGATTGTTCTACTGCAATAAGGGATTTATTTTCTTCTTTTGTTACTTCAAAACAATACATAATTTATCTTCTAACAAAAACAGCAATGTCAGATTAAAGTGAATTCCTAGACCAAATCTTCTGTTTACATTAAAGAATTTGAGGAAAGTTGTGATCACTGAAGGTGGTAGCTGCTATCTCTTCTCCACAAAATAAATACATCGTGATTTTTTTCTCTTTCTTCAGTAGGAAGAGGGACTCAGCAGAGATTCAAGCATAGTATAATTAGCTACAACAGGAAACTCTTATCATGTATTGTGGGAACAAACTAAGTGCTTTGTACTAATGCCTTTTTACTTTTAGAAAAATAGGAAAAAAGTTGCTGTGAAGCAGGACTTGTTAAGCATTGTCTGTGGAGGAACTACAAGAGATTAGGGCAGATGCTCTAATTGCAAATCAAACAAGGGAGCAAGTTCCCCATTCCTGAAGGGACAGACTTTTAACAGAACTTTAAATTCCAATACCCCAGACTTCCAAAATAGCCAGTGCTAAAGTATTGGGAGTCCCTTACTGAAACACTGTTGGTCTTCTGAGAAAACTGGTATTCCTACCAAGGCTGCTTCAGTTTGACACTCAAAGCAGAGCATGTGGAGACTTATTTTACCTTTCCCCTTTGCACATTGGAGACTCACCTGTTGGGCAGCCAGAGCTCCACAAACACAGACCTGAGTACACTTTTTCACAAGTCAGCTCCTCTTTTCTGCTTACTGTCCTTCATCTCCTTCCACTCAGGGCTTCCTGAATGGGTGTGCATTTAGCAACTTGCAGAAATGCAAATATTTGCACGTACATTTTACATTAAACGATAATCAAATCCTCTATCTTTACATAATGGTATTTGTGATATTTTCATATGAGATGATGGTTTTCTTTTCCTGATTTCTACTGTCTTTTCTATTCTTAATGTTTAAAAAATAATTGTGATTATACTGTGGAAGTTACTACGGTTGATTTTCCACAGATGCTGCAGACTTTGGCACTACTTCCTTTAAGGACTGACCATAGTTCCCTGCTTTTAATGACAAACCAGAGCACATCCTGTAAAATTCAGCTCATGGCTATCATCAGCACTATTGCACATGTGCTGATGTTTCCTCTAACGTAGCCTTGAATATCAAATCCTTGGAGAATGTGGCACTTAGAAGTATAGTACTGGTTTGTATGATTAGGGTTATAGTGCCTTCATGAACTTTCTCTTCAAAAGTGGCTATAAAATTTAGCTGTGAGCTCAGCTAGTTTAGGCTTAATTTCATTTGCAAGAGCCTGAAAGAACCATTTTAATGTGAGACCATTCTAAATTAAGGACATCTGTGTTACAGAATCAGTCATAATCCTGTAGCCTACTTTGCATACCTTTACTTTTGTCCACCTTCCTTTTTCAGTTAATATCTATCTAATCACTTTGTGTTATTTCACAGTATTGTGCAATGTTTGATAATTTTTTCTGTAGCTCCTGTTGTCTGTGAGGTGCTAGCAGATGGAACAGACACTCCTGGTGGAGTCTTGCTGCTCCCTGTCTGTGCACCTGTCTCACCTCTGTTTTCAGCTGAAAACACAATACGTGCCTTGCACATATTTCTCATATTTATTGCTCTGTGTGAGCTTAACTCTCTAAATCTCTGCACATCAGTAGGTGCTGCCTTTGGTGTAGTAAGGGAGGTGAACTGAACTGAAGATTACTCTTACTGGCAGAGAATGAAATTTGTAATGAATCAAAAATAATCTATTTAGGAATTATAAAAACAGTTGATTTGGTTGCTTTATTCAAGAATATTTTAGTGATTTAATTTTTCATGTGATCTCTGAAAATTATTTTTTGCTGTTCTTGAAGTATTATAGAAATTGAAATGCAATGTATTGCAAATTTATTCATAGAAAAACACTATTTATGAGGTATTATTTTATATAAATTCAGTATATATATCTACTTCCTATAATAATAATCTTGTTCTAGCAACGGTTTTGAACCTAAAATAGATGTAATAGGATTAGCTTCTTTGGAAGTTGATAATCTACTTCTAAAATGTTAGGAACTTCAAAGTAACTGTTCTATAGCCATTTTTTTTTAATGACAGCCTGCTGCACACCGGTTTAGTCTTGATATTTTGTGAATTTTCACAGCTAAGCAAGGCCTTTATATCTTACACCTGGTAGGATTTTCTTATATGATGGTTAAACAGATTTTTCTCAGCAAGTCAGCTCAGACAAGAGTCGTATTTCAAAATATCTATAAACCAGAATCTGAGAATTCCTCCACATATATTTCATTATTGTTACCATGATTTTAAGCATACTATTTTAAGAAAAAACTGAAAATGGTGAGGAGTGACTTTTGGGGATTGTCATATGGCTGTGTGCTTTTCTCCCCTGCCAGATGATGTGATGTCATGCTGTGATATTCAGTCAAATTATGCAATATTCATTTGTTAACTATTCCTTGGTTGTTATCATAGTTACTGATTGCAAACTCAGAACTGGGACGGAAATGTTGTGGAATAGCTGCTCTGTCTCCCTGTCTCCAGTATCCTTTTGTAAGGATAAACTGCGCTGCTAGGTTTTTTGTTTTATTTTAAATTTCCTTCCTTTTTTCTTCTATTTGAACATTACTTTGAGTATAATTCGCATCAACATTGACTGAAACATAAATAATGAAGATGTGTACTTAGGTGCAATTGATCCATTTGAGGTTCAGGTCTTCCTTTAAATCAGAATGAAAACTAATTTTCAACTTAGATCATCAATGTTTTGGAACTTTAAAGGGCTCATTTGATGTTTTTCAAGATGTAATTTAGGCTACTTAAACAGAGCAATAAATACTCCTATAATGTTCCAGCAGTGTTAAATATAGAACAAAAGCAGCGCAATAAAGCAGCAGTTATTTTATAGTTGGCCTTTAGCCCGATGTCACAGGTTGATTTTGTAAACTTCCTGCAGTTCTGTTGTTGTCTTGGGATGCATTTGAATTTTTTCTTCACCCACCCAGTTCATCATTTAGCATTGTTTCTAGGAATGCCTGATTTCTGCTACGATCCCCAAGAGCCAGGGGTCTGCCGAGGATATTTCACCAGGTACTTCTACAACAAAGAGACAAAATCATGTGAAGCATTCAAGTATGGTGGGTGTCTAGGAAACCAGAACAACTTCAGGACTTTGGAGGAGTGCCAGACTGTCTGCCGAGACAACTGTAAGCTGATGTTTTTGATCACTCTTAGTTTTTACTCTTGTATTAAAAAATGTGTGTGTTTTAAAGGGATTTTGCATGGGGAAAAAAAAGGCAACTTAGGGTGCCCTGAGGCAGCAATAATTTATATATGAAATTTACAATAATGATACATATACATATTTTTAAATAAAAATACCAAAATGTAAAGTACGAAGTAAATACTTTGTAGGTATTATTTAAGGAATATTACAGTACTCCTACATCTTTAGTTTTCTCATGACAGCTGACATAAACTCTGGCATTTGTTTGGCTTTATAATACCATAAAACACTAGTGTATGTTTTTAACCCATAGGTCTACATATGCTCCTTTCAAACCAAGCCAAGAGGTACCCATGCAGGAATTTTTAACTTACTATTGCTAGCTTCCCCCCAAAGATTCATGGAACACCTGTGTCCCTTGGGAATGATTTAGCTGTGCAGCTTAGGCTACAAAAACCCTTCAGCCATTTGCTTCCTTATCCTGCTCCTTCCAACAAATTATTCTACATCAGGATACAGAACTTCTCTCCCTTCACCAAGTGCTTCATTTTATTCATAAGGCAAATACATTTTCCCATTGAGAGCCTCCAGATCTTTTTATCTTGCTTGTCTCTAGTTGGCCTTTTTCCAGCACTCTTTCATAAGCTGTCATTTTGGCAAGGGGAACTCAGGCATATTCACACTTAAAGTAGAGAAGACCCACTATGCTTCTTTTTTAAAGATGTTTTTTTTTTAAACTATAAATATAGAGCCATGTGCATTTCCCCTACTTTTGCTGAAGCATTTTTTTCTGGGCTGTGATTCCACTTTTACCTTCTGTACTAAAAGCTGCAGAATATTCCTTTTCATTACTTTGGTCTAAAATAACACCTTCATGTAAATTTTCATGAACACACAAGAAAAGAGGGTTAGGGGCTGTTACCATGGTCTAAATAGATCAAAGTTTTTATTTTTGAGATAATGAATCATTGATGCCAAGATTTGTTTGTTTTATTTTTAACAGTTTTCCCTTCCTTTGTTGTTGTTGTTTTTGTTTTTTTTTTTTAAATTTAGCAAATTTATTGCCAACTGTTACAGCTGAAGAGCATCCCAACAGTGTGAACAGAAGTTCCTCAGCAGAAGAACATCCCAGCACTGTGAACAGTAGCTCCCCAGCAGAAGAACACACTCAGTCTCCTGGGATTTTTGGTAAGCATTTGCTTTTGCTGTTTATAGTCATCCCTGTGATGCTCCTTGGTTTGTCCACTGATTTTTTCCCACTTATTTGAAGACATGAATGTCACTGGAAATACCTGAGCACAGGGAAGTCATTAACATTAAAAGAGCTGCTTTCTTGCCAGCAATACACATTTTGAAAAAGGCTTACAATTGCAAAGGTTAGAATGTCTGCTGGCAATATAACTATTACCTTAGCAAGCTGTGTATGATCTAAATTTTACACCAGTAAAATTAAGAATGAAAAAGGAACCTGTTGCAAAGTTGTTTCAGCAAGCTGAGTTTCCTGTGCCTTCAGTCCTTTGAGATGTTGCTTGGCAACTGGCATCAGTAATGGATTTGAGCAGGGCCAACAGTACCAATCACAGCTGATTTCCAGAGCTTGGGTGTGTCTACATATCCCATCCTTGACTGCTTCACACCAACTCTCTATTTTTTCTTTTAGTTAATTTGTTGCCAACTGCTCCAAATGACAAGTCCAACACCCTGAACAGTAGTTCCCCAAAGAAGGAGCCCAACCAGTTCCCCATTTTCTTTGGTAAGAATTAGCTTTTCCAGTTCTCAGCTCTCAGTCTTTTATATGGTTTGTGTTTCCATTTCACTCCATTTTCAGACATACCTGAGACTAAAGAATGGGCTTTCATCTCTGCCAAAGGATTTGATAAGCAAATCAGAGACAAGGGAATATATCACAACTTACAGATCTTTCCTAAATATCAGGAAGTGGAAGACTGACCACTGTGTTTAAAAGTGTGCACTTCCTGAAGACCTGATTAATACAAAGAGCAAAAGCAGTGATGCATAATTCTTTGTCAAAATTAATATTTTTGTAAAGATCTAATAGGCAAGTGATTTAAACTCCTTTTACCCATTAAAAAAGAACAACATTTGGGTTTTAGAATATGGCGGAGTATAATATATTTAACACCATAATGTTTCTATTTTCACTGTGACCATATTAAACTCAGTTTTGTGTTGAGCACAATCTCAGTGAGTATAAATTAATTTTAAATGTTGCTCCAAGGTGTTTTTTGCACTATGTAAAAGCTAGAGCTCTGGACCTTTACTGGGGAGGGATAGGCTTTAACAGTATCAGCAGCTGGACACTGTCCACGGTAGATGGCTCATGCCTGCTCACACTGTGCATCGTGTTTGAATTTGAGGCATGTCATTTTTTATGATCCACAGTTGTGCAAGAGGAAGCCACAAACAGTTGGAAGGAGCCTGAGCATTCTCACAGAGTATTTCTGTTGGTTTTTTGTATTTGCACTTGCTTGTATTTTTGAGGACTGAATGAAGTAGACACTTGCTAAGGTTTTTGCACTTTATGTGTTCTATAAGTAACAGGTTTGTAGGTGGCATTCCTGTGCTTTTTGCTTAGGATGGAATGCCTAATAAAGCATGAATGTGTGTTGTACTCTATTTTTTGCCTGCACTGTTATCCACATGCACTGCTGGTTTGACATAGGCTTCTGTGCAGTTGTCTTGTTTGTTTACCACATGCAGAGCGTCAATGCACTCTTCTTTAAATGAATGAATATAAAACAGTCAAACTTTTGACAATTGTTTTAAAAATCATTTAAGTTTTGGTATCATTTTTAAAGACTATAAAAAAATATAATTTAGTTAATTTACATCAAAAAAATTACAAGGAGTTGTCTCTTATAGAATACCTCACCTCATAATTGACATACTATTTCATCTTTTAAGAAAACAAAGATTGTTTTTGGTATGTATAACTCTGTAACAATATCTGATTGTTAGACTTACAACATAGCTCTTGATCTTCAGAAAATTAAACTGTTCTATGGCCAAGTAAAGCAAAGCATGGATACAGACATGAAGTTTCTAGCACTCTCAGCAATGAACTTTCTGCAGAGATTGAAGATTGTTCTGGTCTCACTCTGCTGAAACATCTATAATAACTTTGATTTTGTGAAAACTAAGGAAAAGTGAGGCTAAGAATCAAAGCTTTAATTTTATGTGATCTGTGGTAGAAAATTGTGAGTGCTGTAGCTACATTTGATTTTTGAGATGTAAGTGGGATAGAGGATCAAAAGTCAATTTTCAGCTCAGTGAATTTGGAATAGCACAAGGATGCAGGTCCTTTTCTTCATGGTCATCTTTTGCTGATATAAATTGGCACAGTTCTATTTGCTTTAATGGATCTGCACCAATTTATACCTGTGGAGTACTGTCAAGTGCAGATGAATTGTTATTTTTGTAATAGCCTGTCCACTTGAAGATTCTTTTATTTTTGCTTTGCTGCAATCAGAAATGAGGAGCTGAAGTCTGCATGTATCGAAAATCTGGCAAGAAACCTGAAGCTTCAGGAATGCCACACACTCGTGTCTAGCAAGCAACAGTGCTCACTGCATTCCCTTTCCTCCCAAGATAATTTCAAACTTGTTTTGTAGTGTGATTAATTAGCAGTCTGTTGTCACACAAGCCCTGCAAAGCCTGAGGGATAAGGATTATTGCTGCAATGCAGAATTGGGGTTATTGCTGATAAATGTGAGTCTGTATCTGGATGTGTGTTTCTGACTCTGAAGTCGTGATCATGTCGCTTGTTTATACCTCAGGAGGATGGGATTCAAGAAAGGGCTGTGTTGTAAGAATTCAATCTTAAACCATACAATGTATACGTTTTTTATGTAGTCTGTGACTTGTGGGAATTTTGCTTCTTTCACTTTATTTCTTCATAGAAAAAGCAAGAGAGAGAACTTTTTAACAACTTTCAAAAAAATGGGGTTGTAAGATGGAAACATTTTGGAGAGAAACTCTCAAAGAATAGGCATAATATCTCCACTTTCTGTTCCATCACATCCATAAATGCAGCAGTGGGAGCTGGAGCTGAACAGAGACAACTCACCTGCTGTAATGTTCTAGTGACATTGTTTACACACTGCCTCGCAGGCTTTCAGACTGTCCTGCCAACAGACACCCTGGGCATGACAAGGGAATGTTTTCTGCTTGCCTGAAGCCAAGTCTTTTAGTGATCAGTACATTCAAATAAATTTGTAATTTGTATGATCTTCAACAGAGAGGACATTATGTTAAGTTATTTATTTTTAATTGTAAAATGCTGTTTTGTTGGGAAGAAATGGCTCTAGGTGGCAAAATTAAGATGTTTTCTTCATGGGCTGGTTACTTCTGTGAGTGAAGAACATGCACATATTATTAAGAAAAGCAAGGAGCGGTGTTTGGTATTTGGGACATTTATCTAACAATGATACAGGCAAGGAATAGCATAATTTTTGGGGATTCTGAATAGCACCTGGCTCTCTCTGGTGCACTGTACATACACAGTCCTTGTTTACCTTGTTGCTGGCTCCATGGTTCCCCCAAATCTTGCAGTCATTGTGAGAACTCCTTCGTGAGGGGACTGTGGACTCACTGGAGAATTCTACATGACAGATAAGTAATTTACTTTACAAAATGCATATTTGAATTCTCTGATAGAATTAACAAACCTGTGCTGTTTGGGCCTTTCCTCATTTGCAAGCCTTTCTGCTCTGTGTTTTGTAGCTTCAGAAATTAGCAGGTTAAAATAGGTAAGCTATGCTTAACAGATACTTTGAAAACTATCATCCTCCCCAGCTAGAGAGAGATTCAATTCGTTCCAAGCTCAGGAGTTCCCAGAGCAGTACCAAAAGCATTGCCTTAGTTAATTTAACTACCATCTTCATTATAAAAAAACCCAGTAAGTATAATATAGATTTTATCGTGGACTTCTAGTCTGGACCCATTATTGCTATAATGCCACAATTATGAAAAACAGTCAAGAGTTTCTCATTTTATAACTTGAAACTAACTTAGTCTATCTTGAAAAAGCAACTCCTAACTCGGATTTTGAATTTTAGGATTTTTTTTTTTAAATACTATGATGTTGCTATCATAACCATTCTATTTCTGTCTTAGCAATTTTCATACTTTTTCACCACACCAATTCAGCTCTTATAAGTTTCAGATGGACCATTTTTTCAGCAGCTGTACCATGTGTAAGGCACCCAAGGTGTAACACATGCTTTTTGGATATTTTGTCAGCCTCCTGAATTGCCAGGTTAATGTATAACTGCTTGCTTTCAGCAACTCATCTGCTTCCCACTTTTGCAACCACAGGATGTCTTCAGCTTCTATGTAACCCAAATGATTTCCTGAAATTTTTACTTTGTTCTTCCACTGGACCCCTTCTGTGTGACGTTGTATCTTCAAGAGTTCCATTTGAATGGCTTCACGTTGGCATTTCTGCATTCATTTATTGTATTTATGCACCAGCTACCTCAGTTCTGCTGCTTCCTGAGGAAAAATGGTGCTCTTTGGGTCCCATGTAACTGATGATATAATGGCTCCCATTCAGCTTATTGAAGACTGTGCTGCAACTTTATCAGTTCCCATTTTGTATATTAGTCACTCTGGGGTGATAGATGGAGTTCTTCCAGGTTTGGGAATTCTGGCATGGATTTGCTGCTTGAACTTGTTCCAGTGCCCAGGTCCTTTGGCTACCTCAAGTTCCTCCTCCAGTGTTTCAGTTCTCACTTGCAGCAACCCTGAAGAACAAACCACCAGTCTCTCCTTGGAATGATAAAATCCTGCCAGCAGCACTCACACACCAGCATCTCCACTAATTTGTGCACTTACTCTTCACATTCAGTACCTTTTTATTCTGCAAGTTACAACCTATTGTTTTATAGTTGCTCAATGGTTGCTGACAGACCCTGTTACTTAGGTCAAGTTTTCTGTATTCATTCAACAAACTCAACACTGAGGTATTGGAAATGCTGGATACTTTTACCTTCTTGATTTCAGAATGTCTAGCAGTGATTCACTGCATTAATTATTAGAAATATTTACTGTATTTTTAAAGCTGTTCACATTTAATTGATTTCACCTCACTTTCTACAAATGCTTCACTTGAAACTCCTCAAAATGAATTTGTGTGCTTTCTCCTATGGCAGAAGTGGCAATTTTATTACTAACAACACATATAAATGTATAGCTTTCAGGTAAGCTTTTGCTGGAAATCCAAAGGAAGAGTGGAATTTTACTGTGGAATATATTTTTTGTAATCATAAAAAGATGCTTATGTCAAGTACATTGGATTTTCAGGAGAGCAGAATTAAATTAGCAAAAATTTCAAATAATGTTGACATCGAACTGGAACACTGTGATGTCGCCTCACCTTGTGTTTCTTGAACCACCTTTTCCAGAACCACCTGCTATCCCTTCTTTGTGCATGACCCCTATGGACAGCGGGCTTTGCAGAGCCAAAGAGCTGAGATTTTTCTACAACCACTCGACTGGAAGGTGTCGCCCGTTCAGCTACAGCGGTTGTGGTGGGAATGAGAACAATTTCATCTCCAGAAAGTCGTGTTTGAGGATCTGCAAGAAAGGTATGGGAAGTGATTCTGCCCCCGGCTATCGTTGAGAGGTAAATATTGTGCGGGTCAAAAAGTTCTCTTGCCGCTTTTGGTTGTAAGGATTGGCCTGATCAAATGTAATAGTTGAAAGTCTCAGAAAAGTGAAAGCGGAAATCAGAGAGATGCAGAGCTAGAGAGAGAAGGAGGGACAGTAAGTGCAGTGTAGAAGAACAGCAGTAAGACAACTTGGAGTTGGTCAGGCATATGAAGACTTTAGGTAAGACAATGTTTTTTCCTTTTTTTTTTTTTTTTTTTTAAAGATTTGTTGAAACTAGTCTTGTCTCTTTTTTCTGTTATCTTGAATGTCTTCTAATCTTACTTTGTTAATTTTACCTTTAGGATTCAGTAAGAAAAAAGGTGAAAGAAGATTAATAAAAATCAAGAAAAAAAGAAAGAAACAGCCAGTAAAGTCTCTGGGCATAGAAATCATCCCTGAAAGAGCTCAACTTTGATTTTTACAGAAATGTGAAGTAATCTACTCTTCACCTGTGAATGAAAAACCTTCAGTGTACACCATTAAAATACATTTACTGTACTGATTATTTTGATTATATATTACTAAGCTGCATATATTTTTATTATGTATTCCTCAATCATGTTAATAAACATTACCTTTTACTTTGCTAAAGGCTTTTCAGTTGCAGTTTGGTTGTATGTAATTGTCAGAGCTGCGGCAGGACAACAAATGATGTGAGTGAATGGTTAAAATGCAGAGAAGATTTAAATTTAATTTCATATCCCATTGTTCATTTTGAATTCTACTTTTGTACTAAAGAAAGCATAACACTTGTGAAAAAATAATCACTAGTCAAGCATAAGTGTTTCAATCATTGACTGAAAGATAGGTGTATTGCTATAAAAAGGAAATAGGCAGTTGATATGTTTTAATCAGATTTATTCTAGGTTATGCAGGCCTAGACTTAACTCCATTGAAGTGCATATAATTACACTACTCTAAAATGAGCATGAAATAATAATTAACCCACCAAAATCCATAAAGGGAGTGTTAAAGCTGTAAAGGTGTGAAGTAGTGTGGCAAATTTTTGGAAAGATTTAGAAGTGTATGTGTTGGGATCATTGACTTTTGTCCTTGTTACAGATCTACACTCATGGCTAAGCCTTAGTGCTGAAACTGTAAAAAAATTTGCATTCAAAATACCAGAATAAGGGGATAAGTAAAATCAGACTTTCATACTGACATTTTATCCAAATCTATTTTCTGGTGCTCAGGTCCTTTCAAGCCCTTTCAATCTAGGATGCATTAAGTCTGGTTTGAAAGATTCTGAAGAGCGGGAGTATACACCAGAGAGCACATATGTGTAGAGCCTTGTCATGTAAAATGGATGAGCACCTCAGACTATCACTGCAATAACCACATAATCAGACAAGTGCAGTTCTGCCAGGAAACCTGGGAACTCCACAGGCTGCTGTGCACAGAATTCATTTGGTGCATTTTGTCTCCCAGGTTCCAGTTCCTATTTGCTATCTTCCTGTTCTGGTTCATCACTTTGCCCTTTCTCTCCAGGATTTCCTGTTCTTCACGCACCAGGAGTCTGTAGGTGTGTGTTGCACTGCACAGGGTAAAGACTTGGACCAGCTGGAATCTGTCATTGCAGACAAGTGGAGAACCCATGGGTTTAAACTGCTCCCAGGCCTTTCCACTCATCCCATAGCACCTGCCTGAGCACAGCAGTTTGTGTCCCTCCCCAAGTGAGTGGCTTTAGGCACACCTGGGGTGGGAGGGTCAAGATTTGCACTTAAGCCCTGGTAACCCTGCTTGTGTCTGCCTGGCTATGGGTGCAGGTGAGGGCACAAATAGCTGCACCTCCCCTTGGCTGCATTTTATGGTCAAGCCAGTAAAAATATCTGATCTTCCATTCTTAGTCATACAAATTTCCAGTATTGAAACTTATATAATTGCTAGATTATATGATGTACCCCAAAGGAAGGGAGACAGAGCTGAAGTGACTGCATTAAACTAAAACATCTAGGGCTCTCATGTAAAAGACATGAAACTTATTAAGCTGTCCCACCAAGAACACTGAAAATTATTTTGTAAGATTGATTAGATTACAAACTAGAATGATGGATTTTCTAAAACAATGTTTTGAAATGAGACAATAGATATAGAAGGATAGGATAGGGAAGGAAAGATGAATTTTTATGCAGATTGTCTTGTGTCATTTCATGACAGTGCCTTTCCTTCAGGCTTTCTCTTGTTCCAGCAACTGGTCCCAGGCTGGCTGGGTTCAACACCTACAAAACCCACACAAGAATAAAAAAATCTAATCTAAAAAAAAATTTGGAAATCATCCCTTCTGTCCCAGCAAAACCCTGGCTGTGTGGCTGCTCTCATTCTTAAAGCTTCCTTCTCCCTGAGCTCTACTGCAGACTAACAGGGCTCCTCACTGAGGGACCAGTTGCTCCCAGGATTGTGCAGGCTCCTCCAGGACTGCTGTAGCTAGGATGGGACTGACAGGTACTCTCCCATCCTCTCCTACCCCACTTACACTGTACTGAAGAAACTTCTTGTGCTGCTGTAGTACATTCTGTAATAGCAGTAATGAAGTGATCCAGTGAGGGCTCTCTCGTGTCATCATTAAGACAGAAGAGAATTTATACCACTAGCATCTCAGGAGTACCTCTGTTTCAATTGGCTGAGAAAACATTTCACAGTGATTCATCTGTCAGGCTTGTTACTTAGTGCAATGAGAATCAAGACTGCGATGTCACAGACTGTGAAAACCTGATAATAAATCAAGATTTGATCTGAGAGTTCAGGCTGCTCTCAGCTGCGTGTGCACTCAGTTTGGCCACCACACCAGCTATCCAGCTGTTTTTGTTTAGCCCTACAGTACATAGAGATAGTTTTTTCCCATAAAAAGTAGTCCAAACTGCAATGTGATATAATCTTCAACATAATGAGAAGTTTCTTTTGTGCCCTTCTGCTTCATTCACTTCTTTTTGCTCCTGTACTTCCCATAGCTGCAGAAAAATCAAATCCAAGAATAAGAAAAAATATCTACGCGTTTCCCAAAGACAACTAAAGGATGGACGTAGCAGGGGGATAATTGAGGCACAACACAGGAGGAGATGTGGATCAGGTGCCAGAATGGTGAAGCAGTCAGAACATGAAGCTGTGCTTTTTTACACTGAATGTACAGTTCCACTGGACTAGAGTCCATCCATTCAGTCCTTTCATTCCAGAATTTGCACCAGTTGCTTTGGCGGGGAAATGCAGAGTGCTGTGAGATTTCTCCCATGCTGCAAGATAACAGCCAGCAAGCTGGAGCAATTTAACAGAGGTTTTATGAGTTTCCATGTATCATATCACCTGCAATAACTTATTATGTGCCCTTAATCTACAAAAATGATGAAATAATATATGTGAGAAATAGCATCCTTTTGTTCATTCTTTTTCCCTCGCATTTTTACTGGTATGCCCTCCTTTTTGTTTTCTACTCCCTGCTTCAGTTTTATTTCCAGTTCACTTTATCCAGCATTTCTCCCTGCATCTCCAATCCATTTACTCTCTCAAAGCTGATAGTTTTTTATTTACATTTTTAGCAAGTCTTCATCTTTCTAGCTTCTCCCTTCTCAAACTTAGTGAAGGGGACCAAAGGTTACGTTTCCTAACCTGTTGTTTTCAGTGATGTTTCCAAAGCGAGGCTTAAGCAAAGCGGAGTTGTACGGTTAGGGGGTGTTCACACCGGGTGATTAATTAGTGAATTAATGAAGGGGGTAAATCCCTGTGCGCAGCTGCCCCGGACGGCCGCGAGAGGGCGCCGGCGGCACGGGGAGCGCCGGGCGGGATGGCTCTGATGGAAAAGGGGGAATTCTCTGGATTTACCGCTTTTCTCGCTTTTAACCCCTCTTCGGTCCCAGTGCAGGTAGGCTGGCACTTTGAAGTCCCCTTGATCTGCTCCCTCCTTCGCTGTGGGCCGCCAGGGCAGTGTGTGCGGGTGTGATTTGCGCTCCTCGCAGCCAGGGGAGGGGGAGATGCAGCAGTGCCGGGGGGACACCGCTCTCAGAAATGCGAGCTGCACCGGCTGAGGGGTCTTGGCTGGCTGTAGGGCTGCAGTAAATAAGTTTTGATGCTACCTAAATCAGTAGAATACAACACCTTTTAAAAATAAACCCCCCAGAGCATCCAACCAAGTGAAAAAAAAAAAAAAAAACCACGAAAAATAAAAGCCAGCACAAAACTCAACTGACTTTGACAAGCCAAATTAAATATGGCCTGCATAATACATGTCTCTAGCTAATTCAGCTTCCTGCCCTGGAGGTGTGTGCTTGGCTGGAATATATGATTTTTTCTCTAAATTAGAGTGTGCAGTGTACCCTGTTGCAATCTACAATCCAGACCTAATTGGTCTAAAGCAATGCTACCAGGCTCACTCCTGATGAAATTCCTGTACCTGAGATGACACCATTTGTTTTAGAGAAGTTAATTTCCATCACTGTTCAGAATCGGAGCTAATCCCGAGTTTATATCTGTTTACATTGCCTAGGGGTTTAGATTGCCAGTCCTTAGTTCTTCACTGATTATAAAACTCAGACATTCTCCAGTTGATGTGAGATCCTAGAAGCACCAACTCTCACATGTGCCAAATGAGTATCCAAGCCCGGTTTTTTTTGGTAACCCTGGAGTGGGATTTCACAAATTGTATTGTCTAGGAGCCATTTGGATTTAAAGTATTCCTGAACCTCTTTTCTATCTTCCAGGTTTTTCCTAACCCTAGATTGGGGTTGGGTTTTGTTTGAAGTTTTTTCTTTGTTTTATGGGGGTTTTCCCTCCTTAGCTTTGTGTTTTTCACCGTTTTCCTTCTTGAGGAAAATGTTTTCAATGCCCAGATGAATTCCTTCATCCATTTAGTGGTGTGTTCCACAAATGATTCTGCCAGTTAAAAAAAAAAAAAAGTGGATAAGTGATAGGTAGCAAGAAACAAGCAGATTATTTTATGTTGTTTTATGAGAAAGTGCAGTTGTATAATTATTTTGATAGATCCTTATGACAATATGACTTTTGGGAGGTTCTTATGGTGTTCCCTAAGGAGTGCTGGTGTTACAGGTGTTCACGTAATTTGA